>NC_142067.1:124521219-124836219 GCF_059756535.1 Pantherophis guttatus
ACTGTATTGCATTAAATCCATGCCGTAACGCATCGCTATTTCCATACACGACATCTTTACTCAAAGAGGCATCAAATCAATTTTCCTTCCATCTTGTTTTGTACTTTAGTGGGAAGTAGTGGGCGAGGGGAAGGCTTAGCCTATTTGTCAAATTCAGTTTGTACCTGAGTTGATACTCAAGTGCAAGGAATTATTCATGCATTAGTCATTTAAAGCAACATCTTGAATTCCAAATACAAAGAGGATTTACATCTAAACACTCTGCTTTCTCTTTATATTTATGCAGCCATTTTCTTGGCAGAATGGCAATATCCATCTGTCATAAGCTACACGCCATTACACGAGTTGTGTGCTGTAGATCCTGATATGTGTTTCCACTCTGCATATTTTGCATATTGAGGTCATTTGTTAGCACAGCCCATATTCCAGCCATTACAATGACTGGCCAGAAATGCCAACACACACAAAGAGAGGCTATTCGTTCCAAAGGCATTATTTAATTATTTAATTCTCAAATTTATACTCCCTCTTCACCAGCGGTGAAATCCAATTTTTTGTGGGGCATGGCTTGGTGGGCGTGGCAGGGGAAGGATACCGCAAAATCTCCATTCCCACCCCACTCCAGGGGAAGGATATTGCAAAATCTCCATTCCCACCCCACTCCAGGAGAAGGATACTGCAAAATCTCCATTCGCACCCCACTCCTGGGGGAAAGATACTGCAAAATCCCCATTCCCTCCCCACTCCTGGGGGAAAGATATTGCAAAATCTCCATTCCCACCCCGCTCCAGGGGAAGGATACTGCAAAACCTCCTTTCGCACCCCACTCCTGGGGGAAGGATATTGCAAAATCTCCATTCCCACCTCACTCCAGTGGAAGGATACTGCAAAATCTCCATTCCCACCCCACTCTGGGGCCAGCCAGAGGTGGTATTTGCTGGTTCTCCGAACTGCTCAAAATTTCCGCTACCGGTTCTCCAGAACCTGTCAGAACCTGCTGGATTTCACCCCTGCTCTTGACCAACATTTTCAAAGGTTCAATTCCCATCCCCTACAGCTCTCTCTGAGTCCAGCCTAATCATTCTTGGAAGCTCAGGGGCACCTGAATTTATTTCAAGATTGATGCCACTACCGGTTCGCACGAACCAGGGCGAACCAGTAGAAACCCACCACTGGTGGGTGTGAGCGTATGTGTTTGTCTGTGGCGTCCATGCCCTGCTTGAGCTCTTAATGAAAAGACAGGAGATAAATCCAACTGACAAACACACACATCAATTGGAGATTGTGTAGCTTCTACACTTCCAACATTCATTTGACATACCTTTATACACGTAAAAGTAAAGAGGGGACTTTTTATCATTTATGGTGGATGTGTGATAAAGCAAAAAAAATAAATAATAATCATTTTTTAATATAGAAAATTTGAAAATGGAGATAAAGATGAAACCAGAACTTTTCCTTTTGGGCCTCATGGAAAAAGAACTGGAGAAAAAAAACTGGAACTTTGTTATTATATATGTTGACAGCCGGAAGACTATTGCACGCACAAAAATGGAAGGACACTTCGATTCCAACTATGGACGGAGGGTGGCAGAAGTTGATGGAGTTGGCCGAAATGGCAAAACCGACTATTTTGATTAAAGAAAAGAACATTAAGTCCTTTTGTTTCCACTTCTGAACTTCGTGCTTGCAATGGAAAGGAATGAAACTTTGATTTTGGGTTTTACCAATTAGACTGATAGATCTTTATAGAAATAGCTTGCTCATATTATTATGAAAAAGCGAAAAGTTGGGATTTGATGTTAATGCCTTATTTTACTGTAACAGAGAGAGTCGGAAATCAATGCTTCTTTCTCTTTTTTTTTTCCTTTTTCATATCTTTCCTCACTTCTCTTCCCCCCCCCCTTCCCTCCCCCACCCACTGCTTTTCTATTTACTTTTGTATTTTGTATTTTATAATACTGTATAACTCAATAAAAATGTTAAACCGGAGGTTGGGTGGCTTCTTCTTCATCAGCTTTTGCAATGGTACATCCAAATACTGCAGGGGTGGGTTCTACATTTTTTTACTACCGGTTCTGTGGGTGTGGCTTATTTTGTGGGCGTGACTTGGTGGTGGGGGTAATGTGACTCGGTGGGCGTGGCCAACTTTTTTTTTTTTTTAGTTTTAAAAGCATTTTTTCAGCCAAAGAGGTTGATGAGGTGGGCAGGGTAAGCGAGCGGCGACCGGGCCGGGGACCGGTTCGGGGGCATGGCCAGCCAATGTTAGTACCAGTTCTCTGAACTATTACAAATTTTTACTATTATCCCATTTATTAAGCACAACATTCTAATTCCGACTCCATCATAGCCAACACTGACTTCCAGACCCAAAACCCTCCCTTTCCGTTCCCCACTCCCCTGCACTCATTGCCCATCTTCCAAGTCATTCTACCCCTAATCTACTGCTCCAGCTCAAAGGAATTTCCCCCCTCCCATCCCATCTCCTCGGGGATATTATCTCCAGGGAAAATAAGTAGGTGAAAAGTCAAACGTCCCTTTCCAGACGCCTTCGCTTCTCCTTATGTCAGCACTAGAGTAAATGCAGCTTGAAGTGCTGACATCAGGGCCATGATGGCGAACCTATGGCACGCGGGCCACAGGTGGCACGCGGAGCCATATCTGTGGGCACGCGAGCGTTGTCCTAGCTCAGATCCAGTGTGCATGTGTACGCCAGCCAGCTGATTTTCGGGCCTTTTGGGCCCACCAGAAATTGGGAAACGGGCTGTTTTTGGCCTCCGGGGGGGTGAGTGGGGAAGACCATTTTCACTCTCCCCAGGCTCCTAGAAAGCCTCTGGAGCCTGGGGAGGGCAAAAAACAGGCCTACCGGGCCCACTGTGCCATCGCGTGCCAAAAGCAGGGGGAGCACGGGGGGTTCACGTGTGCATGCATGGGGGGCAGGGCACATTGAATTATGGGTATTGGCACACGCGCGCTCGACCCCCCACCTCCCCCACACTTTTGGCACACAATGGCAAAAAGGTTAGCCATCACTGATATAGGATCTCCTGCTCGAGCAGGGGATTGGGCCAGATGACAAGGTCCCTTCCAACTCTGTTATTCTGTATTCTGTATCTAAAATAGGCCAAGTCGAGAAACAGATAGGACAGAGTTTTGAAGAATGCTACTTTATTGTTCTACACTATAATAACAGAATATTGAAAGTGCATCAGACGTTCTGCCTGTCCCAAAATCAATCAGTTATTCTGATTTCCCCCCTCCACATTTTTTCTCTCTCATTGTGTGGCTGTTTTTCTTTCCTTAATGCTTTATTTCTTCATTCCCCAATATCATTTCTACATTTTTATGACACCAACATTCACCTAGGCGTGCTCTCAAGTAATCTATATAAATAAAAGCCAAATACCACTCGCTCATCATGAAATCTCCAGAACGGTAAAGCCTACAAACTTGAAATTTGGTACATATGTTCCTCTTAGCTTCTAGGTGCTCGCTAAGAAAGGATTTTTCGAACTGACCATCAGATCACTAGTATTTCATATATAGTATTATATTCACACACTCTGATGCTAAGGAGTTAGATGTTCTACCCCCCCTCCCCACCTGGAAGGAACTCTGTTCCAACTGCCAGTTGTCTTATATTAACATGCTCTGATGCTACCCCTTTGCTAAACTGGGCGTAGGCGTGACCAGCACATGACTCATCTGGCCTGCAGGCTGGGACATTCTACTCCCCCTCTGTTCCAACTGCCAGTTGCCTTATATTAACACACTTTGATGCTATGGAGTTACACATTCTACATTAAGTTTGAGTCTCAATTTATCACGTCCAAGCACAGGCGTCCAGCTAGTGGATCTAAATACTTTATTACAACTTGGAAACCCACTCAATCACTAACCAGGAATCAAAATACCACCTCTAAAGCCTTCTGCCACCAATAGCCTCCCACCGGCCAGTTCGCTGCCACAGAGAGGGCCTCCTCAGGGTGCCGTCAGCTAGACAATGCCGGCTGGCGACCCCCAGGAGGAGAGCCTTCTCTGTGGTGGCAATCTATCCCCCGAGATACGAGTGATCTCCGACCTCCGGACCTTTCGTCGGGCCCTAAAAACTCATCTCTTTCAGTTAGCCGGTCTCTCTTGATTTTATGATTTTATGGTTGGTTTTAAATTTTGATATGGATTTTAAATTGATAAATTTTAAACTATGGGCCAAATTTAATTATTTTAAATCTATTTTTAATCGTATCTATGTATAAATGTTTTTATTTTGGCTGTTCACCGCCCTGAGTCCGAAAGGAGAAGGGCGGTATAGAAATTCGAATAATAAATAATAATAATAAATAATAAAGCGCTGCCTAATCCCTACTCAAATCCCTTTTCCAAATGGGTGCTGGCTGGACCCTGGAATGCGTTGTTGTTTCTTCATGCGGACTAGTACCTTTTAAATAACAACTCCTAATGGAAGTTTCTTCATCAAGTTCAGGAAGAATGTTTCGTCCCGGTGACTTCGGTTTTAGTAAAGATACGCTTCTAAAACTAGCTATTATTAAATAGAAGCAATTTATCTTTTTTGTTCCATTATGCAAATGTCTTTTCAAAAGTGAGCTTAATGCGTAGTTTATACTGAGGAGTATTTCTGTATGAAGTTCCTCAAGAAAGATTTGAATCTTTATAATTAGGAAGGGCAAATATATTAATAAGGATAAAGGGATAATTTTCTAATCTCCTGCGATGCAAATTAGTTTATAATTTTTTATCATTTACTTCAGAACTGGCAGAACAATGAAACCTTTGTTCACCGGCAAAAGGAGCCTCGATTGTCAGCTTGACACGGTAAAACTGCACATTATCTTAAAGCAAGCATTCATAGGCGGAAGA
This sequence comes from Pantherophis guttatus, assembly GCF_059756535.1. NCBI lineage: Eukaryota > Metazoa > Chordata > Lepidosauria > Squamata > Colubridae > Pantherophis > Pantherophis guttatus. Next base: position 124,526,098 of record NC_142067.1, read on the forward strand.
CGACTATAAATACATATGAATTAGTTAAGGACATGGACACACTACAAAACCAGCCAATACAAAAAAAGTTTGAATTTTACATGTCAGACTCAATTCCGATCCGTTTAGGGGTATTTTGGGGAGTCTTTTGAGTTGATTTATCTTACTGTTTTCTAGATCAGCGGCCTTCAACCTTTGGGGCACCACGGACTGATTTTACATGGAATGGAGGAGGCATGATTTCACGTGCTGCTTGCATCCCGCAGATGGGGCTTTTACTTGTTTCCGTGGACTGGATTCTGGCATGTCATGGACCAGTTCTGGTCGATGGACTGGGAGTTGCCAACAGACCCTGGGGGAAAGGGAGGGAGAGACTGGAACGTGTATTCCAGACGATAAGAAGAAAGTCTCATGGGAACCAAGGACGTTTCAGCAGGCGTTTGCCAGAGTCGTGGAAATCTTCCCACAACAACACCTGGACACCTAATTGGACAATGTGACCGGCACTAATGTGGGGGGGGAGAGGATTCTATACTTTAATTCTACTGAATTGCCCGGGAAATACCCAGAGCTGGTTTTGCTTTCATTCTGTGCTGAAATGATGTACTCAATAAAGTTTTGCATTAAGAGATTGGATTATTCGTCAGTTGGAACCTTGACACAGTATCTTTTCTGTGAGGGAGAACTTATTTATCTGGATGTCAAAGGCTTCAACATTACCTGAACCCTTATTTGTAAGGAGTTCCTCAAAGCATGGAAGTATTATCAAACTATTTTCTTCTCTCCGTGTCTCAGTCTGATACATTCACACATAACAGCGTTTGATTTTTCTCAGAAACAATTTCAGTATTAAAATTGTCAACCCTGAAGCTGGCCTGGCCGAAGCCATCTTGAAGCTCCAGTGTTGCCACACTGGAGCTGAGGGATAGAGAGGAGGGATTAGAGATAGCTGGGGGTTGTATAGTCAAAATAAAAAGCTTTCTCTTGGGAACCAAGGACGTTCTCACACCGGAGGAAGGAGGAGTGATGTCACCAGACCAGCGGATGCTGCCTTGATTGGGTCATGTGACTGATGGTTTGGAGTTGAAAGGAAAACGTTTACTTTTAATTAGGTGAAAACCAAGGGGTCCCTCAGAGTTGGTTTCCACCAGATCTGTGCCAATACAATATTTCCAATAAAGCAATTCTTTGAGGAATCCACCTGCCTAGGAGTTTTGCTTGCGGTGGAGCACTTGGAACCCTGAAAAAAATCTTGTCAGTCTAATGCATATGCTATTTGTGTTCTGGCCCTATGTTTCTTTTCAATTTATCAGGGATTTTCTCAATACTATATCTCAATACTATAGTTTGGACGTAAGCTTTGATATAAACCAGGATATGACTTTGCCAAGGGGGCCAAAATATCTAATCCTGGTGGTATCTCTTTATTTGCTGCAGCAGCATTTTCCGAATATATGTAGTCCTCGAAATACAACAGTTCGTTTAATGACTGTTGAAAGTTACAACGGCACTGCAAAAAGTGACTTACGACTGTTTTTCATACTTATGACCGCTGCAGCAGCCCCATGGTCACGTGATCGAAATTTGGATGCTTTGTATTTATGACGATCGCAGAGTCCCGGGGTGACGTGATCCCCCTTTGGCGACCTTCTGACAAGCAAAGTCCACGGGGAAGCCAGATTCACTTAACAACCAGGTGATTCACTTAAGTGATCCATTTAACAACTGTGGCAAGAAAAGTCGTAAAATGGGGGCAAAGTCACTTAACAAACGTCTCGCTTAGTGATATAAATTTTGGGTTCAATTGTGGTCGTACATTGAGGACTACCTGTATTCTGCTCTCTCTCAGCCCATATTCTGCTGAGTATTGATTTTGTCTGGAGGAAAAAAAAGCTGAAACTTTTTCAACTTTCCTTCACATTCTGAAGTTTATCTTGTTTCACGATATTCACTAAATAAAGCAATGTCACGGGCCAAATGTCAATTATTGCAATAATTCACAACGTTTTTCTTTTTCTGGAGTAAAGAAAGTAAGCTTATTATTCTTCGGTTCATACATTCCTGTGGACGCTTTCCTTCTTAATAACTGCCTGACCTGCCTGTGAGGAGATGCACAATTGCTACCAATCTTTTTCAAGGAGGATTTAAGTGCCCTACTTAAACACCATTTTTTATGATTTTGTATAGCACTTAACACAGAGCTGATTGTTATTTGCAACCAGTGATTCGCTGTGTAGAAAATAATGCTCATCACTGTTTACTTTTTAACAACATACTTTTATTAACCCAACCATTATTAAAAATAATAATTCCACGTTGTTAAAATAGGGTAGCCGTCTTGACCTACTGTTGTTCCCTCAAGTTCTTCACAACATCAGATCTGTTCTCCTATATTGTAGTCATGAAGGCGGCGAATGAATGTGGGGGTTGAGCTTTGTCTTCAATATCTGCTAAATCACTGAACTCACAAACGTTGTATTTACTCTTGCACTGTCTGGATCCTCTGAGTTGCAGGCTGAAGAACGAATTAGAATAGAATAGAGCTGGAAGAGACCTTGGAGGTCTTCTAGTCCAACCCTTTGCTCAAGCAGGAGAACCTACACCATTTCAGACAAATGGCTGTCCAGTTTTTTCTTTAAAACCTCCAATGATGGAGCACCCACAATTTCTGAAGGCAAGCTGTTCCACTGGTTGATTGTCCTCACGGTTAGGAAGTTTCTCCTTAATTCCAGGTTGCTTCTCTTCTTGATCAATTTCAATCTATTGTTTCTTGTCTTGCCGTCTGGTGCTTTGGAGAATAATTGGACCCCCTCTTCTTTGTCGCAGCCCTTCAAATATTGGAATACTGCTATCATGTCGCCCCTAATTATCTTTTCTTTAGACTAGCCAAACCCAAATCCTGCAGCCGTACTTCATATGGTTTAATCTCCAGGCCTTTGATCATCTTAGCTGCTCTTCTCTGAACTTTTTCCAAAGTCTCAACATCTTTTTTGTCGTATGGTGGCCAAAATTGGTGGCAGTATTCCAGGTGTGGTCTTACTAGGGTTATATAAAGTGGCACTAATACTTCACGTGATCTTGATTCTATGCCTCTGTTTATACAACCCACGATCGTATTAGCTTTTTTGGCTGCTGGTACACACTGCTGGCTCATATTCAAATAATCATCCACCAGGACTCCAAGGTCCCTCTCACATACTGTTTTTGAGCCAGGTCTCTCCTAATCTGTACTCATGCCTTTGATTTTTTCCTGCCTAAATGGAAAACTTTGCTTTTCTCCACATTAAAACTCATTTTGTTGGATAGGGCCCGTTGTCCAAGTTTGTCAAGATCTTTTTGGATCCTGAGCTTGCCTTCAGGGGTGTTGGCTATTCCTGCCAGGAAATCAAACAGACCTTCAATCTGCAGGTAACCTGCAGGCTACCTGGCATTTGCAGCAACTTGAGGAGACGGGGACTCAGCAGGTAATTAGGCACCTAGGATATCTTCAAGAGATAATGAACCCGAGAGCAAGCGAGGAGGCGTGATTTAGATAATAAGGGGACAGATTCCAGCAGGACCTCCTAGTGTAAGGACAAGGTGGCAATCAAGGCACACCTAACAGAGTCAATCAGGAGATCTCCAGGAGAGGAAAGCAATTGTCTAATCAAACCACACCAGCATCTGGAGTTAGGTAAATCTCCATCTCTTTATCTGTTGGAAACAACTTTCTACTTCTAGATCTGTTCTTCTGGTCTTCTCGTTCCTACTTCTAGGAACAAGACTTCTACCTCTAGATCTGACCTGGTCTTCTCGTTCCTTGGTTTGCATTTGGGCCAGGTTCTGGAATTCTCTGTTGGTAGAACCCTGAGCACTTCTCAACAACTCTTCTGTCTCTGCCTCTTCTGCTAGGAGATCAGAAGAGCACAGATTACAGACTCTGAACTTTCTATCTTAGATGTTCCCTTTGTGAGAAGCCCCTCCACCTCCACCCCCAGAAGAATGAAATATTTTGGGCAACTATTAAGGGGCAGAATATTATATTTCCCGAAAGGAGTGTTGGAAGAAGTGTCCATCTGGGTTCGGTTCCAAGTGGGGAGAAAGACATTGGAAACATGGGAGCTGCTTGGAAGGATGGTTTAATGGTGAAGCAGAACCACCAAGCACGTGTGATTCTGGGTAGCCGACCACATGGAGTGGAGAGAGAGAGAGATTTATACCCTCTCTTGAGCCTAGCCCTAGAGCTTCCTGTTCCTGGGCAAGAAATATATCCTATTGGTTGTCAGACTCCCAGTGGGCTATGCGGGGTTCCAGCTGAGGTTGTCTGAATTAAGGTTGGTTGAACCTTGCTGGGTGATGTAATAAAGGGCCTTGGTTGTGCCATGTGGTGAGCTCTACTGATAGATAATCCTATTATGTCCTGGAAGGTCATGTCTTTTGTCTTGTAGATAAGCCGGCACCAAAATATCTGCTGGGGGCAGGGAGCTGGACCTGAGTTTCTGTCTCCAAGAGCATGTTTCTCAATTTCTCACCAAGGGAAGTATAATATTCTGCCTTTTTAATAGTTCCTAAAATATTTCATTCTTCTAAGAGGGGTGGGTGCTAACTTTCTTCAGGAAAAATGGAGAAACATGTTTGTAGAGGCAGAAAGCAGCCCCCAGTCTTTCTTAATAGCCCACAGCAGATGCCGGCACTTAAGGAGATAAAGAGCTTATTGAAAGAGGATGCCAACTATCTAGATGGCTCCATTCATAAGCAAAGCAGACACTGCAGGCAGAAATCCATTCAAGACAGGATATTTCGAAGCTCCTTGCAGCAAAGTTTGACAGCTAACAAAAGCAGAGTGATAGGATTAGAACAAGCAGCCCCTCACCCAAGATCCAACACAGGACGAAAGCCACAATCGGAACATACCCTTTTAGAAACTCAAAGCCCATATTGCACAAATCCCAAATTTCAAAGTTACAGAAGTTACAAAGTTACAGAAACTGTAAAGATCCATCCACCTATTCAGCCAGTTGTCCAGCTGACCCAGAACTGCACGCTGTGCAGTGGTTGTGTGTGTGGTTCCATTCATCAATAAACTTTCTTTCCAATCAGCCTCCATGTTGTTTCCAGCGTCTTTCTCCCAGCTTGGAACTGAACCAGGTGGATTTTCCTTCCAACACCTTTTTAGGCAGTCAGCCCATTATCTACGACAAAGCCTTTCAAACTTATTTTTGTATTGGCTGGAAGAGGATACACTGCGAAGAATCATGCAGGCAGGAAGTAAAATTAAGAGGCGTTTGATTGTTTCATGCAGTGGTGGGATTCAACCGGTTCGCACCACTTTGGCTGAACCGGTTGTTAAATTGCTGGCCGGCCCCTCCCTTCCCCATCCCTCCCCTTCCTGGCTGGCCCGTTATTGCTCTCAGGGGGTTGCAGGGAGGCCTACTAGGCCCAAAACGGGGCATGGGGAGGATGCGGCATGCCCTCCCCCCCATGGCCCGTTTTTGCTCCCAGGAGGCTGCAGGGAGGCCTACTAGGCCCAAAATGGGGTGCGGTGTGGGTGAGTGGCGCGGCCTCCCCCACGGCCCATTTTTGCTCCCAGGGGCATGCAGGAGGCTGCCTGTCAGCCCCTACGGCCACGCACACCATGGCCACACCCAACCAGCCGGTCATTAGGGCAGAGAACCGGTTGTTAAATTATTTGAATCCCACCACTGGTTTCATGGTTGTTTTATAGTTATTGGTTTTATTAATAAAGGAGAATTTTTGTAGCTCAGGGTTCAAATGAGGGGTCCTTGATGCTCTCTCAGCTTGGTTGTTGTTTTTTTGCAGGCATTTCATTACCTATTAACCAAACTAGGGAATATCATCAGTGCTTAGTTAGTACTGATGATGTTACCTAGTTTGGGTAATGAAATATGAAGAAAAGAACCAAGTTCAAGAGCACCAAGGACTCCTGACTGATTTCATTGTTGTTGTGAGCCACCCAGAGTTGTTTAAGATGGAAATCATATATATCTTTTAAATTAATAAGTAAGCACATTTTTATTGCATTTAGCTTCAGAGTTTTAACTATCAATTCTACGACTAAACACTTTTTTCCCCCTGAGCTTGAGCTGACATTTTTGCAAATTTCAAGACCTGTTTTTTTTTAAGTTTATGTACTGTATTTTAAAGTAGGATCAAAGTTTGTTGGGAAGGGTTTTTTTTTATTATTATCTAGGAACATGTCTTCTGCTTGTTGATATGATTTTATCATAAGCCAATGGATCAATGTTACATTTTGGAATAGGATTAAATGTCCTGCATCAAATTCTTCCTTTGTCATTTACTACCATGGTTTTTTTTTTCTTTTCATATTTTCTATTCTTTCTGACAAGCTTATTTCTGTTGAGGTTTTTGGGGCAAACCATGGTGTGTGCTCCTGCATGGTTTCTTTGGTGTCCATTAAAACTACTGTAGAAATGTTGGTAGACTTTAGGAGAAACCCTTCCATACTCTCACAATGCTAGACAACACAGTATCAACAGCAGAGACCTTCAAATTTCTAGGTTCTACCATATCGCAAGATCTAAAATTGACAGCTAACATCAAAAACATCATCAAAAAAGCACAATGAAGAATGTTCTTTCTGCACCAACTCAGAAAGCTCAGACTGCCCAAGGAGCTGCTGATCCAGTTCTACAGAGGAATGATTGAGTCTGTCATCTGCACCTCTATAACTGTCTGGTTTGGTTCTGCAACCCAACAAGAGAGACACAGACTTCAGAGGATCATTAGAACTGCAGAAAAAAACATGGCTACCAACCTGCCTTCCATTGAGGACCTGTATACTGCACGAGTCAAAAAGAGGGCTGTGAAAATATTTACAGACCCCTCGCATCCTGGATATCAACTGTTTCAACTCCTACCCTCAAAACGACGCTGTAGAGCACTGCACACCAGAACAACTAGACACAAGAACAGTTTTTTCCCGAATGCCATCACTCTGCTAAACAAATAATTCCCTCAACAGTCAAACTATTCACTAAGTCTGCACTACTATTAATCTTCTCATCCTTCCCACCACCCATCTCCTTCCACTTATGACTGTATGACTGTAATTTTGTTACTTGTATCCTTACAATTTATATTGATATTGTTTCCTGATTGCTTATTTGTACCCTATGACTATCATTAAGTGTTGTACCTTATGATTCTTGATGAACGTATCTTTTCTTTTATGTACACTGAGAGCATATGCACCAAGAGAAATTCCTTGTGTGTCCAATCACACTTGGCCAATAAAAAATTCTATTCTATTCTATTCTATTCTATTCTATTCTATTCTATTCTATTCTATTCTATTCTATTCTATTCTATTCTACTGTTCTCTCTTCGTTGACCAGCCAAATGATATATTTTCATTGGTTGCCAGCAGATTAATTATCCCTGCTCTAGATTACTTGACACTTTCTTTCATATAAATGGCAGTTTTCAAGTCTAACATTTTTTTAGTGGAGGCTTAGCTTGTCATCTAATATATTCACAACGCTTGAAAACATAGTATCCTTTTGAGACCAAGTTGTCAACAATATCTTGGCTCCGTCTTCAAAACATTTACAGAATTCTGATTGACAAACAAAATCAGGTTTCTGTTGTAATGGAGAATGTATCTAACATACGATCTAAATGGAATAAAGGAAGATGCAATTTACTCTGTTTGAGATTCACTGGCTTATAAACAGATGGGTAAACCCAGCCATGCTATGCAGGTAAATAGGATTCTACAACATAAGTATGCAAATCTTTATAATCATCCTGGTTAGTGCTATGTATCCCATCACAAATAATTAAAAACACGGGGCCATGTGGATTTAGGTTGTAAAAACAGGGCACATAAGAATGATTATACCATGCTATCTGTATTCTCCCAGCAATAGATTAAAACTTTGCGTTTTGAAGGCCATCTGCTTTGTATGTACGAGACACCTGTTGTGAAATCGACAAGAGAAAAGACTGTAAAATTTGGGATACGGGTTCTCCTCAAAACGTGATCAGATGTTTAAATTATACAATTCAGTAGGATAAGGGGTATCTCGATAAAGAAATAGGGTAAGTGGGGATTTCCCCACGAAGTTGACATTCGGTAGGTGACAGGTTTGTAACTTGTGGAACAAAACAATTATTGTATCAGCCTGAGTAGTCAAAGTAATAGATCAGGGATAGCAGATGTTCCTTTTTTCCCCTCACAGCATGTGTGAGATTGTTTAACTTGTTCTGCTCGTTAAAAATGGGCTCCTCCAAATGACAGTAGTGATAAAATTTGATACAAGTCCAGAAATTTCTTGACAGTTACAACAATTAATCAGTGGAACAACTTGCTCTAGGAGTTGTGAATGCTCCAACATTGGAAGTTTTTAAGAAGATGTTGGATAACCATTTGTCTGAAGTGGTGTAGGGTTTCCTGCCTAAGCAGGGGGTTGGACTAGAAGACCTCCAAGGTCCCTTCCAACTCTGTTTATTCTATTCTAGTCTAGTCTAGTCTAGTCTAGTCTAGTCATACACACACACATATATACCCACCAGTGGTGGGTTGCTCCCGGTTCAGTCCGGTTCTTGCGAACCGGTAGTAATGGTGGCGGGAGGCTCTGCCCACTCGCCCGGACATCATCATGAATGATCTGCACATGTGCGCTCCCGTTGCAAACCGGTAGTGGAGGTAAGTAGAATCCACCCGATACAGACACACCTCTATATACACATATACACACATACATGTGTATATACCACACATGTATACATGTGTATCTATACACACATATATACATACACACACCACACATATATATATACCTGTATATATATATACACATATATACATACGCACGCACACATAAATATATACACATATACCATACACACACCCATATATCAATATACCTGTATATATACACATATACATACACACGCACGCACATACATATATATACACATATACCATACACACACCACACATATATACACATATATAAATGTACCTGTATATATATATATATATATATATATATATATATGTATGTATGTATGTATGTATGTATGTATGTATGTATGTATGTTTTTCTCAGGTTTTCGCGGGTGTTTGTATGTAGGTCTTTGGTTATTCGGGTCTTCTCCCACGTAAAATTGGAAGTGTCTTGGCAACGTTTCGACGAAGTCTCATTCGTCATCTTCAGGCTGGTGTTCTCGGCTTCGTGCTTCCAAGAAGCAATAACTTCCCACCCAATCAGCTCACACCCCCACTAGCAGTTAAAAGGAAGAGACAGCTGCGATCTCACATTGCTCCTGGAAGCACGAAGCCGAGAACACCAGCCTGAAGATGACGAATGAGACTTCGTCGAAACGTTGCCAAGACACTTCCAATTTTACGTGGGAGAAGACCCGAATAACCAAAGACCTACACACACACACACACACACACACACACACACACATATATATATATATATATACATATACACACACACACACACACACACACATATACATATATACACACGCACACACAAATAAATACACATATACCATACACACTCACATATATCAATATACCTGTATATATAAACACATATACATATATACACATGCATACACACACACACTCAAATGACAGTTGGCATCCTGTTTGTGCATTTCGCCACCTGTCTCCCCTTCGCTCGTCCTTTAGCTCACGACGACCCCCACCCCGCAGCCAGAAGCACTCAACGGGATCGCCCTGCCCCCTCCCCCCCCGCCTCCGCCCCCCCCAAAAGGAGTTCCTCCGCCTTACTCCTAGGAGTAAGCGACTCCTGAGCGACACCTGCGAGGAGGAGACTCCTCAGCGGGCCGAGTGACGTCAGCCGCGCCTCCTCCTCCTCCTCCTCGCCCCCCCCCCGTTTCCACACCCTTCCAAAACGACGGTTAAGGCGAGCGGCGATTGGTCACCCGTCTGGCCCAATCCGAAGGCCGCCTTCCGGCCGCGCGGCCCCGCGATTGGCCACGTCCGCGTTAGCAGGGGGCGTGGCCAGAGCGGCGGGAGAATTCGAGCCGGGAGAGGCTGCCGTGGAGGGTCTCGGCTGCCGCCGCCTCCGCCGCCGCCGCCATGGAGAGGGCTCCCCGGGGGAAGAACCAGCCGCCCCGCAGGCAGGCCGCGGAGGCGCTCGGCTCGGAGGGAAGCAGCAGCAACGGCGGCGGCGGCAGCAGCAGCAAGAAAGCCAAGTTCGTAAGTATTGGGGAGGTGGGGGGGGGTCACCAGGCGGGGGGGGGCAGGATGAAATGGGGAGGGGAGACTAGGAGGAGGAAATTGAGTGGAGAGGGGGGGGAGAGAGAGGAGGGGTCGCACTGGGGCTTGTAAGGAAGGGGGCTGGGGGTGGGTGGGGAGGGGTCCCATGCATAGTGCAGAGGGGCTCCTATCTGGTAGTGCTTGCAAAGCAGCCTTTTAATGAGAAGGGGAATTGTGGTTTCTCTGTGCCATGTAATATATAATGTGGCTAGGTGCATAATTTTAGAATAGAATAGAATAGGAATTAAACAGTAAAGTGGAATGGAATGGAATGGAATAGAAATTAAATAATAGAGTAGAGTAGAATATAATAGGATAGAATAGAGAAATAGAATAGAATAGAATAGAATAGAATAGGAATTAAACAATAGAGTAGAGTAGAATATAATAGAATAGAGAAATAGAATAGAATAGGAATTAAACAATAGAGTAGAGTAGAATATAATAGAATAGAGAAATAGAATAGAATAGGAATTAAACAATAGAGTAGTGGAATGGAATGGAATGGAATGGAATGAAAGAATAGGATAGGATAGGATAGGATAGGATAGGATAGGAACTGGAACTGGAACTGGAACTGGAACTGGAACTGGAACTGGAACTGGAACTGTACAGAACTGGAACTGAACTGGAACTGAACTCTTTATTGGCCAAGTGTGATTGGACACACAAGGAATTTGTCTCCGGTGCATATGCTCTCAGGGTACATAAAAAGACAAGATACATTTGTCAAGAATCATAAGGTACAACACTTAGTGAGAGTCATAGGTTACTAAATAAGCAATCAAATCGTACTAGGATACTAAATAAAGCAATATAAGTTGTAGAGATACAAGCAACAAGGTTATAGTCATAAGCGGGAGGGGATAGGTAATAGGGAGGATGAGTGAGGATAAATAGGAAGGATGAGGAAGGATAAATTTTGCATGTATGTATGTATATATGTTTATGCAGTGTATATTAGTGATGGAGACCCTTTAGGAGCTGCGTGCAACCAAATTTCATTTAACGTATGCCCATTGATGTACATTCAAAAAGTGACAAGTCTAAGTCTAATTGACCTGCCCTGGGAAGGGATAAGGAAATGACTAGGGCATAAGGAAAGGGGGCTTGGGAGGATCCCTTGCACACTGCAAAAGGGCTATTCCTAGTGATTTTAAAACATCCTTTTAGTGGGAAGTGAATTGTTGTTTCTCTGTCATATAATACATGTGGGTATGTGCATAATTTTGTATTTATTTCTTCTTTTTTGGTCATGTTTATGCTGTTCATATTAGAGGTGGAGACCTTTTGAGAACTGTATGCAACCAAATTTTTAATGTATGCTGATTGGGGTACATTCAAAGGGACAATAAAGTTATTCTAAGTCTAATTAGGAGTCAATTCCCTTCCCACTAAAAAAGTACGGCAGCCCTTTTGCAGTGTCCAAGTGACCCTCCCAAGCCCCCTTCCTTATACCCTAATGCAGGGGTCTCTAAACCTGGCAATTCTGGGAGTTGAAATGGCCTTTTTTTTTTTTTTTTTTTTAAATTTGATTTATATGCCGCCCTTCTCCGGAGACTCAGGGCGGCTTACAATGCGTTAAGCAATAGCCTTCATACTTTTGTATATTTATACAAAGTCAGCTTATTGCCCCCACAAACTGGGTCCTTTTAAGGGGAAGGGTGGATAATAAAGGGGCCTTGGGAGTGATTGGGGTTGCATTAGGGCAGGGGTCTCCAAACTTGGCAACTTTAAGACTTGTGGACTTCAGCTCTCAGAATTGCTATGTTTAGAGACCCCTGCATTAGGGAATAAGGAAGGGGGCTTGGGAGGGTCACTTGCACATTGCAAAAGAGATGCTCCTAGTGATTTTAAAACATCCTTTTAATGGGAAGGGAATTGACCTGCACTGGGAAGGTACGAGAAAATGAATGGGGTTGTATTAGGGCATAAAGAAGGGGGCTGGGTCACTTCCACACTGAATGGAGTTCCCGTAGTAGTGTTTGCAAAGTGGCCTTTTAAGGGGAAGAAATGGACCTGTTTCTGAACAGGATTGACCAAACATTTGGAGTTACACCTGGTGTATTAGGATCATAAAGGGATGAATGACTTCTTTGTTGAGACCTTGGGGTAACCACTCAGACATTACAAAGGGGTTGCCCGTGTTGGTGGTGACATGTTGCACAATTATCTTTTATTGGAAAGGGAGTTAACTGATGCTTGGGCAGGCATGATAAACCATTTGGGGCCGTAGTAGGGTTTGAGAAGGGGATCTTTGACCTCTTGGGAAAGACCTGACTGGTTGTGAAAGGAAAATTGATTGGTTGTGTCTCCAATTTTCTCCCTAAAATTTCAGGAGATTTGCATATACACTGGTACTTCGTTACTCATTGTTAATTGGTTCCAAGAGATGTGATGAGTACAAAAAATGATGAGTAACAAGCAAATTTTTTCCATAAAGTATAATGTAGTGAGTCACAAGGCAGCCAACACAAGTTCTAGCTTGTGTGTTGAATACCAAACAAATGATGAATACTGGGAGAACATTTTTGCCTCAAAATGCATTGAGTACCAAATTTTATGAGTTTCAAAGCAGTTTGACTATTCAGGTACCACTGTACTTCGCTTTTCTATTTTCTTTGAGGTGTAATATAGGCCACAGAAATATTCTTGGACTTCAGCTTTAGACTACACACTGGTCTCATTTGTAATTCCTTTTTTAAAATTGTCAGAATCTCCAAAAAAATGCTTAGAGTCATGCAGAGGCCAAAGAAGGCCAATATATTTGATAAAGCAAGTATTTTGGACACAATACTTTTATAGACTTTACTTATTGTACAGACAAAACTTAGCAAAATTGTGAAACACGATATTTTCTCGATGGATCCTGTGATCAAAAACCTGGCAAACCTTCTAAAATTGTGTCTACTGTCAAACTATACCTGGAGTAAGCCATGTCCTATGTTATGCAGTTGTATCATGGATTTTCAAGTAGTCATACATATACAGTAAATATTTTAATGCTTCTATGAAAAAGTTCATAAAATCCTTGCATATACCAAGTCATATGTCACTTGCATAACATTTGACAATGACATCTTTATTGAAGTCTGTACATGCTTATCTGAAAATAAATATTACCGTGTTTTCCCCAAAATAAGACCTCCCTGGATAATAAACTCTCCATGCCCCAAAATAATAAGACCTCAAAAATAAGGCCAAGCACTTACTTCAGGGTTCAAAAAAATATAAGACAGGGTCTTATTTTCAGGGAAACATGGTAGTACATTTGATGTTTCTGAGTAATATGCATAAGATTTTGGCATTGGGTTTATTTCTCAGATGGTAATAGCTATTGTATAAAGTGAAAAATTATTTATACTTCATCCAGTGGAATAGATCCTTTTTATACATTTAAGGATATCAAGTTTACTAAATTCGTCTATCTTGTTTAAAAGGTTTGATTAAAATACAGTAAGCATTTCTTCCCCCACCTTTTTGATGATAGGATGATAATTCTAAACAGACCTCAAAATCATTTTGGTTTCTTGATTTTTTTTTTCTAAGACTCATGGGAATTTTAGAAATGGCTTGCAAGCTCTACTAAGGGATGTGCTTTTGCTTTCAGGATTGAATTTCAATTGAGTGCTGAAACAAAAGCTATGCTTCTAAGGGATTAAAAAGTCTTTCTCAAAACGAAAGAACCAATAAATGGCTGCTAATACTTTTACTTGCCGGTCTTGGTTGGAGTTAACAATTTTCAGGACAGAATTGCATTTCACCCTCTGAATATATAGTGTGATTAATTACTGTACAGACTGCTTGTCTAAAGAGATCTGTAGAGATTCTCAGTCATCCATGGTTGTCCCAAAGATGCTTTTTTAAGAGGCAACTGGACTTTCTTGTTTTTTTTTTTCTTTTGAAGATATTTCACTTCTCATCCAAGAAGCTTCTTCAGCTCTGACAGGATGGTGGGGAATGGAAGGATTTATCTTCCTTGCAGACAGCTGGTCCTTTGCATCCTTTTAGGGGGTCTTTGAAGCACTTGGAGGTTTATCTGTGTCCTCAGGATCACCTGAGTGGTGCTCCTGGTTCCTGTAGTCTGCAATTTTTCCACTGGAAATCCATTCCTACCCCCACACCATTCAAAGGGTAGTTCATCCCAAATTGTATAGCTAGAAGTCTGTAGAGATTCTCAGTCATCCAGGTCATGATTGTCCCAAAGGTGCTTTTTCAGGAGGCAACTGGACTTTCCTGTTTTTTTCTTTTGAAGACGTTTCGCTTCTCATCCAAGAAGCTTCTTCAGCTCTGACAGGGCAGTGAGGAGTGGAAGGATTCATATTCCTTGCAGAAAGTTGGTCATTTGCATCCTTTTAGAGGGTCTTTGAAGCGCTTGGAGGTTTTGTCTGTGTCCTCAGGGTCACCCAAGTAGCGTTCCAGGTTCCTGTAGTCTGCAATTTTTAATTTTTTTTTCTCTTTGTCTAAAGAGATGTTTTTGAAGTTCATAATCCCTTGCACTGATCATTTTAAAGTGCATTGTGTATTGCAGGAACAGAAAGTCAGAATATAAATCTAATCCATGGTAGATTACATTGTTCCAATGTTTCCCTTTCTATTATCAATAAAAAAGGCAACTTTATTTTCACCGGTTCAAGGTTGACTCAGCCTTCCATCCTTCCCAGGTCCAGAGGTGGTATTCAGCCGGTTTGGACCGGTTCGCCCGAACCGGTAGCGGAAATCGTGGGTGGGCCCATCTGCCTTGGCTCTATGCCATCCTATTTAGGCACGTTTTTGAGGCTAGGCGCATGCGCGTGCGCTCACATTTGCGAACCGGTAGGGAAAGGGACTCGGTGGCTCAGTGGCTAAGACACTGAGCTTACCGATCGAAAGGTCGGAAATTCAGCGGTTTGAATCCCTAGTGCCGCGTGATATGGTGATATGGCTCCCGTTACTTGTCCCCGCTTCTGCCAACCTAGCAGTTCGAAAGCACGTAAAAAATGCAAGTCGAAAAATAGGGACCACCTTTGGTGGGAAGGTAACAGCGTTCCGTGCGTCTTTGCCATTGAATCATGCCGGCCACATGACCACGGAGACGTCTTCGGACAGCGCTGGCTCTTCGGCTTTGAAACAGAGATGAGCAGAGCCCCCTAGAGTCGGGAACGACTAGCACAAATGTGCGAGGGGAATCTTTACATTTACCATTTATGTATTGAAATATAAAAGTTATAACTAGGGCTCTGTGGCTTAGCTATCCTTGCGACTTACTCGGAGAAAGAGATCTGAAAGAGTTGGGAACGACTAGCACATATTGCGAAGGGAACCTTTACCTTTAGGGAAAGTAAGTGAATACCTCCTCTGCCCAGGACCTGGATTGTCAGGGGGGGGGGGGATTATGCTGACTCTGTAAACCCCTTAAGAGAAGTTTGTAAAGCCCTGTGAAGCGGTATACAAGTCTACGTGCTGTTGCTATTGCGGTATTGTAAAAAAAAAAGATTAGTGCAAAATGCTTAGCTTCTTTGTTACAACTTTTATCCAAGACTTCCCTGTGTACAAGGAGTGTTACATTTTGAATTCTGCCCTTGAAGCAGATGGTGAAGAATTCAGAGACCCCATTTATCTCTCCCAAGGAGTTATATAAGTTGCTGTTTTTTGTTACTTTTTCTTTTGGTTCCAGGTGAAAGCTTTGCCTTTTACTTGCTTAAGATCACAAACTCTATTTCTTTGTGCCGCAGTTTGTATTTGTTCCGATGTTTATTACATTGTTACATTTTTATTTTATTTTTTTGCGTTCCGGGTTTTTCTTTTTAATTGTCAGTTCGTCTGAGCTTTCACTGAAAAGCAGCCCCATCAAGTAGAAACGTGTAAAAAACCCAAAACTCAATGTAAAAGGCTGGGTTTTATATTTATTTTTAATACAATCAGTAGAGGCTTACCGCCTTGCAACGGACAGGTTTAATGTGGCAAAGTAGTATTTATGGTTTTCATAAACTCTGCTAGATAACGTGTATCCGAAAAACCTGAAAGAAGTAAAAGAGGGTGGGGGAAGCCACACCCCCCCCTCCTAGAAGAGTGAAAGATTTTGAGGAATATTTTTAAAAGGCAGGATAAAATATTTCCCCTAAAAGAGAAATAAAAAAATCTGAAGGGAGACAGGGATTCAGAGCCCCTGGCCGCAAGCAGATACTAGCTGGGGCAGCTTTTAGAAATGCAGATTTGGTAATCCATTACTCCCTGCAGCAAAGTAAAAACAAAGGCAGATTAGCCTTTACTCAAGAGCAGGGGTCAGCAACCTGTGGCTCTGGAGCCGCATGTGGCTCTTTCACCCCTCTGCTGCGGCTCCGTCACTCAAAATATGCATCACAACTTCCAATGTGTGACACCCGCCGGCATGCGATGTATTGAGCTTTTCAACCTCCGGTAGGCCAACCCCATGGACAAATCCAAGAAAAGAAAAGTTTCAGAAGAAAACAGAAAGTTTAATTCAACTACATATGCTAGTTTTGTGACCGCTCAAGAAATAGTCAGGCAAGGGAAGGGTTTTGTGGCTCCCGGTGTTTTCTTTTCTGTGGGAAATGGGTTCAAATGGCTCTTTTGAGTGTTTAAGGTTGCAGACCCCTGCTCAAGAGTCAACACAGGGCAAAGCCATTAAGCCATAATAGGAATTCTTGCATCACCCTCCAAACGTCAACCAAACATAGCTCAGACAAAGATCTAGGATTTGTACTTTGCCTATAGAGCCAGCCATGACCCCTACATGGCCCCATGGGAGTCTGACAACAGCCAATAGGAGACATGTTCTTGCACAGGAACAGGAAGCTCAAGTGCAAAGCCCAAAAGAAGGTATTAAAAACCCCTCACTCTCAAATCCCGTGTGGTTCTGCTTCATCATTAAACCATCTTTCCAATCAGCCTCCCATGTTTCCAGTGTCTTTCTCCCAGCTTGGAACTGAACCAGATGGATATTTCTTCCAACAAGAGTTTGGGCACTTCTGTTTAGCTTATCTCTCCTTACGGGGACCTCTCTGGAAGGGTAATATTGTCCTCAGATCTTTATATCGCTTTGTCTAAATGGAGCAAGTCACATCTTCAGGAGAAGCTGTCACATCTGATAAGCTTAAGCTAAAGGATAAACATACATTTGTTGAGCTATTACAGGAATGGCTAACCTTTTTTTCTTTGTGTGCTGAAAGCGTGCACATGTGTGTGTGACAGCATACATGCAGGCTGGCACTCATAATGCAATGTGCCCCCCGTGCATGCACACATGACCCTCCATGCCCTGCATGCACGCTCCCCCTGCCCCCCCACACATGCGGACATGACCCACCCTGCCCCCTGTTTTGAGCCTAGTAGACCTCCCTGCAGCCTCCTGGGTCCAAAAGTAGGCCAAAGGGGGGGGGTGCCCCACTCCCGTGCTCCCCCTGCCCTCGTGCATGCGTGTGCCACCCCTGTGCATCCACACACGACGCCTGCATGCGCCCCACGCATCCCGAAAATCAGCTGGCCGGCAGGAGGCGCACACATGCGCGGTGGAGCTGAGTTGGGTGATGGCTCGCGTGCCCGCAGAGAGGGCTTGGTGGCGCAGCAGACTAAAGTGCTGTTAAGTAGCACCAGCTGTCTGCAATTACTGCAAGTTCAAATCTCACCAGGCTCAAGGTTGACTCAGCCTTCCATCCTTTCGAGGTAGGTAAAATGAGGAGGCAATAAGCTGACTTTGTATAAAAAAGAACACCGCTTAGGGGGGGCTGAAAGCCCTACTAAGCAGGTATATTCAAAAGTATGAAGTCTATTGCTTAACGCATTGTAAGCCGCCCTGAGTCTCCGGAGAAGGGCGGCATATAAATCTAACCAATAAATAAATAAATAAATAGGTTCGCCATCATGGAGCTATTAATAAGGTGCAAAAAAACCAAAAGTTGTTATATGAAAAGAGAAGGTCAGTTGGAAGTTGTAGATTTTCATTTGTCTCATATGTCAGCTAGGAAACGATGTTTGATTCATGCAATGTATATAACTCTACTGTTACGGCTCGAAGCATCCCAGCAGCTTACTTAACATATGGTGCTAAACTATCCTTTAAATCAAAGCACATTCCAGTTTAATTGAGTATGAACTGACTACTGACTTTTGAATTTTTTTATTTTTTTATTTTTGGTATTATACAAGTATTATACAAGGCAGGAGAGAAAGTTGAACACTTTTCATATGCCCTGTCTCCGACGTATTCTTGGCATCACCTGGCAGGACAAAGTTCCAAATAGTGCAGTCTTGGAACGTGCTGGAATTTCTAGCATGTATACACTATTAAAACAGCGACATCTACCCTGGCTTGGGCATGTCGTGTGAATGGCTGATGGTCGGATTCCGAAAGATCTCCTGTATGGAGAATTAGTGCAGGGAAAGCGCCTCAGAGGGAGACCACAGCTGCGATATAAGGATATCTGCAAGAGGGACCTAAAGGCCCTGGAAATTGACATTAACAACTGGGAAACCTTGACCTCCGATCGTTCAGCTTGGAGGCTAAAGACGCAGCATGGTCTTCTCCAATTCGAAGAGACACTTGTTCGGCAGGCCGAGGCAAAGAGGCAGTCCCGGAACCAGCGAAATCCGGGGGCTGGGCAGGGGACAGAATGTATCTGCCCTCAGTGTGGAAGAGATTCCCACTCTCGAATTGTTCTTTTTAGTCACACAGATGCTGTTTAGGACCTCTTTCCAGAGCACGATACCATAGTCTTTTAGACTGAAGGATGCCAATGAATGAGAATTATACAAGTATTGGCGTCGCATAGATATAGTCATATATATTTACATTCCACCTAAATTTGAAATACGTAGTAGCAGCTATCGCTTTTGTGTGAAAACATTTCTTCGTTTCAGTTTATACTTTTAATCGCCTTAACAGATGGTTTGTTTCATTTACAGCCCTTGCACCTCAAGATTTTGACAGATGATGTGGTAAGCGATTTTTGTTTTCCTTGTTATGTCGTAAATTTAAGGAGAATATGTTTGGGAAAATATTCTGTTACGTGTTTTGCTTCTTTGGCTAGAGCTGTCTGTTGAGATATAAAGCCAAACTCTATAGCTCCTTCTAGCAATTCCAACTGTTCATCCAACATATTAACATGTGTGATTGTCCTGATTTTGTGTGTTGCGGAAACACAATCACCACCTTACCCTCTCTTTACTGCGATAAATGATGGCTTGCTTTTATATCCTACCCACGCAAAGTTCCTTGTGTCAGCGTTCCAGAAAACCCCAACTCCAATTAAAAACTCCGAAGCAAGCCTTTTCTCAAAGTTCCATTTATTAGAGTAGGTATACTGGCACATCTGGGAAACCCCGAATCTTAAGAATTCCGGGTTTTCCCTCGGTATTTCGGTAATATTTCCAAAACCATCCCGTAACTTATCAGTCCATCACATGCTCCAATCATCATCCTTCCCATCTCGAGACATCACTCCAGCTACTCCTTCTCCAGATGCAGGATTGTCCTGATCTTGACCGAAAGGAAGAATGCTATTTTGTCTAAATTACATTCCCTCTACTAAATCCCCCCTCCTACTTTCCTCACACATGAGACAGTGGCAGCGTGGAAGCTTCCGGAGCTAATATGGCTTCTAAAGCTGACACCTTGGGCCTAGAAATGGAATTATGATCTAAACTTAGCTTCTACTTCCTTATGCCCTAATGCAGGGCTGGGCAATTATGGCCCTTTTATGGACTTCAATTCCCAGAATTCCTGAACCAGCTGGCTCAGGAATTCTGGGAGTCGAAGTCCATAGGTCATAAAGGGGCGATAGTTGCCCAGCCCTGACCTAATGCAACCTACTCATTTTCTCATCGCTTCCCAGTGCAGGTCAGTTCCCTTCCCACTAAAAGGGTGCTTTTAATATCACTGGGAGCATCTCTTTTGCAGTGTGCAAGGGACACGTTTGGTCAGAGTTATTTGTTTTTAATTGGACATCTATCAAGATTAGTGTTAGAATTTGGACCTAATAGCATTTGAAAAATATGTCACATCCTGATTAGGAGATACAAATGTATGAGTCAACAGCAACTTTGCCAAGTGTCTTGTTGCTCAACAGCTGATTTCTCATGCCAACAGCAGTTATCAACCAAGATGCCAGAGATGTTGGCCATGGGCTGATATTCTTCAACATTTTTATGACTTGGTTGATGATATTGTAGTGGTCCAGTATGTGGGAATGGACAGGAGGAAGAGATGCAGACTAGGCATCTGTCAGACTAGTCAGACAGTAGCAAAGTCCAGAAAAGCAATGGGGGGGCGGGTATCTTAAACATCTCAGAAGGGACAATCCCTGATTTCTTGAACTAAGGGGTTGGGCCAAGCAATGTACTTTCATACCTGCAAGGTTCTGTTAGTATAACCCAGGGGTCTGCAACCTTAAACACTCAAAGAGCCATTTGGACCCGTTTCCCACAGAAAAGAGAACACCGGGAGCCACAAAACCCTTCCCTGTGCCTGACTATTTCTTGGCGTCCACAAAACTAGCATATGAAGTTGAATTAAATGTTCTGTTTTCTTCTAAAACTTTTCTTTTGTTGTATTTATCCATGGTTGGCCTACTGGGGGTTGAAAAGCTCAATAAATCACGTCGGTGGGTGTCGCGCATTGGCAGTTGTGACACATTTTGAATGACAGGGAGCCGCAGCAGAGGGGTAAAAGAGCCACATGTGGCTCCAGAGCCGCAGGTTGCTGACCCCTGGTATAACCTCACAATAGAGTTGCAGATAGTACTTCTAAGGAGTCCTGGGTAGTCTCTGAGCTTGGTTGTTTCCTTGCAGACATTTCATTACCCAAACCATTAATCATTAGTGCTAGTCTGATGATGAAGTTATCTAGTTTGGGTAATGAAACTGTTGTGGCCCGCCAGCGGCCTGCGCGGATAGTGGCTGATCCCGACGAGGAGGAGGCTGGTGTGGGGTCGCACCAGCAGCCTGCGTAGCCAGCGCTCGCATCGGACAGTGAGGAGGCTGAAGAGGATGTGGTGCCAGAGGCAGAGACTCAGCCAGGGCCTTCAGAACCTCCAGAGGCTCCTTCAAGTGGAGAGAGTGAAGTGGAGGAGCCTCTCCTCAATGCTCAAGCACGCAGGGCTGCCAAAAGGCAGGAGTGGCTACTCAGGAGGAGGAGGTCTTCTCGAGAGTAAGGTTTGAGGATAATTGGCCACTCCCTTAGCCTATTTAAGTTGCATGCAGTTAGTAATTTCTTGCTGGAAACAACATGTAATTATTACAGAGCATGTTGGAGAGTGAGTGTCTTATCGTATCTTGTTTTCTGGGCTGGTTACCAACCTTTGCCTGACTTTATTTATTCTTGGTACGTTGCCCTTGTGGTGCAGCAGACTAAAGCACTGTTATTAACATCAGCTGCCTGCAATTACTACAAATTCAAATCTCACCAGGCTCAAGGTTGACCCAGCCTTCCATCCTTTCTAAGGTACGTAAAATGAGGACCCGGATTGTGGGAGCAATAAGCTGACTTTGTATAAATATACAAAAGTATGAAGGCTATTGCTTAACGCATTGTAAGCCGCCCTGAGTCTCCGGAGAAGGGCGGCATATAAATCAAATCAAGAAAAAAAAGGACCGTTGGTGTGTGTCACAATCCTTGGGAATCCGGAGCTGGGGCACAACAGAAACAATCAAGCTCAGAGACCACCCAGGACCCCTCATTTCAACCCTGAACTACAAATATTCTCCTTTATTGCTAGTACTTCTGGATAAGCTTCCTGCCTGGAGGGCCTTGCGAAGTTGACAGATAAGGAAATGCTTAGTAGCAAGAGCACTTAGACTTATATGCCGCTTCCCAGTGCTTTACAGCCCTCTCTAAGCGGTTTACAGTGTCAGCCTATTGCCCGCAACAAGATGGGCCCTCATTTTACCGACCTCGGAGGGATAGAAGACTGAGTCATCCTTGAACTGTTGAGAATCGAACTGCTGCCAGTCAGCAGAGTTAGTCTGCAATACTGCATCCTAATCACTGCGCCATCACGGCTCCTGGTAAATTTGTAGATGACAAAATGTCACCTTGATAGATTAAAAGAGTTGGTTGAAAGTAATCAAAAGTGTAGGTCCAGGAAAGAGGTTCCCTGGCTTGGTGACAGTGACACATGAAGAGACTTCCTGTGGATCTGCAGTTAATCACAGATTGCACAAAGGTCAGCATTGCGTGACTTGATTTCCCAGATAGCAAAAGCAATTGTAGGCTGCATCCACAGAAGCATAATTTCAAAACCTTAGAAATTTGTCAAGTGCCACTTCAGTTAAAACTGGAACTCGACACTGCAGTGTATCCGTTTTCGGATTAAGTTCAAGGAAGATGATCATGAAACTATGAAGAAGGAACGAGAAAACAGTATAATTTTTGACAAAAGATGACTTTTGGGCGCGCTGACCAATTTTTCAAGTACCTGAAAAGCTGTGATACAGAAGGCATCTCGATCTCTAAGATGGTAGATCTTAGGAAGCAGAACTAATTACATTAAGTTATAGCAAAGCAGATCCTGAATGCAAAATGTAACTTAATAGTTACACGTTTGGTAGTTAGACCTGATTATGAAAAGATGAGCTCCTGTTTTGCAGGATGCGTCATTCTCATCGCAAGTACCGTATTAAATTGGATTCCTGCCTCGAGACGGGACTCGGTGTGCCTAAATGGCCACGTCTGATTCCAGAGGAAATGCAGCTTGCAAAATAGCGTTACTTCATGATAAAGGAAAGAAATGTTTGATGCTCAAGAGTTACGCTTTAATATAAGATTGCAAAACTATTATAATTTTAGGAAGGAAAAAAAATATCTAGGAGCTTTTTTTTTTTTTTTTTAGGATGTAGAAAACAAGTTTTCTTGCAACTGTCTTTATTAACACCTAATTTGCAGAAATAGCAAGGTTTTTCTTTAATTAGAATTGATATCTTGGCTTGGACTTAGATCCATACCATCAGGGGATAAAGTTTATGCCAAATGTTTTAAAATATTTTCCCCATTCTTTTAAAGAATGCATCCTTCACTGTATATGTACATATGTATCTCTATGTCCGACCGTCTATCCATCCATCCATCCATCCATCCATCCATGAGATGCAAAATATAAAGGAGTCTGGAGTAAATGAGAAACATGGCAAGCAATGTTATATCAAGGGTTTTCTTTAGTTAGAATTGGTATCTTAGATCCATACCACATCTCCCTCCCTCCCTCTCTCTCCCCTATCAATCATGTATCATATCTATCTAACTATGCTTAAATTGTCAACATTAGATACAAAATATAAAGGAGTCTGAAATACTGTATTTTTTGAACTTTAAGACACACTTTTTTGTCTCTCAAAAAGGGGTGAAAATGTCTGTGCTTCTTATAGACCGAATATTGCAGAAGCCCCGCCCACCCGCCAGCCGTTTTTTGGCCTTCGCACACCCCGTTTTCGGGGCTTTTTCTGGCCTTTTTTCAGCCCGTTTTCGAGGGCTTTTTTCAGCCCACTTTTGAGGCATTTTCTGGCCTGTTTTGGGGGCTTTTCCGGCCCATATTCGAGGCTTTTTTGTGCTCTTTTTTCCCCGGAAAAAAACAGACCAAAAATAATACCTAGAAAAGGGCCAAAAAAAGGGCCTCAAAAATGGGCCAAAAAAAGCCTCAAAAACGGACTGAAAAAAGACCCGAAAAAAGGGAGGCCAAAAACTTTTTTGTTGTTATTTTCCTCTTCTAAATTTGGGTGTGTCTTATAGTCCGAAAAATACAGTAAATGAGAAGTGTGGCAAGGAGTGTTGCGAAGGTGTGCAAGAAGTGTATGTTGGCAAAGTCCCAGTTGACACCACATAATGGAAGAGACATAAAACGTGTTGGGTTCTTTTGTGTGTCTGTGGAGGGGGGGGGGCTCTTTAACCAAAGAGAAAAAAAAGAATAGCTGTACAATGGATGTGGTTTTCCAGTGTGGAAAGTTTATTCAAGCCTTACTAGGAATCTTAAGTGTCCTGCAACTGACCCATTTCTTCTTGGAGATCTCAGTAACTCATTTTCTCTCTTTGTATTACTACCCTTCCCATTCTCATTTATACTTTCCACAACTCTAATTTGTAGATGATTGGTTTCTAGTCAGGGGGTGGTGGGAATAAATGCTGTCTCGCTTACTGTATAATCAAGGTTTTTGGCTTGCTTTTAAAACTTCTGGGTAATCAATTGTGTTTCTTTACTCCAAATCTTTTTTTGGAGAAATGAGGTGTCTTTTTTTTTTTTTTTGGTCTATCTGTGTACCTGCTGAGACATGCTTATTCTTGGTTTTTGTTCAGTTTGATAAATTTTCCAGCATATGGATTCCAGGCAGCAAAAAGGACAGGCCAGCTCTCCCGCATCTGAAACAATCCCATTGCTCATCGAGTGAATGCACCACCCCTGCAGAGATGGATGACTTCAGGCCTACGCATTTGTCAGATCGAGAGATCCTGGCACTGTTTGAAAAAATGATGGTAAGCGTTGCAGACCTGCTTCTGAACTAGATGTATAATTCCTAACTGCCCTGCGAAAAAAATAATTCCCGTGAAAAAGTTAAAAACATTGGACATAGATATGACATCACTGATCCCAAGCATCTTCCAACACTTTAAGTTAATAGATAATATACTAGATAATATAATAATATATTCCTTACACCTTATGCGTTATTTAAACATAGTATAATAATAGTCATTTATACCTTATTCCTATACAATTATACATATCTATACCTATATATACCTATCTATACAATTCACATACATATTTATCTATAATAACGTATATAATTCTAGTCTAACATTACACATTTGTCTCAGCTATCCTCCTTTTATCTAACCATTCATAGAATTTTCCCCAGATTTTATAGTACAATGTTTCCTTGAGTTCCAAGGTGAGTCTATCCATTTCTGCGCAGCTGAAAATTTTTAGTAGTATTTCCTCTTCAGTTGGGGTATCTTTCTCTTTCCACTTCTGCTCAAAGGCTATCCGTGCCTCTGTAAGTATATGCAGTAGTAGATAATTTACAGACATCCCCTTTTCAACTGAATCCGGTTAGACATACTTTTTAGCATCTTCTTTTAATGACCCCATAATCCCTTGCGGGGTGGGGTCTGGCCAACTGATTGGAGCTGAGTGTTTACTGGCCGGATGCCCTTCCTGTCGCCAATGCGGAGTTTTGTTCAGCAGATATAATTTCATTGTGCCCAGAGGGAGAAACATCTGCCTCTACCTAGAATCGAACTCACAGCCTCCTGATTGTGAGGCGAGAGCTCCACCTCTAGGCCACAACACCACGGTTAGACATACCGATACTTTTTATAATCACAGTTAATAAAATGACTGGTTATAATCCATGTAAACGTCCAGATAATTTGTCAACCACACTAGCTGAGTATACTCAACCTTAGTGAGTCAAAAATCAAACTATATCCTACGTTGTATGAACCTTTGTGTCAGGTTTCAGTATCGTCTCAAAATAAATTGCATTTTCCAAACAAATAGTCTTTGATGAAATCTTTCATTTATTAAGCACGACAAACTGTCCCAGATCATATCATAGCCAACACTGACTTCCTGACCCCGAACCTTCCCTTTCTGTTCCCCAATTCTCTGCGTCTCATTGGCCATCTTCCAAATCACTCTCCCCATATCTACTGCTTCAGCTCCCAGGAATGTCCCCCCTCCCATCCCATCTCCTAGGGGATATTATCTTCAGGGAAAATAAGTAGGTGAAAAGTCAAGCGTCCTCTTGCCAGCTGCCCCCTCTTCTCCTTATGTCAGCACTGAAACGAATGTAGTTTGGAGTGCTGACACTTTGCTTGATTCAGGAAGTAATCAAGCAAAGGTTTCAAAAGTACTTGTTTTTAAAAATAAAGGTAAAGGTTTCCCTGTCCAGTCATGTCCGACTCTAGGGCATGGTGCTCATCTCCGTTTCTTGGCTGATGGAGCCAACATTGTCCGAAGACATTTCTGTGGTTGTGTGGCCAGCATGGTTATACGGCAAAGGCTCACAGAATGCCATTATCTTCCCACCAAAGTGATGCCTATTTATCTATTCGTAATTTGCATGCTTTTGAATTGCTAGGTGAGCAGGAGCTGGAGCAAGGAATGGGAGCTCACCCATTGTGCGAAGCTTGTGTCTCGAACCTGGACGATCAGATTTCTACCAGCTGACAAGCTCAGCATCTTTAACTGCTGATCCATCGCTCAAGAAATAAAGAAAACAGCCTGTTTTTTTTCCTTCAAAGAATTAGACACTGGAAAATTCAGAAGTGAATGGTTAATCCCTGGAATAAGAATAAGCTACTAACCTAATTGGCAGAGAGGCTGTTGAATCTTCACAGTTAGTGATGCTGACTTCTCAACCAGTTGGATAAAAAGACCAATGTTACCAAATGAAGGAATTTCTAAAGGGTTCAGTTCCCTTTCCTGTGAATTTCCCTCAAAATGAGAGCAACAATTCAGTATGCAGGTTCATTGATGCCAGGGCCATCTTTGCAGCATACATTTTAATCCATCAGTAAAAGAGGAGGTTTCAGAATAGAGCTGGAAGGGACCTGGGAGGTCTTCTAGTCCAACCCCCTGCTTAAGCTGGAGACCCTGTACCATTTCAGACAAGTGACTGTCCAGACTCTTCTTAAAAACCTCCAGTGATGGAGCAACCACAACTTCTGGAGGCAAGTTGTTCCATTGGTTAATTGTCCTCACTGTTAGGAAGTTTCTCCTCAATTCCAGGTTGCTTCTCTCCTTGATTAGTTTCCATCCATTGTTTCTTGTCCTACCTTGAGGTGCTTTGGAGAAGAGGTTGATCCCCACCCCCCTTTCTTTGTGGCAGTCCCTTAGATATTGTAACAGTGCTGTCATGTCATCCCTGGTCCTTTTCAAACCCAAATCCTGCAACCGTTCTTCATACGTTTTAGTCTCCAGGCCTTTGGTCATCTTAGTTGTTCTTCTTTGCACTTTTTCCCAGACATCTTTTTCATAATGTGGTGACCAAAACTAGATGCTTTATAAAGGTTTATAAAGCGGTACTAATACTTCACTTGATGAAAATACTATTTATTTTCTTTTCTTTCTTTTTTTTTTTTGTTTAGAAGATGGGAAATATCAAGAACTTAAATATAAAGAATTCTATTCTACTCTACTCTACTCTACTCTACTCTACTCTACTCTACTCTACTCTACTCTACTCTATTCTATTCTATTCTATTGTTGAAATGCAATTGACCTTTGAGTGATAATAAAGATTATTGTTACGGCCTCTAACTTTGAAAGCAGACCTCCTCCCGTTTCTCCCTGCTCCCTAAACATTTTGGAATACATTTGCGATCTCACATACCTGTGTTTACCTTTTTCATTGTTTTAGGAAGATATGAATTTAAACGAGGATCGAAAAGCTCCGCTAAGAGAAAAAGACTTCAGTATCAAAAAGGAAATGGTGTTGCAGTATACTAGTGCTGCTTCGAGACAGGTAAGCAATGCGCGACGGGGAGACCACAACATATGCTAGTGAAAGAGACTGATAAAATTTAGAAGAAAAAAGAAATAGAAACAAGATTTAACTCAGCTGATAAATTCTTCGTTGAAGACCCTGATGTTGGGAAAGATGGAATTCAAAAGAAGAAGGGGAAAGGTATTTTTTTTTTTTTTTACAACGTGTTTCCCTGGACGCAATGGCGAGGAACGCAATGGAGCTTGAAAAGTAAGACGCGCATCCCGCTTCTTGCCCACCCCACCTGCCACCCCAAAATTGCACCCCTAAGTGTAATTTGGTGGCTAAGCAAGGGGCAGGTGTCCTGCCATGACCAGCGAGGGGCAGGAGAAGAGACGGCAAAGGGAACCATGTCTCGCTCCACGCATCTCGCTTCTCTCCCGCCCCACCTGCCAGAAATGAGTCTTTGTGAGACTCGTTGCGTCGCCGCTGCCTCGTGGAGCAGGACTCTGCAAGGCGTGTCGGTTGCACGCACGAACGGCAGCACCGCCACGAGGTTCGACATACCAGCGCAGGCGTAAGCGGCAGGACGCCAGCTGTGCTGGTATGATGAAGCTCGCAGGGGCGGCAGGACATGTGAGGGCAGTGGCGGCCAGCGTGAAGAACAGGGAGGGAAGTGCATGTGTCCCCCCTTTCCCCGTTCCAGCCTCACCTCCTCACCTCGTGTTGTTTGTGCGGCAAACAACCAGAGGAAATGGTGGGACCAGCTGCGCATGCATGTAAATAGTTGGTGGGGGGCTTATTTTTTGGGGGGGGGCTATTTTATCGCATGCGCTGAAAAGCCCAATTGGGCTTATTATATGGAGAGATCTTAGTTTCGGGGAAACACGATAATAATAGTAATAATAATAATACAGCCATACGACATAGGTAAATATCCATAGACATAAGACAGTGCTGTGGTAATTAGGTGTTCAGCAGAGTGATGGCACAAGATGACAAAAACTATCTGTTTTTGCATGCAGTGCCCAATAGCGATGTCCTGAGGGGAGAAGTTGAAATAAATTTTATATTTCATAAAAAAAAAAACTTCATATTCAGCATGTTTCATATTCAACATAGATCTCTGCATTTTGGAACAAAGAAGGTTCCAGATTGACTGGAACGCACAGTATGTGTTTTTTTAAATGCATGTGAACATTTATTTATATTTGTTTCATAACATGGCTGATTATGTATTTTGGGCCGAAATTATTTAATTGTTTTTTAAACTGTTTTTAACTTTTATATGCTATGTTTTATCTCGGCTGTACACCGCCCTGAGTCCCGCAGGAGAAGGGCGGTATAAAAATAAAATAAAATAAATAAATAAATAAATGTTCTTTCAGGGAAGCCTCAAGAATAGAAAGCAGATTTTGCCTCAGGAATTCATTTATGAATTAAAGTCTGGAACAGTGGATGAAAAACTTGTCAGCTGCCTAGAATCTCTTCGGGTATCACTAACTAGTAACCCTGTCAGGTAATGCAACACTTCAGCAAAACTTTCTAATAAAAATAAAAGCTGGTTTTTCATGAACATTGTGTTTATACATTGCAGCCGCCTTCCATTCAGCCTTTTATGGAAGTCAAAATATATAAGTTGTTATATTATTTGTGAAAATAATTCATTACCGACAATCATCGCTTGTTTTAATATGGCTCTCACAGGTATCCTGGATTACGTTTCTGACCGTTTGAATTTGAATTTACAAGCGGCACCAGTCACTTTTTAGAAGTGAAACCGCATATACAGATAGTCCTCGATTTATGACCACCGTTTAACACTGTTGTGAAGTGAGCTTTGCCCCATTTTGGGACCTTTCTTGCCACCGTTGTTAAGGGAATCACTGCGGTTGTTACATTAACAACACGGTTGCTAAGTGAATTTGGTTCCCCCCCGTTGACTTTGCTTGTCAGAAGGTCGCCAAAAGGGCTCACGTGACTTACAGTGCGACCGTCATAAATGTGAGTCAGTTGTGCCGAACATCTTAAATTTTGATCACGTGAACCACAGGGATGGCCGCGACCGTCGTAAGTGTGAAAAACGGCCATAAGCCTCTTTTTCACCGCCGTCGTAACTTCGAACGGTCGCTAAACGAACTGTTAAGTCGAGGACTACCTTTATAGAATTGAATTTGATTGAAATGCAGAGCCGTTGGCCAAGCCACATAGAGAAATACAGGCTTGGTAGCTTAATACATTTCCCTGCATTCTGGAAACTACCGTAGATTTTTTTTTTTTTTTTTTTTTTGTAACAAGCTAGAAAAGGTCTCATCAGGAGTTTATTACGGTGCTATTGATGTGCTTCATCTGGTTAAACATTCATTTCTTCTTGAATTAATCTCCATATCATTATGATCTTGTCAGGGGTCTCTGGCACTAAGATTAGAACTTGATTAAGTCAGTGGATATAGGATTTTTTTTTTTTTAATGGCAGTATCTGGATAATTTGCTTGCAGGGGTATATGAACACGAATACGACTGATTTACCCGTAGCCTACAGATTATTATTATTATTTTTTAAATGAAGAACATTTTAGTGGGAAGACCAAAAATAGGTTCTTAATAATAAGAAGAGGTCCGGGATTTTGGTATAGCTATGACCCGAGAAGTAGCGGGTCTACCCGGTACAAAAGTTAGAGCAAAGGTAGCATTTTCTATCTCAATATTTGCTGCGAAGAAATGTGATTTTTTTTTTTTTTTAGTTAATTTAAAATATTCTAAAGCATCCTAATCAAAATATACAGTATAAGTTCAGGCAATGCTGGGCTTACAACCTTTCATTTAGTGATCGTTCGAAGTTACAACCAGGGGTAGGTTCTAAATTTTTTTTCCTACTGGTTCTGTGGGAGTGGCTTATTTTGCGGGCGTGGTTTGATGGTCATGTGACAAACAATTCTTTAGGATTTAGCAGAGGTACTGGTCTACCAGGCTTTTAACTGCTTGCAGAGCTGTACTGGTCTACCCATTTGTTTTTGGAGGCAACGGTCTACCTATTTGTTTTTGGAGGCACCGGTCTACTGATTTGTTTTTGGAGCGCACTGGTCTACCACCACACTGCCTTTTACCACTGATCAGCTGTAGGGCGGCCCTTTGAAGTGCCGCGGCAAGAGTTTAAACAGTTTTTTGCCCCTCTGCCACCACCGAGAGCCTCAGAAACCGCTTTCAGGCAGCTTGGCCTCAATTGCCAATCTACCACCACTGAACGGTTTACAAGGAGCGGATGGGTTCTAGCTGATCAGTTGGGAGGTTTCTTGGCTTCTCAATTTAAAGCTACAGTGTCTTGTTTTTTTTTTTTCTCTCTCTCTCTCTCTTCTTTGTCCTTGTTCTTTGATTTTTTCCTTCTAGCCGATCAGCTGGGACTCGGGAGGCAGCGAATAGATTGGGGGCGGGGACAAGGAAGAGGTGGTATTTACCGGTTCTCTGAACTACTCAAAATTTCCACTACAGGTTTGCAAGAACCAGGGAGAACCGGTAGCAACCCACCACTGGTTACAACGATACTGAAAAAAGTGACTTATGACTGTTTTTCACTTTTATGACCATTGTAGCATCTCCCATGGTCATGTGACCACGATGCTTGGCAACTGATTCACATTTATGAATGGTTGCCGTGTCCCCGGGTCATATGATCCCCTTTTACGACCGTCTGACAAGCAAAGCCAATGGGGAAACCAGATTCACTTAACAACCGAGTTACTAATTTAAAAACTGCAGTGCTTCACTTAACATACGTGGCGAGAAAAATGGGGGCAAACTCGCTTAACAAATTTAGCCACATAAATTTTGGGCTCAGTTGTCGTAAATTGAGGATTACCTGTAATGCTGTTCTTAGTTTATAGTTTACAAAAGCAATAAAAATCAAGAAATAACCCTCAATCCCAGAATTGCAGCAGATGTCGCCAAGGTACTTGAAGAGAAATAATTGAAAATAATACTAATGTCCATCAAGTACTAACCATATAGATTCCACTTTGCTCACATACCTTTCCATGGGTTCAGTAATTGAAACTTCAAGTGGCTTTTTCCGGTCTGAAGCTCTTTAGTAGATTTGCTGTATTATCAAATAAGTTGATCCAATTTCTGACCCTATATAAAGTAGTTTCCCGTATCCCCGTTCTAGAATATATAAGCCTTTTTCCTGACAAATTGTGAGGACTTGAAAGTCAGACACGCATGTCATGCTAACAGTCCCTTTAAGGGTAAGTAAAACTATGCAATGCATGGCATGTGTATCCAAACGAATGGATGTTGGTAATGGCCTGTTGGTCTCTAATCTGTACACAACGGTGTGAGTTTGCGTTGTGTAAAACTGGGTGCAGTGTGCCTATACCGATTGGCGTTGTGTCACTTTTAATCCTCGGCAGGGAATGCTGCATGGGTGTGGCATGGGTGCAACTACAGCTTGTTAACCTAATCCACGTTTCCCTTATCCCGAAGGTGCTGTTTCGAGAGGCAACTGGACTTTCTTGTTTTTTTCTTTGAAGAGGTTTCGCTTCTCATCCGAGAAGCTTCTTCAGCTCTGAGAAGGACCCATCAGAAGCTGAAGAAGCTTCTCGGGTGAGAAGCGAAACCTCTTCAAAGAAAAAAAGCAAGAAAGTCCAGTTGCCTCCCTCCCGGAAAAGCAGCTTTGGGACAATCATGACCTGGATGACTGAGGCTCTCCATAGACTTTTCCCCTTTCCTTACTAAGAAGTGTGATGTAGTGAAAGTGTGATGTAGTGTGTTATGCAGGCTTTGGGATTTTTTTTTTTTTTTTGAAATACATGCTTTTGTTTTGAAAGGAAGAGAGATCATGGTTGGAGGGCATGAAACCTCGGGTGGGGGGGAACTCTGTCCCTCTCTTTGTAGAGGAGACGAGAGGAAAGGCTGAGAAGAGGCAGTGAAGAGTAAATTGTAGGAGTTGGGGAAAAGATTTACAAAGAGTAAGCTGTGATTAGTAGTGTTGTGGCCCACCATCAGATCTGGCAGCAGATTCTGACAGTGAGGAGGTTGGGGAGGAACATGGGCCAGTCCTGGAGTCTGGGGAAGGCTCTGATGAGGGCTCTGCGTCGGAGGCAGAGAGGGGGCCAGGGCCGTATGCCAGTTATCAGCTGCCTTCGGAGTCAGACATCAGTGAGGCAGATGAACAGCTGGAGCCTGTTCCCAGTGTGCACATGCACAGAGTTGCCAGACGAAGGGAACAGCTAAAGAACAAGGGGCGACTCAGGAGTAAGGCCATAGGTGGACAGTGAATGGCCCCTCCCAGAGGGAATAAAAGAGGAACGAAAGGGGAGTGGAATTTGCAGGAGACAATTAGTTCATTCCTGCATTCTTGCCAAATATTGCGGTGTCTGAAAGTTATTGTTCTGGCCTTAAGCCTGATAAAGGTCGGTAATTGTGAACTACCTTGAAAGACTGTGGGAGGAGAAAGCCTTTGCTGGAGAGGAATTCACTGTAAATCAAATAAAAGGGTTTTTTGTCGGGACAAGGATTCGGCTTCATGCTGCTGGGGAAGCCTGTGTCAGAACAATTAACCTCTCCGACTAGGAGAGCATGCTAGAATCAACTTTTAACCTTCCAGTGTTTTGCAAGCTATGATAGAAGAGAAACCAATTAAGGAAAGGAAAGTACTTTCTTTCCTGATCAGGAATGAAAGCGGGGGGTCTCCAGAAAGAAATCCTGTGTAACAGGCCGTCCTCGACTTCTCTAACAGTTCATTTAGTGACCGTCCAAAGCTACAACGGCACTGAAAAGAGGGACTGACGACCGTTTTTCGCAGTTGCGACTTTTCCAGCATCCCCACGATCATGTGGTCCAAATTCAGATGCGTGGCAACCGGTTCGTACTTATGACCGTTGCTGTTTCCCGAGGTCAGAGGATCCGGTTTTGCGACCTTGTGACATGCAGAGTCAATGGGGAAGCCAAATTCACTTTACAACCGGGTTACTAACTGATCAACTGCAGTGTTTCACTTTAAAACGGAGGCAAGCAAAGTCGTACAACGGGGCAAACCTCACCTAACAAATTTCTGACTTAGCAACATAAATTTGGGGCTCAATTGTGGTCGTAACTCGAAGACTACCAGTACGTAGCATTAAAATATGGAATTACAGAGACATTTCACCTTCATTGTATGCATGTCTGTAAAAAATCTTGTTAACATGCAGATCTAACTTCCTACTCTTTGAGAGAAGAAAACCTTCTCACTATCTTTTTTTTTTTTTTTTTTGGAACTGGGGAGAAGTTCACAAAAGTCGTAAAACGGGGCAAAACTCACTTAACAAATGTCTCCGTGAACAACAGAAATTTTGGGCTCAATTATGGTCGCTAGTCGAGGACTACCTGTATTTTAAAAAGTGCCATTGTTAAATAATATATACTGAATATATGAATATATGTTGCTTCTGATATATCTTCTGTTATGCAATATGATAATAAACAAGAAGGCAGACAAAGAGAAAATGGATGGTTTTTTTTATAAAGATGTATATTATATTATCATGGATATCGTATCCATCTCCAAAATCCCCATTGCCACATTGATTTCCTTTTTCTATAGTCCACCGAAACTAAACGAAACTAGAATTTAGACACTGATTATCATGTTGCATGTATGTGGTTATTGGCTTGGATCCATTTATTATCAATGCCAGAGATTAATATAGAATTTTTTTTTTTATTTTTTTTTTTGCAGTTGGGTTGAGAACTTTGGACGCGAAGGACTCGGCTTATTATTGGACCTCTTGGAAAGACTGGTTGAAACCAAACAGTAAGTTTCCTAACAAGTCTCTAATTCTGAGAAAGAGTGGATGGACGGTAACCATTCATGATATAATTTTGGCGTCTTTTATCTTCTTGCGTTCAGACAGGACAAGTTTCTAAAGAAGATACAGCACAAGATAATTCAGTGCTTAAAAGCTTTTATGAATAACAAGGTCAGTACGCTCATTTTGCTTAATTGTTTGAAGTTGAAAGGCTTACAGCAGGAATTGTCAAACTCAATTTCATTGAGGGCCGCATCAAGGCTGTGGCTGATCTCGCAGGGTCCGATGGGTGTGGCCGACTGGGTGGGTGTGGCCATCTTGATGCCACTCACTGGGCATGTCCGACTGGGTGGGCGTGACGCCACTCTCCAAATTGCTGACCTGATGTTCCCTCTTCACACTGGGTAGACCGGGCCGAAGTGACGCAGGCCGCTCCCATACATTTTCCAGGATGGCCCCGTGGGCTGAATCTGACCACATCGTGGGCCGTATCCGGCCCACGGGCCTTGTGTTTGACACCGTACACATACAAGCAATGCTTGGCTTGCAACAGTTTGTTTAGTGACCGTTCGAAGTTACAACGGTACTGAAAAAAGCGACATGACCGTTTTCCACATTTACGGCCCGCTGCACCATCTCCATGGAGAGAAAGTCCAGTCACTTTGAAAAGTCACGAAAGAAATGGTTGCCTATGGAGATTCTCAATCATCCAGATCATGGTTGTCCCAAAGGTGCTTTTTTTCAAGAGGCAACTGGACTTTCTGGTTTTTCTTTTGAAGATGTTTCGCTTCCCATCCAAGAAGCTTCTTCAGCTTTGACTGGTTGGTGGTGGGGAATGGAAGGATTTATACTCCTTGCAGACAGCTGGTCATTTGCATCCTTTTAGAGAGAGGTTGAGGCCATTTGGAGGTTTATCTTGTGTGTTGTGGCCCGTCAACGGTTTGTGCAGTTAGTAGCTGATTCCGACAGCGAGGAGGCTGGTGTGGTGCTGCGCTAGCAGCCTGTGCAACTGGCACTCGAGTCAGACAATGAGGAGGCTGGAGAAGATGTGATGCCAGAGGCAGGGATTCAGCCAGCGCCTTCAGAACCTCCAGAAGCTCCCTTAAGTGAAGAGGATGAAGAGGAGGAGCCTCTTCTCAATGCATGGGCGCGCAGAGCTGCCAAAAGGCAGGGGTGGCTCCTCAGGAGGAGGTCTCCTCGAGAGTAAGGCTTGGGGCTAATTGGCCACTCCCTTAGCCTATTTAAGAAGGAACGCCGACTGAAGCAATTTGCAGGAAACAACTCCGTTCACATACCTTCGTGTCTTGTTTTGCTTATCTTATCAGCTTCCTGCAAATTGCTTCTGGGCATTCTACCAACCACAGGAAGCTTTCAGTATTATTCTTTGAATTGTTGGTGGCTGTTAATGCAGGTAATTAACAGCCGTTGTTGTAAAAAAAAAACTGGTTTATTTAGTAAACTAAGGTTTGAACGCACTTTGTGTGTGCTGCGTTCTTTGGGGTCTGTACCTGGGGCAGAACACTGTGTCTTCAGGGTCACCTGAGGTGTGCAAATGGGTGTGGATCCTTCTTGGAACTGTTGAAAGGCCTGTGTTGTAGATTGGAGATAGATGATGTCGTATCCCTCCCCCTCTGTTGACAGAGGGCTGCTCAATTTTGACATAGATGGCCTCTTTAAGGGTGACCCTGAGGACACAGATAAACCTCCAAGTGGCCTCAACGACTCTCTAAAAGGATGCAGATGACCAGCTATCTGCAAGGAGTATTAATCCTTCCATTCCCCACCATAGTTATAGTTATAGTTTATTATATTTATATACCGCCCCCTCTCCCGAGGGACTCGGGGCGGTGAACAGCCAGCAAATAAAATACACAGATACAAAATTTAAAACAATATTAAAATCCAATTAAATCAATTTGGCCCATAGTTAAAAACCCTATATTAAAACCCCTAATTTTTTTTAAACAATTCTTTTTAAAAAGAGTAGGTCAGGCCAGCCCGGCTTGATGAAACAAAAACATCTTTAGGGCAGTTCGGAAAGCACGAAGGTCAGGGATCCGCCGTATCTCTGGGGGCAACACGTTCCAGAGGGTAGGTGCCCCCACAGAGAATGCTCTCCCCCTGGAGGCCGCCAGCCGGCATTATCTGGTCGACGGCACCCTGAGGAGGCCCTCTCTGTGGGAGCGTACTGGTCGGTGGGAGGCTACCGGTGGCAGAAGACGGTCTTGTAAGTACCCGGGTTCTAAGCCATTCACTCAGAAGTGAGGAAGCTTCTTGGATGAGAAGCGAATCGTCTTCAAAGAAAAACCAGAAAGTCCAGTGACCTCTTGAAAAAGCACCTGTGGGAAAGAGGTGGTTTTAAGACAAGGACTGCCCGTACAGCAGTGATGAGTTTCAAATTTTTTTACTACTGGTTCTGTGGGTGTGGCTTGGTGGGCGTGGCTTGGGCATGGCAGGGGAAGGATACTGTAAAATCTCCATTCCCACCCCACTCCAGGGGAAGGTTACTGCAAAATCCCCATTTCCTCCCAATCAGCGGGGACTTGGGAGGCAGAGTATAGAAGGGGGCAGGGCCAGTCAGAATTTTTACTACCGGTTCTCCGAACTACCCCAAATTTCCGCTACCGGTTCTCCAGAACTGGTCAGAACCTGCTGAAACCCACCTCTGCTGTACAGTATATATGTTATGAGTTAACAGCATAACAGAAGTGAGTTGTAAAAACAATATATATGCAAGTGAGAGGAGAAGGAAGAAAACACATTAAATGAAAAGAAAAAGCATTTAAGCAACCTCAATT
Organism: Pantherophis guttatus; assembly: GCF_059756535.1. NCBI lineage: Eukaryota > Metazoa > Chordata > Lepidosauria > Squamata > Colubridae > Pantherophis > Pantherophis guttatus. The sequence goes on from NC_142067.1 coordinate 124,563,345, forward strand.
TGACCTCTTGTGGAAGCACCCGTTGAAGCTCTTCATAATTTTGCAGGATTTCATATATTTTCTTGAGACGTATATGAAAACATGGCAACTAACTGTCTGCATCTATGCACCTTGTTAACCATCCCCTTCTGCTTCCTGCTAATTTTTATTCCTTGACTTTCAGTACGGTTTGGAGAGAATAATGAGCGAAGAAAGAAGTTTTTCTTTACTGGCCAAAACCATTGATCCCAAACACATCAACATGATGACTGATGCAGTTAAACTTCTGTCTGCGATATGCATCATTGGAGAGGAAAACATGTAAGTGTAACATTGCCGACGTGGGTAGCCAATTAATGTAGAACAATTTTTTTTTTAAAGGAATTGAATCATGGCTTTTCATTGGAAACAAATGGCGTTAAACAGAAAAGGCTGCAATTGATTGAAAGAACCAGCAGTTCTGAAAGTAACAATAAACCCAGCAACACGGCGGACTATATTTGGATTATCTGTGTAACCTTCAGGAGAGGCTTTGTAAATATTCTCTGCTTCCGGATGGGTTTGGGGAAGAATTCCAAGGCCACAGAAATATCTCTACCCACTTCTAGTTTTGGGTTGTCTAGGCTTTAAGGGGTTGGTCTCAAAATAGAGGTGATGTTTTTCGACAGATGCTTTGCTTTGTGATCTAGTGAGGATTTCCCAACAGAAGTGTTCCAGGGTGGGAATTTCCCTGAAGGTGAACTCCATTGGGAATGGTTGGTGATTGGAGGTTTCTGGGAAATAGTGCTTGATGATTTATTGCAAGCCCCTTGAAATAGATGTATTTAAGGTGTGAGACTGAAGTATGTGTGTCTGTTTAGTTTAATAATAGGCCTTCCTTCCTTCCTTCCTTCCTTCCTTCCTTCCTTCCTTCCTTCCTTCCTTCCTTCCTTCCTTCCTTCCCTTTTTCCTTCCCTCCCTCCCTCTCTCCCTTCCATCTCACATTCCTTCCTTCCCTTTTTGTTCCCTTTTTCCTTCCTTCCTCCCTCCCTCCCACCCTCCCTTCCATCAACTCTCCTTCCTTCCTTCCTTCCTTCCTTCCTTCCTTCCTTCCTTCCTTCCTTCCCTTTTTCCTTCCCTCCCTCCCTCTCTCCCTTCCATCTCACATCCCTTCCTTCCCTTTTTTGTTCCCTTTTTCCTTCCTTCCTCCCTCCCTCCCACCCTCCCTTCCATCAACTCTCCTTCCTTCCTTCCTTCCTTCCTTCCTTCCTTCCTTCCTTCCTTCCTTCCTTCCTTCCTTCCTTCCTTCCTTCCTTCCTTCCTTCCTTCTTTTTTTCCTTCCCTTTTTCCTTCCCTCCCTCCCTCTCTCCCTTCCATCTCACATCCCTTCCTTCCCTGTTTTGTTCCATTTTTCCTTCCTTCCTCCCCCCATCCTCTCTTCTTTCCTCCCACCCTCCCTCCCTTCCATCTCACCTCCCTTTCTTCCCTTTTTTGTTCCTTCCCTTTTTCCTTCCTTCCTCCCTCCCTCCCTTCTTCCCTCCCTCCCTTCCCGTTTTTGTTCCTTCCTCCCTCCCTCCCTCCCTCCCTTCTTTCCTCCCTTCCTTCTATCTCACATCCGTTCCTTCCCTTTTTTGTTCCATCCCTGTTTCCTTCCTTCCTTCCTCCCTCCCTCCCTCCCTTCTTTCCTTCCTTCTTTCCCCCCTCCCTCCCTCCGTCCTTTCCTCCCTCCCTTCCTTCCATCTCACATCCTTTCCTTCCCTTTTTTGTTCCTTCCCTTCTTCCTCCCTCCCTCCCTTCTTTCCTTCCTTCCATAGCCTGGAAAAAATATTGAAAGCCTTGACCACAGAAGCCGAAGAGAGAGGTATTGACCGATTTGGCCCCATTCTGATGGGTCTCGAGGAAAATTCAGTCCACCTGCAAGTAAGTAATGTTTTTTGGTGGTGTTTTAAAACCAGTAAATGTAACTAATGCAGTAAGCATACTTGAAGAAAAAGAGAATTCCGGGACAATTATTCAACCTTGGATGCAACTAGATAATGCTCATTCATTAAATTGACTATTACACTTAGAATTTGGGAATAGTCTCTCCTATGCCGCCTCTGTAGTTAAACATTTGCCAGGTTAGGGGAAAAAAAATCAACTGCATAGATACTTACAGTTATATAATATCGGCGATCAACCAACTGACCAACATGGACCGACAACCTGACCAACCAACACATTGAGATTTAAACAGTTACACTATCACGATTTGGGAATTTGTGTTCCTTTTTTTTTTTTTTCTTTATGAAAGGTGCCGTTAATTGCTTTTTCTTTTTCAGCAGAGGAGATTTATTAAATCACTTTAACCAGGGGTGAAATGCTCCCGGTTCAGACCGGATCGGATGATCCGGTAGCGATTGTGGCAGGTGGTTCAGAGCACCAGTAGCGATGGCGGCGCAAGGCTCCGCCCATCCACCCGCGTGTCGTTACTTCCTGCTTTTAAAAGGTTTAAAAAAAAGGCTCTTGACGATCTCAGCTGTGGCGCGCGATCATCAGAGCCTTTTTAAAAACCTTTTAAAAGCATTTTTTTAAACAAAAAATGTTTAAAAAATGTTTAAAAAATGTTTTAAAAATGTAAAAAATGTTTTTAAAAAGTAAAAAAAAAAGTTGGCCACACCCACCCAGTCACATTACCCCCTACCACCACACACCAAGCCACGCCCACAGAACCGGTAGTAACAAATTTTACATTTCACCATTGACTTTAACCTAGACATACCTTTCCAAAACGTACTAGCTTTCTATGTCATCTAGAAGAAGGGACCCCAATCCTTAGGCCGTGAACCGGTACCGGGCCATGAGCTGTTAGGAACCGGTCTGCACAAGTGAGCAAAATTTCATTTGAGAAATGCGCAGGATCTGGGTAGTGCACAAAACCACTACACAAACACACACACACACTCCCCGTCCTGGAACAATTGTTTACCAGAGAACCAATCCCTGGTGCCCAAAAAATTAAGTCTGACTTCGAAAGACTTAACCTAAAGGAAATATAATAGCAACATCAGGTTATCTTCGAGACCGCCTTCTGCTGCATAGCTCCCAGCGACCGGTAAGATCCCACAGAGTTGGTCTCCTCCGGGTCCTGTCAGCTAAACAATGATGGATGGCGGGCCCGCGGGGAAGGGCCTTCTCTGTGGCTGCCCCAGCTCTCTGGAACCAATTACCTCCTGAGGTCCGGACCATCCCCACCATATTGGCCTTCCGAAAAGCGGTGAAGACTTTCCGGCAGGCCTGGGGCCGTTGATCTCGCTCTTGTGATCTGGCGAGATCCGGCCATGAATGGTGTGAATGAGTTTTTCATGTTTTTCATGTTTTTAATTTTTCAATGTCTTTTTATAATGATTGTTTAAATGTATTATGAGCCGCCCTGAGTTTTCGGAGAGGGGCGGCATATAAATTTAATTAATTAAATTAAATTAAATTAAATCACACTTCGATTTTAACCCCTAAAGTTCTTTTAATTGTAATGCCAGAGGCATCTTCTGTTGTTTTAAACACCATATGTTGTTTTAAATAGAGAATAATGCACTGGAAATCGTGTTTATCCAGTATTTGTAAAACCTAACCTCCGTTAAAAGTCTGTAAAGATTCTCAGTCATCCAGGTCATGGGTGTCCCAAAGGTGCTTTTTTCAGGAGGCAACTGGACTTCCTTGTTTTTTTTTCTTTCTTTTGAAGATGTTTCGCTTCCCATCCAAGAAGCTTCTTCAACTCTGACAGGATAGTGGGGAATGGAAGTGCTTCAACGACCCTCTAAAAGGATGCAAATGACCAGCTGTCTGCAAGGAATGCAAATCCTTCCATTCCCCACTGTCCTGTCAGAACTGAAGAAGCTTTTTGGATGAGAAGTGAAACGTCTTAAAACAAAAAACAAAAAACAAGAGAATCCAGTTGCGTCTTGGAGAAAAAAAAAAGCACTTTTGGGACACACTCCATTAAATCCCCAAAATAAAAATTAAAGTGTTCATTATCACTTCTAAAGTTGATGATTGTTTTTTGGCAGAAAAAACAATGGAAACATTTAATAATCCCCTGAAATGATATAGCTGTTCTCTTTTGAATAACATTATTTTACATTTAACACATTTGTTCATGACATAACAATTTCATAATGTTCATAGCAATAAAATAATAAGTTACTGTTGGCTATGCCAGAGGTGTCTGTTTTCTCTGGATGATTCATACTGAGGGCATATTATGAAGACAACAACCATAAAAGCACATTGGTTAGAATGCAACATTTCAGGCTATATACTGCCGACTGCCAGCAGTTCAATCCTGACTGGCTCAAGGTTGACTCAGCGTTCCATCCTTCCAAGGTCGGTAAAATGAGGACTCGGATTGTTGGGGGCAAGATGCTGACTCTGTAAACCGCTTAGAGAGGGCTGTAAGGCACTGTGAAGCGGTATATAAATCTAAGTGCTAGTGCTACAAATCAATGAAGGCCAGCTAAATCCTGCAGATTAAAGTTTTTGCATTTTGTAGATAGCCTGTATGCAGTTCATCAATGCCTTGGTTACAACTCCTGACGATTTGGACTTCAGACTCCACATTCGGAATGAATTTATGCGTTGTGGATTAAAAGAGCGACTGCCGGTAAGTATGTGTACACCTGAATTAATATTTAAATTAAAAAGATTCTAATGAGAAGACGTGTGAAATGCTTTGTAGACTTATTTGTTTTTTTATTAAGACAGAGCAAACTGCCTCCTGTAAAAATTGTTTCGCAAAGTACATATTTGAATAGCGTAAATCTCCCAAATTATTAGCTTTGGATACATGCGTTTTGTTCAAAATAACTCATTTTAAGAGGCAGTTACTAATTACAATACTGTTGATGCTTTCCCACCGCAGCTGCTGAGATGCATAAAGAATGAAGCTTTGGATATCCAGCTGAAAGTATTCAGTGAACACAAAGAGGAAGATATGATTGAATTTTATCACCGCTTAGATGACATCAGATCAGAATTCGAATATCCTTTAAAGAACCAAAAAATGGGAATTTTGCAATCAATTAAACCAGACTTTGTAGCCAGCATCCAAATTGTGATGTTGTTGTTTGATTCTTAGTTGACTCAATTTATATGGTAAAACTAAACTTTGGCAATTCTCGTCTGGTGATAGTTAAAGTTTGGGATCCTGGATAAAATGTAAGAATTGCTATGTTGTTCTGGAACAAAATTGGTTGTGGCAGATGACTCATTTTGTAGTCAAAAACATACCGTACTTTTCGCAGTATAAGACGCACTTCCCCCCCCTCCCCTCCAAAAGAGGGTGGAAATGTTGGTGCGTCTTACAGACCGAATGCAGCCATTTTTGGCCTCCCGAAACCCTGCCCCGCGTGTCCCGTTTTTGCCAAAAACACAACGCGTGGGGGGTTTGGGAGGCAAAAAATGGGACTGTGTTTTCCAAAAACGGGGGATGTTTTTGCCTTCCCCAGCCCCCAGGAGCACTCTGCAGGCCTCCCAAGCCCTCTACAGGTCCCGTATTTGGCAAAAACGGGACACACGGGGCAGGGTTTCGGGAGGCCAAAAATGGCTGCATTCAGTGTGTAAGACGCACCAACATTTTTGTGAAAAACAGGCCCAGGAAGGCAAAAACTTTTTTTTCCTTGTTTACCTCTTCAAAATCCTGGTGCGTCTTATATTCCGGTGCATCTTATAGTCCGAAAAATACGGTAAATCAGTTTTCCTCACCGATTGAATTTTAAAAATTTTACATAATTTCAGCAAAAATCTAAATAGGTCTTGAAAAGAAGAAGATATCTACAACTCGCAAACCATTTGAAATATTCTATCCTTAATTTGTTCACTGATGCAAATGATGTTTTTAATTTAGTGTGGAATACCGTTAAGGATACAAGCGCAGAAAACTATTTCCTTTCTATACTGCAACACCTCTTGCTGATACGAAACGATAATTTTATACGGTAAGGAAACAATTGTACAGTACAAAATATTTGCTGAAGCTCCTATCTGGATATTTGTTACGAAGTAACAAACATCATGCAACCTGTTGCAGATTTTATTATTTTATTATTTTTTTATTTCGGTGTCTTAGTTTTATAGAAGACCTTCAAATAAATCTGAATTTAGAAGTAACATCTGTCAAGCCAGATGGGACAGACCAAGAAGGCCAGCCTAATTTGAGAGAAAAATTCTGATTCTTTAAGAGTTGACACGTTCCTAAAAAAAACTTGTAGCTCCTCAAAATATAAAAATAGATCTTCAACTGTTACCTTTGTTCAGTGGAGTCAGAAGAAAGATGTGGGTGCCCTGTGTATGTGCCCTCTGGATTTAACATTTGTATTTTTGGCCTCAAAAATGAAATCGCGAGAGTGGAAAAATTTACCAGATAAAGGCTGCCTTGATAATGCACAATAATGAGCTGCTTTTTCATAATTTGGGCTTGGTAATAAATAAATAGTTATGATCAGTGGTGAAATGTAAAATTTGTTACTACTGGTTCTGTGGGCGTGGCTTGGTGGGGGGTAATGTGACTGGGTGGGCGTGGCCAACTTTTTTTTAACTTTTTTTATTGAAAAGTTTTACAAAAAAAAATACAAAAATTTTCTCCCCCCCATGTTCCCCCCATCCTTTCCCCCCCTCATCCCCCCCTCCCACCCAGACTTCCCAGAGCAAAATACAAGGTATTTCATTTAATCAATCATAAATTAGATTAATCTACTTATCCTCAAAGTACTAACTCCCCCCCTGAAACCTTAACTCCACTATGGATAACCTAATACTTCTAATACTAACATTCATTCATAAGCTATTTCATATTTTCTTGTCTGATACTTATTTTGAATATAATCAATCCATCTTCTCCATTCCGATACGTATCTTTCTTGCGTGTGGTCCTTCAAGTACGCTGAGATTTTCGCCATTTCTGCTAGGTTTGTTACTTTCAATATCCACTCTTCAATAGTAGGCAAAGAGTCCTTTTTCCAATATTGAGCTACCAACAGCCTAGCTGCTGATATTAAGTTCAAAGTCAATTTAGTCTCTGATACTGTGCAGTCCGTAGTTATGCCCAATAGAAACAATTGAGGAGTAAATTTCAACCTTCTTTTCAAATTTTTATCCACCAAATTTTTATCCAAAATGTCTTGATTTTCTTACAGGTCCACCATATATGATAATAGGTTGCATCATTACATTCACATCTCCAACATTTAGCTTGCAAATTCGAGTACATACATGATAATTTTTTAGGATCTAAGTGCCATATATAAACCTCTTCGGCTGAAGAGGTTTTAGAAAAAATGCTTCTAAAAGTTAAAAAAAAATCCTCTGAAGATCACACGGCTCAGCTGGGCATGCGGGGGGGGGAGGGATTTTTTTGCTACTGGTTATCCGAACCACCCGCTGCCATTGTTACCGGATCGGGCGATCTGGTCCGAACTGGGAGCATTTCACCCTTGGATATGATAATACAAAGCGATGGTTTTGAGAAAGATTTTTGTGGTGGAATCAAACTGATTTTCTGGAAATAGCCTCTTCTGCTTTTATGCAAATTACACGGGTAGGAAGTTTGAATAAAAAAAGTGACTTTTTTTTTCCGAGTAGGTGTTATGATAGGTGAGTACTGCAAAGTGCTGCCGTTTGATTAGTGACATCTAACTTTATTCCACCTTCTTGAATAAAAATCTTACTGAGGGAGTGGGGGAGGTGTCGTCTTTGGGCCAGTTATTCTCTCAATTTTCCTTGCAAGATCACATCATTATGGAATAACATTGTAAGAGAATCCTGCCTAGGCCACTTTTCGTTCACAGAAAAAAAAGCAGTTGTTGGAAGAAGAAAAATTAGGTCTGGTTCCAAGCCGGGAGAAATACGCTGGAAATAAAATGGAGGCAGGCCGCAGGAAAGGAAATCTCTGTTATTTGGTAGCCAGAAACGAATGACAGCAATATGTTTCTGAGATGGCTGAATGAGGTTGAGAGTAGGTGGGGTTTTATACCTTCTTTGAGGCTTTGTGATTGAGATGCCTGTTCCTGTGTAAGAATATGGCCTTTAATATTTTAATGGCTTGTGGCCAGATTCCTATAGGATCATCTAAGGGTCATGGCTGGCTCTACAGGCAAGAGGGGAAGTGCAAATCTTAGGTCCGTGATAACCAACCTATGGCATGCATGCTCAAAGTGGCACGCAAAGCCATGTCGCCCGGCACACACGGCCTTGCCTGTTTGTCTTCTAGGTTTCTGGAGCGCATGTGCGCATGACGATTAGCTGTCTTTTGCGCCTGGCAGTTTCGAAAACCGGTGTGCGCATGCACGCCGGCCAGCTGATTGTCAGGCGTGTATGCATGCTAGAATCTGGAAGTTCGGCTTTTTCAGAGCGTGATCCCATCATGTGCAGGGCAGTGCCAAAAGCTGGCTTGCGCATGCGCACCGGCCAGCTGATCATCGGGCGCGCATGTGTGCTACAACCTGGAAGTTCAGCTTTTCTGGAGCGCGGCCCCAACGAGGGCATGTGCGCGACTTTTCCACGTGAACTTTTTGGCACTCGATGCCAAAAAGGTTCACCATCACTGTCCTAAGTGTTTTTGTTTGTCTGAGCTAATCTTGAGCTAATCTTGTCAGCTTTCGCTCCTTGCCTTTTGTGTTGCTTATTTAGAGTTTCTGTTCTTTGTTTATGAATAGTGTGGTCCAGTTTCCTGAATGGATGCAAAATACCCACTCCTAAAGACTAGCCTCTCCAAGCTTCTGCTTGAGGCTGTTTTCCTATAGCAGGAAGACTGTGGCTGCTTTCTGCCTTTCAGAAGATGTCTCCCCTCTGTACAAAGTTAGCACCCACCCCTCTCCTAGAAGAATGAAATATTTTTGGAAAATATTAAAAAAAGGTAAAATATTACATTTCCCTAAAGGGGAAACGTGCTCTTGGAAAACAGCCCCCACCTTTCTTGATAGCCCCAGCAGGACTGGGCCAGCCTATCTACAAGACAAAAGACCTTCAGCTCCAGGGTGATGGGATTAAGATATGACCCCTCAGGACATAATAGGATTAGCCCTCTACCGTCTAGCAGCAGAGCTCACCACATGGCACAACAAGCCCCTTCATTGCATCACCCAGCAAGCTTCAACCAAGCCGGCGACTCAGACAGCCTATAAAGTAAGCAGTGACCCCTACAAAAACCAATAGAATACATTTCTTGCACAGGAACAGGAAGCTCAAGGGCAAGGCCCAAGAGAGGGTATAAATAACCCTCACTCTCCACTCCATGTGGTCAGCTGGATTTAGAAGATACATCTACTGAAATTAAGCGAGCTGGAAGGGACCTTGGAGGTCTTCTAGTCCAACCCCATGCTCAAGCAGGAAACCCTATACGATTCCAGACAAGCTGACCAGTCTCTTCTTAAAAACCTCTAGTGATAAGCATATACAACTTCTGGAGGGAAGCTATTGCACTGGTTAATTGTCCTCTCTGTTAGGAAATTTTTCCTTAATCCCAGGTTGCTTCTCTCCTTGATTAGTTTCCAACCATTGTTTCTTGTCCTGCCCTCCGGTGCTTTGGAAAATAATTTGACCTCCTCCTCTTTGTGGCAGCACCTCAAGTACGGGAATACTGCTAACATGTCACCCTGCATTAAAAGCAATATCGCCTTGGAAGCATGAAATTAAAATACATACTTTTCTTGTCTTTTTTTTAGGCCTTTGTATTTCAAGTTAATCGAAGAGTGCGTTTCACAGGTAGTCTTACATCGAAGTGGTCTGGACCCAGATTTTAGTTATCGAAAAAGGCTGGATATAAATTTCAGTCACATACTGGGTAGGTATTTCATATTCCCTGTTTATACTCATATAAAAGATCACATTTTTTAAAAAAGGGGAGTTGCTGATCCCAGATTTCATAGGGATCGTTATTATCGTATGCCACACATGAATTAGGAAGCTACATAAATGTGATGAATGAATGAATAGTTCCAGAAATTAAATTCAGGAAATGTTCTATAATGATGTACATTAGTTTTTGCCAGTTGTATCTGCATGTATATATATACTTGGTAATAAGCCACAATAAATCTTTTTTTTTTTTCTTATTGGTTTAGCTGCATACTTGCTATATATATTTTCACGATCCCGACACACTTACAAATAGCATTTCCTTGAGTATCTATCAAAATCCAAATTTATATATTTATTTTAAATTTTTTTTAAATTTTGTGAGTATATGTTTGTTTTAATATGGCTGTACACCGCCCTGAGTCCTTCGGGAGAAGGGTGGTATAGAAGTTTAGTAAACCTAAACCTAAACATAAAATCAATAATGTAATTGCTTATTTATTTATTTAGCGTATGGTTGGTCACACACAGTATTGTAATTGCTAAACATCTCGGATACCTATGAAGAAAATGCTTCCAAACTGTTATTTTTTTGGCTTGCATCGTCACTTCCTGAACCCTTATCCCCAAAATATTCTTGGAGCCAATAGTTTGCTTATTTGCTTATAGTCAGTTAAACCCAAAGGTGCTTTTTTCAGGAGGCAACTGGACTTTCTTGTGTTTTTCCCTTTTGAAGACATTTCGCTTCTTATTCAAGAAGCTTCTTCAGCTCTGACAGAATAATGGGAAATGGAAGGATTCTGTCAGAGTTGAAGAAGCTTCTTGGATGAGAAGTGAAACGTCTTCAAAAGAAAAAAACAAGGAAGTCCAGTTGCCTCCTGAAAAAGTACCTTTGGGACAACCATGATCTGGATGACTGAGAATCTCTACAGACTTTATAGCCAGTTAAAAGTGATCCCAATGTTTTAAAGCTGTTTTATGAAAACTTCAGTCATTGCCGTTTGAAGCATAGCTGTCAGTCATTAATGGAAGTGATGTAAATATGCATTTTTCTTTACAACACTGCTTTACAGTTTTGCTTGATCTTAGGGTTGGGTACGAACTGGCATAAATTTTACTCATGCTATTGACTGTTCTCTCTGAGATTGGCCAGTCAGTAAAAAAGCTATCCAGAAGATTTATAGAGGCTGTTTTCTGCTAGATATCTGTATTGAACAGAAGAAAATGGAAGAACTTGAAGGAAAAGCTTCAGAATTCTTGAAAAAGGTAACTTTAGAGAAGTTTTATTCACAAGCCTCCCCGTGTTCATGCCCAACTGTCTTGCAATCTCTGAGATTTAAAATAAAATCATTTTTTTTTACAAGAGAAAAGACAACAAAAATAGAGATTGGGCTTTTAGGTTTAATTTAAAACCTAGCTTTGTGAATCAAAATATTGGCCACTCCCCCCCCTTTACTAAAACATAACAGCTGGAAAGAAATGTGGTAGTGAACTACTGCCCTGATCCACAGCTGGAGGCCCTATTTTCAGTTAAAGGATCAAGAGATTGATCGAACTGTTTTATTGTGCTTTCTTAGCCTTTAACTGTTGTACTCTGGAGTGTGGATTTATCCGTTGCAATGTTTGCACGTCCTCTTCTTATCGTTCATCTTCCATTTTCTTGGATGCGAAACCAACGGATGTTGGTTTTTAGGATAAGAAGAAACAGGGAGGAAATGGTTCGAGAAATTCCACTAAGGAAAAAAAAAACCCACAAGGAATCAGTTTTATCCGTTCTCCTAAATCCTGGATGGCGAATCTGACATCCATTTATTACTCAATTACTCCATTTATTACCTCCAATTATTACTTACAATTCTCCACATTTTTCACAGCCACGTTGCCCCAATTTACGTCGAATTTGTGTACTCATAAAAATAACATGGGCATAAAAAAGCCAAATGCACTTGCTATTCTACACTACAACCTGTTGCAAGAGAAATTGGGTTTCTTATTGGAATTGTTAGGCTACATCAAGCTTGTAGAAGCATGTGGCTTCCCAGCATCCTCTGTTATGCCCCACTGAGCATACCTACAATGCACAGGTCCAACTTTTTTAGCCATTGTTGGGAGCTTTGTCTTGAAGAACTTCTCGAAGAGCGACAAAAATAACACTGGCAACGTGTCTCTAATTACACCCCTTAGTATAGATTATTGTAAAAATTGGACAAGCAGTTTACCATTTCTGGAGTAAACTGTACCAGGTGTGTCCTTTATGGAACAGTCTGCAGGAAGTCCTCGACTTACGACCACAATGGAGCCCCAAAATTTCTTTTGTGGAGCGAGACATCTGTTAAGTGAAGTTTTGCCCTGTTTTACGACCTTTCTTTCAAACAGTTGTAAAATGAATCGCCGCCATTGATAAAGTTAGTAAGCCCGGATGTTAAGTGAGTCTGGCTTTCCCCGTTGACTTTGCTTGTTGAAAGATTTGATCGCCTGACCTTGGGGCGCTGCAACGGTGGTAAGTATGAACCAGTTGCCAAGCGTCCGAATTTTGATCCAATGATCATGGAGATCCTACAAAAGTTGTAACTAAAAAATGGTCATAAGTCCCTTTCTTCAGTGCCGTTGTAACTTCAGACGGTCACTAAACGAACTGTTGTAAGTCGAGGACTACCTGTAGTATATGGCTGTTGGCTAGCACTTGTCCAGATTCATTTGAAATTCAAGGGTAAGAAGAAGTGGCTGATGTGACTAATTTTGGAGGTTCTCACACATTGCATTTGCCTTCTGGCGAAGGAGAAGACCGTGGTGGTAATAAAAACTCATAGTGTTGCCTTATATCACTTTGTGGTTTGTATGTACAGTGAGAGCATATGCACCGGAGAGAAATTCCTTCTCTGTCCAATCACACTTGACCAATAAAGAATTCTGTTCTGTTCTGTTCTGTTCTACTCTAATTCATGTTCTATTTTGTTCTACTCTACTCATTCATATTTTATTATACTCTACTAATTCATATTCTATTCCATTCCATTCTATTCTATTAATTCTCTACTCTACTGTACTCTATTATATTCTATTAATTTTTTATTCTACTCTACTCTAATTCATATTCTATTCTGTTCTACTCTTCTTCTTGTTGTTGTTAGTTGCGAAGTCATGTCCGACAAATCAAGACCCCATGGACAATGTTTCTCCAGGCCTTCCTGTCCTCTACCATCCCCTAGAGTCCATTTAAGCTCAGGCCTACTGCTTCAGTGATTCCATCCAACCATCTCGTTCTCTGTCGTCTCCTTCTACTCTACTCATTCATATTTTATTCTATTCTACTAATTCATATTCTACTCTACTTTACTCTACTCTAATTCATATTCTATCCTATTCCTATTCTATTCTGTTCTACTCTACTCTACTCTACTCTACTCTACTCTACTCTACTCTACTCTACTCTACTCTACTCTACTCTATTTTTACCAAGACCAGATGCCAGTTTCTGATCTAATAAATTGGTGTCATTTAAAGAAATGGTGGACAGCATTCAAAACAACATCTTAAGGATAAGATGATGAAGGTAGTCTTGAATCCAGTGGATTGATTTGTTGAAAAATATCCCAGGATGAAGCATCTTATCCTTACAGGAGCCTGGAAATGATGTAGCAGTTTATCCTGCGCAGAAACCAGTAATGGAGTTTTAAGGAAAAGATATGAAAATCAATGTACTTGTCAAGAGCCAAGCAGAGTCTAATCCATCTCACTCCCTGGTTTTGAAGTACAAGTCAGTTTGAGATTTCATACCTCCCCAGAGCCACTTACAGATCGCATAATATGCAAATCTGGGTAACATAGCATGAAAATACTCAGGGCAACGAACAATTACACCTGTACATTTAACGATGCACGGCGCCTTCCCGTTTCTGTTGCAGTTTGAAAAAGAGTTTGTAGCTCACCAAGAGACAAAGGCACGGCTTCAGAAGACGGAAGAAAAGATCAGCCTCCTTGAAGGCGCAAGAAAACCTTGTCAAAATGAGGTAAAAAAAAAATAATAATCTGCATTTACACAAGACTTGTTTGTGCAGTTAAAATAATTAGCAACAATCGTATGATGCCACGTTAATATAAAAAACAATGAAAGACTTCGACTCCGTGCTTTGTCATTTCTGGATAAGGAATACCTGGTACCATTTTTCCATTCTTTTGGCCTCTACCTTGGTGGGAAAAGCTTGGGTTGGAAGTGAGGGTTCTTTTGAGGATGATGTGATGAGGGCAATAATCCTTGAAATACAATTGTAGAATAGTAGAAATAGGAGGAAAGGTAACCGGTATTGTTTGGTGCACACATTTTTATAGGCAGGTAGACAATGGCACATGGTAGTTCAGGTATAGCAATGGCTACAAACTTACACAGTCTTTAAAAGGGACTATACGAATTTAGTGGCTTATCATGGAGGACACATTTTCAATACCAGCTAGTAATTATCAGTAATGAGAGTTATTGTCCTCTGTTCTTGTTATCTCCCTAAATTCACCTCCTTCACCATTATGTAACACAATACTTGTGATTGTCCCCAGGAAGGACAATGCCCTTTTATTTTAAAGAACTTCCAAGTTGCTTGGTATCAGTGTTATTACTAGCTCCCTCCTTCCTTCCTTTCTTCCTCCCTCCCTCCCTCCCTCCCTCCCACCCTCCCTCCCTCTTCTTCCTTCCATTATCTCCTTCCTTCTTTCCATTCATCTCCTTCCTTCTCCCTTCCTTTCTCCCTCCTTTCATCTCCTTCCTTCCTTCCATTCATCTCCTTCCTTCCTTCTTTCCATCTCCTTCTTTCCATTCATCTCCTCCCTCCCTCCCTCTCTTCCTTTCATTTCCTTCCTTCTTTTCATCTCCTTCCTTTCTTTCTTCTTCTGTCCCTCCCTTCCTTTCATCTCCTTCCCTCCTTCCTTCCTTCCATCTCCTCCCTCCCTCCGTCCCTTCCTTTCATCTCCTTCTTTCCATTCATCTTCCTTCCTTCTTCCTTCCTTTCATCTCCTTCCTTCCATTCATCTCCTCCCTCCCTCCTTCCTTCCTTCCTTCCTCTGCTAAAAATGCCATCTCATTGGTTAGCTAGTTCAAATTAATCGCAGGCAATCCTCGACTTATGATCACAGTTGACCCCAAAATTATCTGTGGCTAAGTGAGAAAGCCATTCAGTGAATGTTGCCCTATTTCACAACCTTTCTTGCCATAGTTGGTAAATGAATCACTGCCGTTGTTTATATTAGTAACTCCGGTTTCTCTTTTGATTTTGCTCGTCAGAAGGTTGCAAAAGGGGATTGCATGATCCCAGAACACAGCCAGCTGTCGTAAATACGAGCCAGTTGCCAAGCGTCTGAATTTTGTTCTCGTGACCATCGGGATGCTGTGAAAAACGGTCCTTAAGTCTCTCTTTTCAGTGCTGCTGTAGCCTTGAATTGTCACTAAATGATCTGTTTTAAGTTGAGGTCTACCTTTACATGGGATGAGTGTTGTTTGTTAGTTGTTGGATTGTTTAGATAAGTGCTTCTCAACCTTGGCTGCTGGACGATGCGTGGAGTTCAACTCCCAGAATTCCCCAGCCAGCTGGGGAAGTCCACACATCGTCCAGCGGCCAAGGTTGAGAAACACTGATTTAGATGATACATTTGGCTCACTTCCTTGGGACGTTGTCTGCCGTGGAAATGCGAATGCTGCAGGCCCTGTAGTTAAATATGACATTTTTTTAAAAAAATAGAAAAGTCAAGTTGCACATCAGGTTAAGTCAGATAGAAGTGGCTATTGTGATTATCAGGCAGTACATTTTGGTTCAGGTCTTTCTTGAAACTAATATAATTCAAACTTAGTTTATATATATGAAAAGTTATAAAATAAATATGCTTATCTGTTGCTTTTCAGTGAACCAGACTAAATGGATTAGCCATAAAACTCACAATAATCATCAGTTTCTTTTTAAAAAGCAACATAAGCGAAGGGAAAAAAAAGATGAAATAGACATACCTTCTCACCTGGGGGCAAAATAGTTCTTGACTATTCCTGTGGTACAATTTATTTTACACACACACACACACACACACACACACACACACACACACACACATTCACACTCCCACTTACAGGAAAGAGGAAAAAAAAATGAAAAAAACCCATAGCAATAGAATAAAGTAAATAAGAAGGAATTTACATATCTGCTGAAGTTCACAGTTTTTTCATATTCCTAAGTGATTAAAGATACCCGAATACGTTTTGATTGCAAAACCCACTATTAAATTTTAGGGACAATGCAAATATCAGGATAACGAATAATACAGTTGGGATCACAGAATAAAATCGTGAAATTATAAATAGTGATGAATTATATTTAAGACAAAAGTTATATAATGTATAAGATCCAAAAAGAGGAACAAAATATTAAAATGTAAAAAGAGGAGGAATCATTACAACATCACAGTATTAAAAATACTACTTGCTTACAATTCGTGTCCTTCCATCCCATTATATACCCTGGCAGTTGATTGAAACCAATATTTTGGGAACGGTTTTTGCTTTCTCCTTTCACCTACTTCGATTTTTTTTTTTGCCCTCTGAAATTGTGTTCTAAAGATCTAAGTTTTCCTTGTTGGGTAGTTTATTTTCTATAAAGGAACCATTCTTACTTGAATTTACTGATGGCGGAATTTACTAACTTGTGTTCTGTTTGTTTTTGAAGAAAAAATGTTTACATTCCAAATGTCACTACACAAAGTGTTTTAAGTTCCAAATACCAGCATTTTCTTCTTTTCAGAATGGCTCAACCGACGCTTCTCTGCTGACATCTCTTGAAGGCCCCACAGATGTAGTCCCATCACCAGGATCTTCCACTGGAATGATTCCACCACCACCTCCTCCTCCGCCCCCACTCCCACCTGCCTTTGCTAGTGGGTCGCAAAACCATCTTCCTGTTGGTATCCCGCCACCCCCACCTCCGCTACATGGTTTACCTGGGGGTCAACGCTCCCCTGCCTCTCAATCGCTGCCTTTCGGATTGAAACCTAAAAAAGAATTTAAGCCTGAAGTGACCATGAAAAGAGTCAACTGGTCCAAGGTAAGACAAGGAAGACTCTAGAAAGAGTGCAGAGAAGAGCAACAAAGAGGATTAGGGGACTGGAGGCTAAAACATATGAAGAACAGTTGCAGGAACTGGGTATGTCTAGTTTAATGAAAAGAAGGACTAGGGGAGACATGACAGCAGTCTTCCGATATTTCAGGGATTGCCACAAAGAAGAGGGAATCAAGCTATTTTCCAAAGCACCTGAAGGCAAGAAGCAATGGGTGGAAACTAATCAAGGAGGGAAACAACCTAGAACTAAGGAGAAATTAGAATTAGAATATAATTCTTTATTGGCCAAGTGTGATTGGACACACAAGGAATTTGTCTTTGGTGCATATCCTCTCTGTACATAAAAAAATACATTAATCAAGAATCATAAGATTCGGCTGAAGAGATTGTAAAAAAAAAAAATGCTTTTAAAAGCCTCTGACGATCCCAGCTGAGCTGCGCGATCATCAGGTGGTCCCTATTTTTCTACTTGCATTTTTTACCTGCTTTCGAACTGCTAGGTTGGCAGAAGCTGGGACAAGTCACGGGATTCGAACTACTGAACTGCTGACCTTGCGATCGACAAGCTCGGCATCTTAGCCACTGAGCCACCGTGTCCTGAAAAAGGATCTATTAAAAGGATCTAATCTAAATAGCTCTTAAAAGGGTCTGTTTAAGGATCTGTTTAAGCCCATGGTACTGTGGTCTACATATCCTGAATAATCTTAACATCTCTAGCATGTTTTATTCTGCCCCAGGCTGTGTCCTAATCAATAACGTTCATTGGTTGAGGAATACCCTATCTCTGTAACTGATCATTTGGAGCTAGGTCAGAAGTACAGAACTTGTTTTAATGCGTTTTTAAAACAATTTGTAAACTGCCCAGAGTTGTTTGGAGTTGGGCGCTAAGTATAGAAACAAATATACTTCTGACTTTTGAACCACAATCAGTTGAAAGCCTCACTTCAAAAGGCAGCGGAGTTAGCACGAAATGTAAAGCTGATTTTTTTATTTTTATTTTGATGCGGACTCTGCTATTTTAAACAGTCTGAAGGAGTTAAAAACACAGATTTTTATCCCACAAATCTACCCTCATTCTCCAAAAGAGCACAGGTTTTTTTTTTCCCCACTCAGGAATCTGCAGACTGTAGATGGCTGGTGGCCTTCAGATTGCCCTAAGTCACATGTTTTGCGACCCCTTACAAAATATGGCATTAACGATAACAGGAAATTAAGATGTATTGTATTCCCTCTGCAGATTAGACCCCAGGAAATGACTGAAAACTGTTTCTGGGTAATAGCCAACGATGGGAAATATGAAAGTACCGATTTGCTGTGCAAGCTGGAACTTACCTTTTGTTGCCAGAAAAATGGTACGTTAATTATTTTTCTGATTTAAAGCCTCCTCTTAGAAAAGCAGCCTCTTTTATTTTCAATAAACACCTGCGGTTCTTGTCACGACAGCTGATGAATACTTATGCATGTCATATGATAATTGTTGCATTAATAACTGAGGTTGCCATCATTTATAACTGCGGCACATACGGAATAGAACTTAGCCGACAGTATTATTTTCACTTTTCCATTTAAGCTCTCCTCGTATAATGCAATTAAGGAAAGCATGTACTTACTCCCGAAATATCTCCACCGAGCTGTTAAAATGACTGTTTACTCTATTATTAGACTGTGGAGAGTGTGACTAAAAGCTGGGAAAATATAGCATGTATTTTAGTTATGAGCAATAATTTGGCGGGAGGCCGATTGTTTTGGGCTATTTCTTTTTAAAGTATGCTAAGCCCTTTGGAAAAAATAATTCTCACCATGTAATATACCCAGAAGGAGGAGTAAATGACCAAAGGAAGTTATTTTAGGTTTACATTCAAACTGAAAACATTCTAAGAAGAAACAGCAGCACAGAAAATGCAAAAAAAGTGAATCCTATCCCTACTTCGTCTTTGAAAATGAAGTTCAGTGGTCGAGACTGTTCAATGGGTTTACTTCAGTGGTGAAATGTAAAATTTGTTACTGCTGGTTCTGTGGGTGTGGCTTGGTGGTGGTGGTGGGTAATATGACTGAGTGGGTGTGGCCAACTTTTGTTTTCTTTTTTTTTTTTTTAACTTTTAAAACCATTTTTTCCACAACCTCTTCGGCTGAAGAGGTTGTTAGAAAAATGCTTTTAAAGCCTCTGACAATCCCAGCTGACGACTGATGGGCAGAAGCTTTCTTTTTTTTTTTTAAAGCCTCTGACGATCCCAGCTGACTTGCCTGATCAACAGAGGCTTTTTTCCCTTTAAAAACATTTTTTCTATAACCTCTTTGGTCAAAGAGGTTGTAGAAAAAATGCTTTTAAAAGCCTCTGATGATCCCAGCTGAGCCGCGTGATCATCAGAGGCTTTTTTTGTTTACTTTTAAAAGCATTTTTTCAGCCAAAGAGGTTGTAGAAAAAATGCTTTTAAAAATAAAAAAAAAAGCCTCTGATGATTGCGCGGCTCAGCTGGGCATGGGAGGGGGGGCAGGGACTTTTGCTACCGGTTCTCCGAACCATCCGCCTCCATCGCTACCGGATCGGGCGATCTGGTCCGAACTGGGAACATTTCACCCCTGGTTTACTTCCTGTGAAAGCAGAAAATGCCCACTAAATACAAGTAGCCCTCAAGTTACGACGGCGCCTGAGCCCACAATTACGGTCGTAAGTTCATGTGATTGTAAAGTAGGCCACCCACGTGAGCAGACCTGATTTGATGTACTTTTTTTTTTTGTGGCGGTTAAACAAGCGCAATATGTGTTGAGTAAGCACTGCAGTTGTCACCCATTGTCACCAGGGGTTAGGTTTTTTGCCAGAAATAATCTAAAATAGCATAAATTGTGGTCACATAGCCACGGGGGACTGCATGGCTATACATGTAGGCTCTAAATGCAGTCACCTAACCCTAGGAGTGGACATCAAAACTTTGGATCTGGATCTGGATTCGAATTTAGCTTTTGTGGGGCCCATCAGAAATTTGAATGGTCACTCAGCAACTAGTTATAAATTGAGGACTATCTATATTGAAATTATGTTTCTGTGTAGGAATCCCAGATATTAATAGATGGCTATAAAATTGGAGTAGCAGCTAGGTTCAAAAATTCATTTAGTGACCATGTGCTTCTTCTCTCTGTATGTTTGTACATGTCTTTCCTCTTGGTGTTTATTTGCATCAAACAACAGAACCCAAGTCGCTTCACTATCTTTTCCCCATAAACTTACTAAGAAGCAAAAGTTGAGATCAAATCCTTCCACCTAATATGTAAGCGGTAGCCATAACATCTGTATATTTTCTATTAAATGGTATATATGGCAGCTGAACCATGTATGAATGCATATACAGTATAAGCCATATATAAATGCAGTGACAAATAGTTGCTATGGCTGACTTGTTTTGAGGTAAAGATAATTTCCTTTTGCCCTACATTTCTTATTAACGCAGTCCTTAAATAGTATGAAACTTCATGGAAAAGATGAATAGGGTTATACATAATACACACACCTGTAAGCAGACATAAAAACTTTTCTTGGCCAAACGGTGAGAGCTGAATTCTTCTAACGACGTACTGTAGGTTGCGTGGAATTTTTCATTCATGATTAGTGAACCTAATGCTCCCTAAGAAACCTCACCAGTAACTTGAATAGATTCAAGATAATTTACAACACTCTGTAGATCAGGATCCCCAGCCCCCGGGCCAAGGCCTGTTATCGGGCTGTGTCCTATTCGGAACCAGGTCGTGTGAGAGGTGGGCCGGTGTGCGCCAACGGCACCCCAAAGGCTTCTCTTCTCTCTTGTGTGAGTGGAGCTGTGCATGTGCGCGCTGGCCCGTGACTCATGTGTCTCAGTTCTGTCTCTCCCCCCCCCCCACACACACACAGCTGGTACGCCAAGCCGCCTGCTCCAGATGCTCCAAAAACGGAGCAGTGAGAGCAGAAGCTCAGCGGGACGGGTGCACCCTGCTCAGCTTGGCTAACTCACCAAGTCTGCCTGTTGTGGCCCGCTGGCAAACAGCAGAGCTGGCAGCAGAGTTGGACAATGAGGAGGTTGGGGAGGAACATGGGCCAATCCTGGGGGCTGGGGAAAGCTTGGACGAGGGCTCTGCATCGGAGGCAGAGAGGGAGCTAGACAGCAGTGAGGCAGAGGAACAGCTGCCTCACTGTTCCCAGTGTGCGCATGTGCAGAGCTGCCAGAAGACAAGAACAACTAAGCAGGGTTGACTTGGGAGTAAAGCCACACCTTGAAGGTGATTGGCCCCTCCCATAGGAAACAAAAGAGGAGCGAACGGGGAGGGGGCTTTTCCGAATTGCAGGAAACAATTCGTTCGTTCGATTGTTTCAAGTGTGGAAAGTTCTGTTCGTGACTCTTAAAAGACTCTGTGCCAAGTTTTGCCTTACACTGCGTTTGGGGCACTAGTTATCTGGCAGCTTTCCAAGCAAGATAAGGTTTGTGTTGATAAATATTCCTCTGAAAGACTGTTTGCCAAGCCTTGCTGACTGTGAAGGAAAGGAATTCACAGTCGTGTAAATAAAAGGGATTTTGCCAGGACCAAGACTCTGCTTCCTGCTTTTTAAGGAAGCCTAGGTCAGAACACTGCCTGTTCAGACACCTGATCTGCTTTTGGCACATCGGGCCTTCTTGGCGTGTCTGAAGGAGCATGAGATCGCACCCGCAAAGGCTTCTCTTCTTCACAGCCAAAAGCTTTTGCAAACGGACCAAAGGCCTTCTGTCTCTTTGGCGTGGAGAAGCCTGAAGGAGTTTCTCTCTTGCTTGAATGAAGCTGTGCATTCATGCGTACATGTGCCCCAGCCCACTGGTCACATGGCTCCGTTTCCCTGTAAAACCCCCCCCCCGCTTCCCTAGCTGGGCCACAAAGGGGGAATTTTGCTCTAGATGCCTCATCAGCCATTTGTAAAACCTGAATACAATGAATTGTACCCTAACACTTACAACTTCAGTACTCACGTTGAAACTGCACCGAAGCTCAAATTCTACGCAAATGCAACAACATAAACATTTCTGTATGTTGACACACACACAACTGTTTGTCTTGACAGTGAAAAGAGACGAAGGCTTTGAAGAGAGGAAACCTGTTAAAAAACGAATCAAAGAATTGAAAATCCTGGATCCAAAGATTGCGCAAAACCTTTGTAAGTACCGTAAATAGCTGTCATTGTTTGGAAAAGAAAAATAATTGAGCGTTAATGCTACTTTTGCAATTACGTGTAATTCTACTTTGTGAGATGGTTTTGACGGAAACAATTGCAAGCAATGGGAGAATGGGGAAGGAATGTATCGCTGTGAGCATTGAAAACGAAGGCACAGAAGTTGGAAAATAGCTCTTGTATATTTAGCATTTGTTTTTAAATAAAGCGGATTTCGTTTTTGGTTTTAAAGTTGCGGGTGCTCCAAGAAGAGACTGGACAGCCATTTCTCCAGAAATCCATAGTAAAAGAGATTTGGTCATGGTGATTGTGAAGCCCCTAAAAATGAGCAGGCCACTCTCCCACTCCATCCCAAATAAGGTTCATGCCCAAGCCTCCTAAGGGCCGGTTTTATTACATTTCTGGATATAGACAACAGCTTTGACTTTCCTTCCCCAATTATCTTAATGAGAATCATTGGGATATGACACAAAACTCCTGCTGCCATCAGTCCAAGTAAGTAGCTTAGTTGCTATCAGTATTCTGTAACTCCTACTATTACTGCTGATGTCTTATTTCCTTCCTTCCTTCCTTCCTTCCTTCCTTCCTTCCTTCCTTCCTTCCTTCCTTCCTTCCTTCCTTCCTTCCTTCCTTCCTTCTCTCATCCCTCCCTTCTCTCATCCCTTCCTTTTATCTCCTTCCTTCCTTCCATCCATCCATCCATCATCTCACCTCCCTTCCTTCCCTTTTTGTTCCTTCTCTTTTTCCTTCCTTCCTTTCTGCTTGCCTCCCTTCCTCCCACCCTTTTATCATCTCTCCTGTCTGCCTGCCTTTCTCCCTCCCCTCTCCCACCTTCCCTTCCTATTTTCCTTCCTTCCTTTTCTCATCCCTCCCTTCCTTCCTTCTCTCATCCCTCCCTCCCTTCTTTCCTCCCTCCTTCCTTTCTGTCCTTCTCTCCTCCCTCCATCCCTTTCTTCTGTCCTTCTCTCATCCCTCCCTCCCTCTCTCTCTCCCTTCCTTCTTTCCTTCCTTCCTTCCTGTTCTGATCTAGGCTTCCTTAAAAAGCATGAAGCAGAGTCTTGGTCCCGGCAAACCTCCTTTTATTTACACAACTGTGAATTCCTTTCATTCACAGTCAGCAAGGCTTGGCAAACAGTCTTTCAGAGGAATATTTATCAACACAAACCTTATCTCGCTTGGAAAGCTGCCAGATAATTAGTGCCCCAAACGCAGTGCAAGGCAAAACTTGGCACAGAGTCTCTTAAGAGTCACGAACAGAACTTTCCACACTTGAAACAACCGAACGAACGAATTGTTTCCTGCAATTCGGAAAAGCCCCCTCCCGTTTGCTCCTCTTTTGTTTCCTATGGGAGGGGCCAATCGCTTCCAAGGTGTGGCTTTACTCCCAAGTCGACCCTGCTTTCTTAGTTGTTCTTGTCTTCTGGCAGCTCTGCGCATGCGCACACTGGGAACAGGCTCCAGCTGTTCCTCTGCCTCACTGCTGTCTAGCTCCCTCTCTGCCTCCGATGTAGAGCCCTCGTCCGAGCTTTTCCCAGGACTGGCCCATGTTCCTCTCCAACCTCCTCACTGTCCGACTCTGCTGCCAGCTCTGCTGGCTTCTGGCGGGCCACAACAGTTCCTTCCTTCTCTCATCCTCCCTTCCTTCCTTTCTTCCTTCTCCTCCCTCCCTCCCTCCCTCCCTTCTGAACTCACCTGCATATTCATCCATCCGTCCTGTTTTTCAGACCTTTCTTGTCCCCCAAAGCAGATGTGTGACTTGGTTCTCGCGCAGAAAAACACAGCAATCAGGCCAGCCTCCTCCACCCACGGAAACGTTCTCTTGAAAACACCTTAATGCTTGAAGTGTTCCAAAGCGCTTAATTTGCCCTTCTCAAATAAAAACATACCGAAATGCCTTTACGTGTGTTCTTAGCTATTTTCTTAGGGTCTTTTCGAGTACCTTATGAAGAAATAAAAATAATGATTCTGGAAATAGACGAAGCCCAGCTGTCAGAATCCATGATCCAGGTGCGGTAATTTGATTAACAGTTTTATAAACAAGTATTCCTACTAATTAGATCTTCATAAAATCTACCACATTTGTAGTAAAATATGTGAAAGTGACGGACAAAGTTACACGCGCAGCCAGCCGTAATTTTGTGTTTATACATCAATACAGTTTGGCACTATCACCAAAGATGGCAGATTATACCTTCTGTATTTATTATATTTGCCATTTTTTAATTAAGATAACTGTTTCCTTTAGACTATGTCTATGAGCAGATTTCTCTAAGATAGGGCAGTTGGGCAGTTTAAAAATGTAATAAATAGCCTATTGAGTTTGACATTTAATTTTTAGGATTTTTAAGGGATCCTTGGTTTTTTAAAATAGTAATTGTTTTTTCCTTACTGTCTATTTTTGGCTTTGTTTCCTTATGACAGGGGTGTCAAACTTAAGGCCCATGGGATGGATCTGGCCCACAGGGTGCTTAGATCTGGCCCACAGGGCCACCCTGGAAAGAGTGAAGGACCGGCCCGTGGTGCCTCGGCCAGTGAAAACAGAGCTTGGGAGGGCCTCACGCAGCCCACCCAAGCTCCGTTTTCGCTGGCAGAGTACTTGGGCCGCCACAGGCGCCCCCGACATGAGTGACGTTGAGCTGGCCATGCCCACCCTGGCCACGCCTCCCTCACCCCGCGGTCAAACACAACCCTGATGCGGCCCTCAATGAAATCGAGTTTAACACCCCTGCCTTCTGAAATTGAAGAGAAGTTTATCTCCCTTCTTTTGTTGTGCAAGTAATTTTGCAATAGAAAGTCTTGCAAACCAGTTTAAAGGGGGGGAAAAAACCCTATGAACTTTTAAAATTTTGTATCTTTCCATGAAATGTAGAATTTAATAAAGCATCTTCCCGACCAAAAACAACTCAGTGAATTATCCAAGTTGAAGAATGAATATAAGAATTTGTCCGAACCGGAGCAGTTTGCTATTGTGGTAAATAGATGGATTCATTTCCGAAATATGGTTTATGTGAATTTTGTATTGTATTCTATTTGCTTCTTTTTGGGTAGCTGGTAACCAGGAATGAGTTAATCTTCTGTTGCACTAAATTTCTGGTATGACTTTTAACCAACTTCTTAAAGTAATTTCCTGACAGGAGGAATTTTAAGGCTTTGCTCGTGTCACCAAGACAATGAGTGAGGCTGTTCTGACATTTTTGAATTTCTGCCTCTGTTCTTTCTACAGCTATATTAACGAGCTCTGCTTGCCTTTCAATTTCTAATTATAAGTGTGAGACATAAAGTATGAGGCAACCTCGCCATGTTTTTAAAATAATTTACAAGCGAATAAGTCTTCTATAACATCCTGAGACTTGCGTGGCAGTAAATGCCTAATAATTATATATCAAACCTTTGCGCTGTCCAAAGCACTTGGGAAAAAAAGGCTTCATTGCACTCGTGTCAGAAACACTGAGGCGCTTCTGGGTTGAAAGGACATCACCGTTGCCCTGGGGATGCCCAGCTGGGGCTCCTTCCATGTGCTTGGCAGGAGCAGGAGTGAAGGATGGGAACTCAACCCCTCTCGGGTCTCAAACACGGGTTTACTAATCTCCTTGCCAACGTTCCAACCACTTGAGCCACCATGCTCCTAAGAGGCTTCGTAACGTCTAAGAACACTCAGAAAACACCTGTTCTGTCCTCACTACACGTTAAGTCTGTATGCAGCTCAACATGCAGCTAAACCCACGTATCCTCCAATAAAACAGACCGTGTGTGTAGATCTGAATGCTTTATTGAAAGAACAGGATATGGTGAAACTGGGGAAAATAGGGATACATACAGTAAGAACCAAATACAAGATAGACAGTATCGGGTTACTGCTAAACATAATGAATAAATACAAGCAATCTAAATCTCACCAGCGATACTCTGCGTGTGGGATGTGGGTTTGTCCTTGGATGACCATGTGCCACAGATGAAGATGGATTCTTCTTTGTGCTTTTGCCTTCTCCAAATGCTAAAGGAAATGGAGTCTGGCTTCCCAGCGTGCACTTGGTTTGAGAATGCGGGCTGATGGGTTGGGGTCAGCTTCAAACAATATAGTTGATATTTGTCTCTCCAGCCATTAGATGGGGCTAGAGAGCAACAACAGTATATAAAGATCTTACGTTGGGGCATATTGGTCCCTCCAGCCACTAGATGGGGCTAGAGAGCAACAACAGTACGTAAAAGTTATATGCTGGAGCATGACAACACCTGTTTCTGAATAACTGACCAGGTCTGTCTTTTGCAAAGTTGGTGCAGATGAACTGAAATTGAAACAATTCTGCACAGCAACCTCTTAGATATTCTTCTTGATGCTTGCAAAGTACCAGTGCTGTAGCAACTAGGATGTCCTGATAAACATTTGGTAAACAAGCATCTGTTAAGTTGATATGTCAATCATTTCATTTTATTTTGCTCCCTTTGTCCAACATAAAGCATTGTCCAATAAAAGTGAATCTCAAGAGTATAAAATATTTCTGTAACATGGAAAAAGCCTACAATGGCCATGTTAGAAGATTGTAACATAAAACTAACTTACTATAAGATATCTAGGAGAGGTTTAATATCTGATTAATGTATGCATACACATAAAATGTATTTACTATAAAATTCCCATGAGAGTAAAATCTATAATCTATGAAAGTAAGCCTGTAAACCTAATAAGATTGAAATAATGGCTAATAGGCTTTTTGACATGGATTGTAGATCATTGAGGTGCTAAATATAAATGACCCCCCCCCCCCGGTGTTTGCCTTTTTTTTTTTGACTTCCTTCCCTATGGAGCCACTCACAAAACACAGAATACAATATAATACAATACCGTGTTTCCCTGAAAATAAAACCGGGTCTTATATTAATTTTGGCTCCAAAAGACACATTGGGGCTTATTTTCTGGTTAGATTTTATTTTGGGGGAAATACGGTACGAACATGTGTCTGTCTGGCTGATGATCTTAAGTGGGGCTTATTTTGGGGGTAGGGCTTATATTACGAGCATCCTGGAAAAATCATGCTAGGGCTTATTTTACAATTTGGTCTTATTTTGGGGGAAAACACTGTAGAATAGAATAGAACAGAACAGAACTCTTTATTGGCAAGTGTGATTGGACACACAAGGAATTGGTGCAAAAGCTCTCAGAGTAGATAAAAGCAACAAATGATAAATCATGATCCTAGTCATCATAAAACTACATTCATCATAAATCATAAGATACAACACATAGTGATAGTCATAGGATACTAAATAAGCGATCAACATAAATTATACTAGGGTACTAAATAAAAGAATATAAATCGTAAGATACATACCACAAAGTTAGAGTCATAAGAAGATAAGGAGATAGTTAATAGGAAGGATGAGAAGAACAATAGTAATACAGCCCTACTAGATAGTTTGACAGGTTGTGGGAATTAGTTGTTTAGCAGAGTGATGGCATGGGGGGAAAATTGTCCTTGTGTCTAATTCTGGTGTGCAATGCCCTATAGCTGTGATGGCGAACCTATGGCACGCGGGCCACAGCTGGCTCACAGAGCCCTCTCTGCGGGCATGCGAGCAATCGCCCAGCACAGCCCCACCGCACATGCGCGCGCGCCTCCCACAGGCTAGCTGATTTTTGGCTCTGCCGCGCATGTGCGGGACGCATGTGGGAGACTGTGTGCGCAGGGAGGTCACGTGTGCATGCCCAGGGGGGCAGAGGTGCAGCAGCCGCCACCATGGTCCATTTTTAGACACAGGAGGCTGCAGGGAGCCTACTAGGTCCTAAACGGCATAGGGGGGACAGCACGGCCACTCCCCCACGGCCTGTTTTTGGTCCCAAGGAGGCTTACTAGACCTAACCGAACATCAGGAGGGGAGTGCGTGCATGCAGGGATAGGGGAGCGCGTGCGCATGCAGGTGGAGAGGACGCAGGGGGTCATGCACGCATACGCAGGGGGAGGGCCGCGTGGGGGTGTGTCACGGATGCATTGCATTATGGGTGCTGGCATACGTGCGCCTTGTCACGCACGTGCTTTCAGCACGCAATGACAAAAAGGTTAGCCATCACTGCCCTATACCGTTATCTTGAGGTTAGAAGTTGAATCAGCTGTACTTATCCATAGAGAAGCCTGCAAGATATTTTTCCTCGGGCCGGTCTCCTGCCAGATTTCAAGACTTAAAGAGTATTTCCACGTTGAGTCCACGTCTCTGGTTAAGGCATTGAAATGAGCTACTTCTCATTAGCGTCTCCGTGTTCCTTCCGCGACATTGATTCACAGTCCGGCAACAGCTCCATCAAATGCAACGTTTTAACGAGTTACCTTGGAAGGGAGAAGAGAGTCCTTCACAACATTCACACGACCGTTCTTGATTGATTCTGTCTCCGGATCGATCAAGAATTGTGGTTTCGGTCACCACGATGTAAAAAAAAGATGTTGAGACTCTAGAAAGAGTGCAGAGAAAAGCAACAAAGATGATCAAATGTATCTTGAGAGGGCACAAAATCGTGAAGGGTAAGGTCTTCTCTTTCTTTTTTCAACCAGATGAGCAGCGTAACGAGACTCAGACCCCGGTTGGGCGCCATTCTTTTCAAGCTTCAGTTTGAGGAGCAAGTGAATAACCTCAAGCCCGAAATCATGGCTGTCAGCACCGCCTGCGAAGAGATAAAGAAGAGCCGAAACTTCAGTCAGCTTCTGGAACTTGTCCTGTTAATGGGAAACTACATGAACGCTGGATCGCGAAATGCGCAGACCTTTGGATACAACCTCTGCTCCTTATGTAAAGTGAGTATTTCAACAGCCTAAGCGGCGGATTCAGTCTGGTGCTTCAGTCGAACCTACAGCCAAAGCTGCAGCTGCCCAAAAAGCCAACACTGTTCTAGGCTGCATAAATAGAGGGATAGAATCAAGATCACGTAAAGTGTTAATACCACTTTATAAGGCCTTGGTAAGGCCACGCTTGGAATGCAGCATCCAGTTTTGGTCGCCCTGATGTAAAAAAGATGTTGAGACTCTAGAAAGAGTGCAGAGAAGAGCAACCAATTATTATTATGATAAGGGGACTGGAGGCTAAAACATATGAAGAATGGTTGCAGGAATTGGGTATGTCTAGTTTAATGAAAAGAAGGACTAGGGGTGACATGATAGCAGTGTTCCATATCTCAGGGACTGCCACAAAGAAGAGGGAGTCAAGCTATTCTCCAAAGCACCTGAGGGCAGGACAAGAAGCAATGGGTGGAAACTAATCAAGGAGAGAAGCAACTTAGAACTAAAGAGAAATTTCCTGGCAGTTAGAAAAATTAACCAGTTGAACAACTTGCCTCCAGAAGTTGTGGATGCTGGAAGTTTCTAAGAAGAGGTTGGATAACCATATGTCTGAAGTGGTGTAGGGTTTCCTGCCTAAGCAGAGGGTTGGACTAGAAAACCTCCAAGGTCCCTTCCAACTCTGTTTATTCTATTCTATTCTATTCTATTCTATTCTATTCTATTCTATTCTATTCTATTCTATTCTATTCTATTCTATTCTATTCTATTCTATTCTATTCTATTCTATTCTATTCTATTCTATTCTCTCTTTTTTTAAAAAAATTGATTTATATGCCGCCCTTCTCCGGAGACTCAGGGCGGCTTACAATGTGCTCAGCAATAGCCTTCATTCTTTTTGTATATTTTATACAAAGTCAGCTTATTGCCCCCACAACTGGGTCCTCAATTTACCTACCTTAGAAAGGATGGAAGGCTGAGTCAACCTTGAGCCTTGCGAGATTCGAACCTGCAGTAATTGCAAGCAGCTGGTCTTAATAACCAGCTTAATAACAGGGTGCCTTAGACCACTGTACTACCAAGGCTCTACCAAGGCTATTCTATTCTACTCTACTCTACTCTACTCTACTCTACTCTACTCTACTCTACTCTACTCTACTCTACTCTACTCTACTCATACCTTCCTTACATCAATCCATCATTTCCTATCTTCTGAAGCCAGTACACCAGTTCACCCATTATGTTTTCTTCTTTTAGCATCTCACCTTTCCTTTTGAGGATCTTACCAACTCTCTATCTACAGGTTAACTACTGCTTTCTCCTTCCTCTTCCTCTTTTTCCATTTTCCATTCCTGTTTCCTTCATAGGTTGCCTTGTGATTTGAGCCTCGTTCAATCTCCCTATCTAATCAAAGCCACCTCAACGTGTTTCCCTTCTACTGGCCATTCACTCCTGCATTCAATCCACATTTACTTAGCATCTATTCATTCTTGACCCTACCTCTTCTTATTTATCATACGCACTTCTGCAGTAGCCCATCTACACTGCATTCAACTAACTGGTTCCTTCTGACGTATCAAAATTCTACAAAGTGGGCAGAAGTGCATTTTTATATACAGCGGTGTTCAGTTTTTGTGACAGTCATTCCTCACAAATAATCGTATGGATCAGCATTTCACCCCTTTTAAAAACTTTTCCATTTCTCCAACCTTAGTAAATGCTGTCAAGTTATCCCCCACTCCCACGCATTTGCTCTAGATAGACACAGCGGTTTTTTTAAAAAAAATTGAGAAAAAACGAGCATTTTCTAAAACCGCATTCATTCTCTCTGCTTCACTGGGTGAGAAACACAAAAATTAATTGATTTCATGCGCAAGCTATGTTGCGGTGGGTAGACAGAACAGATATTTACAACTATTTTATTGGGGGGGAGACAGAACGTCAGCAAATTTACATATTTATAATTATTCTACTGGCAAGGGGGAAAAAAGATAAACGGCATCAGCGATACGTCAAGGGTTAGAATAGAATAACAGAGTTGGAAGGGACCTTGGAGGTCTTCTAGTCCAACCCCCTGCTTAGGCTGGAAACCCTACACCACTTCAGACCAATCGTTGTCCAATCTCTTCTTAAAAACTTCCAGTGTTGGAGCTTCCACAACTTCTGGTGGCAAGTTGTTCCACTGATTAATTGTCCTCACTGTCAGGAAATTTCTCCTTAGTTCTAGGTTGCTTCTCTCCTTGATTGGTTTCCACCCATTGCTTCTTGTCCTGCCTTCAAGTGCTTTGGAGAATAGCTTGACTCCCTCTTCTTTGTGGCAGCCCCTGAGACATTGGAAGACTTTCTATCATGTCTCCCCTAGTCCTTCTTGTCCTGCCCTCAGGTGCTTTGGAGAATAGCTTGACTCCCTCTTTTTTGGGGCAACCCCTGAGATATTGGAACACTGCTATCATGTCTCCCCTAGTCCTTCTTTTCATTAAACTAGACCTACCCAATTCCAGCAATCATTCTTTATATGTTTTATATGTTTTAGCATTGATCTAATGCCTAGATTTAAATACATTTCACTTTCTCTCCTCATACATTTAAATTATCTTTCTGCGCTTGCATAACATGATGTGTTGCAAATGACAATGGCATGATGGGCCCATCTATGCACAAATATTGTCAGCTGTACTTCAGCAATAAGCCTCAGAACCTAAATCATTATTAAAGTTTAAAGAGATTAACAGAGTTGGAAGGGACCTTGCAGGTCATCGAGTCCAACCCCCTCCCCAAGCAGGAGACCCTACCTCTACCTAGAATCGAACTCCCAACCTCCTGAACCTCTAGGCCACTGGGTCTTAGTTACAATTGAGCAAATAACCACTGTCTGAAGGTTTTAAGGCTCCAAGTATTTTGAGAGAAATTTGAAATACACCCACCTTCATAGATTATGGATTGTTATTCATACTGGACAAAATAGCATGCACGAAGTGTATACAGTATGTGTGTGTAAG
Source organism: Pantherophis guttatus (assembly GCF_059756535.1). NCBI lineage: Eukaryota > Metazoa > Chordata > Lepidosauria > Squamata > Colubridae > Pantherophis > Pantherophis guttatus. Next base: position 124,595,146 of record NC_142067.1, read on the forward strand.
TTGTATTTAAGGTGGCATATGCCATCTTGTCAACTTTAACTCTCTCGGTGGGATACCACTAGCTGCATGTGGGTCAAGTTATGATGGATATCTTAATATCATCCTCACCGTTGAATTTTAAAGTTAGATATAATATCATAAAGAGCCGGGGTGGCGCAGTGATAAGAATACAGTATTGCAGGCTAATTCTGCCAATTGCTGGAAGTTTGATCCTGACTATCTCAAGGTTGACTCAGCCTTCCGTCCTCCTGAGGTGGGTAAAATGAGGGCTCAGATTGTTGGGGGCGATAGGCTGACTCTGTAAACTGCTTAGAGAGGGCTGTAAAGCACCGTGAAGCGGTATATAAGTCTAAGTGCTATGGCTATAATTTATCTCTCAATCAGTGGTGAAATCTAAAATTCGTTACTACTGGTTCTGGGGGCGTGGCTTGGTGGTGGGTAATGTGACTGGGTGGGCGTGGCCAATTTTATTTTGTTTTACTTTTAAAACCATTTTTTCTACAACCTCTTAGGCGAAGAGGTTGTTAAAAAATGCTTTCAAAAGGCTCTGATGATCCCAGCTGAGTTGCCTGATCGGCAGAGGCTTTTTTTTCTTTTAAATGCCTCTGACGATCCAAGCTGAATTGCCTGATCAGCAGAGGCTTTTTTTCTTTTAAATGCCTGTGACGATCCAAGCTGAGTTGCCTGATCGGCAAAAGCCTCTGCCGATCAGGCAACTCAGCTTGGATCGTCACAGGCATTTAAAAGAAAAAAAGCCTCTGATGATCTCACGGTTCAGCTGGGCATGGGGAGGGGGGGCAGGGATTTTTGCTACCAGTTCTCCGAAACACCCGCCTCCATCGCTACCGGATCAGGCGATCCGGTCCGAACCGGATAAAGGGTAAATGTCTTTTTTTCTTTTAAATGCCTCTGCCAATCAGGCAACTCAGCTTGGATCGTCAAAGGCTTTTAAAAGAAAAGTTTTTTTTCTGTTAAAAGCCTTTGACGATCCCAGCTGAGCCGCGCGATCATCAGAGGCTTTTTTTTTCTTTTAAAAGCATTTTTTCGGCCGAAGAGGTTGTAGAAAAAATGCTTTTAAAACTAAAAAAAAAGGCTCTGATGATTGTGTGGCTCAGCTGGGCATGGGGGAAGGGGGCAGGGATTTTTGCTACCGGTTCTCCAAACCACCCGCCTCCATCGCTACCGGATCGGGTGATCCGGTCCGAACCAGGAGCATTTCACCCCTGCTCTCAATCTACTCTTTCCTGATAGAACAAAGGCGCTTATAGGTTATCAAGCAGTCTCCGTTCAAAGACCCTCCTACATCCCATCTTTAACTCGTCGATCTAAATTCAGTATTAAATCTAATGCTAAAGCTAGAGAGTAAAAAGTGAACGTGTAATAAGATGAAATGGAAACACGTTAATTCTTTTAACGATGTATTTATCGCTGCCTAGTTAAAGGATACCAAATCAGCTGATCAGACGATAACGCTGCTTCACTTCCTGGCTGAAGTCTGTGAAGAAAAATACCCGAATGTTTTGCGCTTTCTTGAAGACTTGCAGCACTTAGACAAAGCAAGCAGAGGTCTGTATTAAAACTGATATTTATGTTTTGTTTTCTTAAACTCTGACCGCAATGAATGATTTCCGAATGGAGAATTTTAACTTTGCAGTATGCATTAACCTCCGCCTGCAGTCATGAATTTCCATTCACAGTTATTTCTATTTCTTTCAAGATGACTTTCCCTTATCTTAAATTAGCAGGGAATAGGGAGTGGGGGGGAAAGTGATTATGTTTCAGATCACACCATCTAGAGTACAAGAGTGTTACCATAGGGGAAAAAAAAAAAAGCAGCAAACTGGGGAATTAAAATATTTTCCATGGCTTCCATGTTTGCCTTTGAAATAAAAGGTTAATCATTACAAGGCCAGAGCAAAAAAAAGAAAAAGAAAAAAGTTTTAGGAAATTAAATCTGATTTCACCTACCTTCATGCCTTAAAAAAAATATATCTTGCATTTGTTCTACTCCTCTTCCTGCGTCATATCCAAGAAAGTGTCTGCCGATACATTGTTTTTATGCTTGTTGTCTAATCTTGAAGTTTTTCTCTCTTAGCTTTTCGTTCAGAAAGAAAGCAGGTGAATGACAATGCCTATAAAGAGAAGGAATAATGTCTATGGAGATTCTCAGTCATCCAGGCCATGTTGTCCCAAAGGTACTTTTTGAAGAGGCAACTGGACTTTCATAAACACAGGGCACATCATAGGACAGTATTGGCGAACCTTTTCGGCACCGAGTGCCCAAACGGGAGCTTGCGCATACGATCCGGAAACTGGAAGAGCAGTCACCCGGCGCGTATGTGTGTGCTGGGAAGATGATCTTCCGGTTTCTGGTGTGTGCACTGGCCAACTGGTCTTCACACATGCATGCGTGCCGGAAACCGGAAGACCACGTGGCCAGTGCACATGCGCACACCAGAAACAAGAATATCATCTTCCCAGCATACATATGCACGCCCAGCGACTCCTCTTCCAGTTTCCGGCTGCTTTTGCGGTTTCCGGTACTCCTGCATGTGTGAAGATCAGCTGGCCGGCGCACTGGAACCCGGAACAGAAGCAGGTGAAGGCTCGCGTGCCCGGAGAGATGGCTCTGTGTGCCACTTCCAGCAGGTGTGCCATAGGTTCACCATCACAGACATAGGAGAACAAACCCAAATCAGGTGTAGATTCCGCAGTCCAGCTGCATTTAAAAAGCAAAGGCCACTCTTGAAGACAACAAAGTCCGCATTTGGTCAAAGAGAACCGCTGGTTTGAAAGAAGAGTCAAAGAGGCCATCTGCGTCAAAATTGAGCAGCCCTCTCAACAGAGGGGGAGGGATACAACATCATCTATCTCCAGTCTACAACACAGTCCTTTCAACAGTTCCAAGAAGGCTCCACACCCATTTGCACTACTTAGGTCCGTGATGGCGAACATATGGCGTACGAAGCCATGTCGCCTGGCATGCGCGGCCTTGCCTGTTTGTCTTAAGGGTTTCTGGCAGCATGCGCACGCGATAATCAGCTGTCCTTTGCGTGCATGGCAGTGCCAAAAACCGGTGTGCACATGTGCGCCGGCCAGCTGATTGTCAGGTGCACATGCGCGCCAGAACCTGGAAGTTTGGCTTTTCCAGAGCACGATCCCTTTGCGTGCTCGGCAGTGCTGAAAACCGGCTTGTGCATGTGTGCCAATCAGCTGATTGTCGGGCGTTCATGCGTGCTAGAACCCAGAAATTCAGTTTTTCCGGAGCGCAGCCTCGACAAGCATGCACGCTTGATGTTTCCGTGCAACGTTTCTGGCACTCAATTCCAAAAAGGTTCGCCATCACTGACTTAGGTGATCCGCAGGACACAGATAAATCTCCAAGTGGCCTCAAGGACTGTCTAAAAGAATGCAAATGACCAGCTGTCTGCAAAGAGTGTAAATCCTTCCATTCCCCACCATCCAGTCAGAGCTGAAGAAGTTTCTTGGATGAGAAGGGAAACGTCTTCAAAGAAAAAAAACAGAAAGTCCAGTTGCCTCTTGAAAAAGCACCTTTAGAAGGAATAATGTGGGACAATCAAAGCAGTCAAAGAAGCCTAGATGTCCCATGGTTATTAGTGCCTCAGATCTGAAACACTTTGGGGGCTTCTTTGTTGTTTGTACGTGTTGTGGTGCCAATAAAATTGGAGATTAGATTTCTTTTAAAAAATTCAGATGGTAAGCATCTAATAGTATGTTAGTGCTGGAGCCTCCCGCCGCCGGCGCTACCGGTTTGCGCGAGCCGGATAGAACCGCCTGAATTTCACCACTGGTTGATCCCCTTGAAAGAGAAGGTTGGTGCTACAGAATAGCTCAGGATATAAGCAATATTCTGATAAGGAAAAATGACGTTCTGATTTGTTAATGCTCAAAGAATTACATGTTTGAGAACCTTGTTTTGTAACTGTGGGAGAAAAGTTACTAGAACTAACAGGTCAACTGTAAGATCTGAAATAGTTCAATGACTGATGATCAGATTATTGGGTACACGAAGTCAGGATCTCAGGTGAAATATATGTTATTGGTTATATTTATCGGTCCTGGAAATAGTAATAATAATAATAATAATAATAATAATAATAATAATAATAATAATAATAATAATAATAATATATTTGCAGGTTATAAAGAATTTTTTAGACACAGGATCTCGTTAGAAAATCTTCCTTTTAGAATGAATTCAATGGATATAATTCTTATTATCTTTCAATCTTTAATTTCCATGAGGAATGTTTATAATCCTACATTGACCATGAAACAGGTTTTCATTTCTTGAAATAGTAAATGCATGCATTATCTTATTTTGTCTAAAGTAACTTGTTTATGCTATGAAACTGGAGTCGTTTCTGTGTATCCCATCCTTTAAAAATTATCAATAATTAAAGATGTATCTTTGTGGTTTACATGCATTTAGTTTCAGCAGAGAGCTTGGAAAAGAGCCTGAAACAGATGGAAGGGCAGATCAAACAACTCGGGAAGGATTTGGAGACCTTTCCTCAATCCACAGACCCTCATGACAAATTTGTGACAAAAATGTCCATATCCTTTTGTTGTTGTCAAATAACTGATGTACTTTGTGTTCAGAATATGTTTTAAATTTATTTGCATAACTTGTATACCGTGTGCAGTCCTCGGTTTTGACGACACCAGTTTTGACTGTTTTAAATTACAAATAATCTAAATCAGTGGTGAAATGTAAAATTTGTTATTTTCAGTTCTGTGGGCGTGGCTTGGTGGGGTAATGTGACTGGGTTTTGTTGTTGTTGTTTTTTTACTTTTCAAAGCATTTTTTCTACAACCTCTTCTGCCAAAAAGGTTGTTAAAAAATGCTTTTAAAAGGCTCTGACGATCCCAGCTGAGTTGCCTGAACAGCAGAGATTTTTTTTTCTTTTAAAAACATTTTTTCTACAACCTCTTCGGCCAAAGAGGTTATAGAAAAAATGCTTTTAAAAGACTCTGACGATCCCAGATGAGCCGTGCGATCATCAGAGGCTCTTTTTTTTTTAAAAAAGCATTTTTTTTTTCGGCCGAAGAGGTAGAAAAAATGCTATTAAAAATTAAAAAAAAAAAAAAAGCCTCTGATGATCACTCAGCTCAGCTGGGCATGGGGGGGGGCAGGGATTTTTGCTACCGGTTCTCCGAACCATCCTCCGCCATCGCTATCGGATCGGGCGATCCGGTCTGAACCGGGAGCATTTCCTACCACATTTTTCTTCTAACTGGTGAGCATTAGGTAGTGGTTTTATTAGAATTCAGGGAGAACTGTCTGTCCATTGAGATGGACTTGTTCAGTTAACCCAGGGGTGGGCAATTGTGGCTCATTTACAACCTGTGGACTTCAAGTCCCAGAATTCCTGAGACAGCTTGGCTTGACAGCTCAGGAATTCTGGGAGTTGAAGTCCACAGGTTGTAAATGAGCCACAATTGCCCACCCCTGGGTTAACCCATTCTGAATTCTCTTTAAGCTAAGCTTGGTTAGTGTTTTGTAGAAATAACACTGGATTAATTTCCCTTATTTTTTGTAGAGTATTTAAAATAATTTATTGCTTGAAATAGACTTTATAGCTTTGTTTAGTACAATTGTTTAATGTAATTGTATAAAAAGTAAATCACCCTTTCTTTCCGCCCACCCACCCATCCAAATCATGCACGCTTTTCCAGTTACATTGCTTGTGGTTTAGAAAATGATGGCACCAGAATGTGTTTCCCTGTTCACATTTTAAAACAATTTTGCCTAAAAGCACCACAATGAAGATTTTTTTTTGTCCTCCCCAGCAGTCAACAAGGCTTAATGATTCTTCCCTTTCTACTTTGTAGAGGTCATGAGTTTAAAGTGAAAATTTAGTCTTTCTAACTCCAATGGAACAGAATGAGAAATATTCTTTTTGTTTCGTTTTAAAGAGACAGTTGTCTACGATGGGCAATTCCCACTTTGGAAACTGGTAATATGGCAAGCTGATGATGATTGTACTTCGTTCCAAGATGTAGTATTAGGAAATATTTCTTTAATGTGAGATGTTTGGGTAACATAGACAACAGAGCCATGCATACGTTGTAAGCTTATAAAACAAAAAGTTATTGGAAATTTCACAAAAATGCATAAGCACTCGAAGCTAAATCCCACACGCGACACTTAAACAGATGGTTTGATCTTTAAACACTGTTAAAATGTAATCGCCTCCTGTTAACATTCCCCGTAGACAGAGAATAATTGGGGAGCAGTGGAATTACATTTGTTGCTGGTGCTTGCTAATTAAAAAAAAAAAATGTGTACAGGAAAAACGGTGTATTTGATGCAAATGTTGGATGATCCCGCATAGCTTGAAGAAGCTGTCCAGCGACTGTTGTTATGGTTGGAAAATAGAATAGTTCACGTTTTTTTTCAACTGCTCAGTTAAAAAAAAAAAAAAAAACACCATCCGAAATATTTAAAAAGGCAGGATAATGATTCTAAAAATTTGCAAAACACTTTTCATACAGCCTCAGCTTTTATTCTATAGGCAACTCCTTAACTCCACCCATTGCTTCTTGTCCTGCCCTCAGGTGCTTTGGAGAATAAATCGACCCCCTCTCCTCCATGAAAGCCCCTGAAATATTGCCTTATCAAATTTGGTTGATTAAAAAAGTCTTGTCATATTTGGATGGCAAAAATCAGAGCCATCAAAGAGGTTCTTAATCTCTCTGTACCTCTTCTGCTATTTTTTTTTTTTTATTTGATTTATATGCCGCCCTTCTCCGGAGACTCAGGGCGGCTTACAATGTGTTAAGCAATAGCCTTCATACTTTTGTATATTTATACAAAGTCAGCTTATTGCCCCCACAAACTGGGTCCTCAATTTACCTACCTTAGAAAGGATGGAAGGCTGAGTCAACCTTGAGCCTGGCAAGATTCAAATTTACTAATTGCAGACAGCTGGAGTTAAATTACAATGCATTAGTCTGCTGAGCTATCCAGGCTCCTATTGTTGTGGTCCACCAGCAGCCTGCGGAGCTGGCAGCGGAGTTGGACAGTGAGGAGGCTGGGGAGGAACATGGGCCAGTCCTGGAGTCTGGGGAAGGCCCAGATGAGGGCTCTGCGTCAGAGGCAGAGATTGGGCCAGGGCCATCTGGGAGTGATGCACGGATTCCGGAGCCCCCAGAGTCAGACAGCAGAGAGGCAGAGGAACAGGAGGAGCCTGTTCCTAGTGCACGCATGCGCAGAGCTGCCAGAAGGCAAGAGTAGCTAAAGCAAAAGGGACGACTTGGGAGTAAGGCCAGGAGATGATTGACCCCTCCCATAAGGCTTAAAAGAGAAACAAAGGCACTTGGGCCTTTTGCAGGAAAACAACGTTGCTAATTCTGTTTCCAGTCGGCATCTCTTGTTTGTTTCTGAACTTCGTGGGGCTTTGCCAAGTAAGGCCTTTGGCAGGGTGTCAAAGCAGATAAAGGTTGGTGATTATCCCGAAGGACTTCTTCCGAAGGACTTGCTTTGTAATTAATTGGGACTCAGCTGGGAATGAAGGTAATTCTCAGCTGTTACAATAAAATAGGTTTGTTTGGGACTAATTGTGTATTGTAATGACTCAGTAAGCCTAGGTCACAACAGCTATCCAATGCTGGATTTAAACAGTAAGTAAAACAAAGAGGAATTATTTGAGAAACATTTATGAAGTTACCCTTAAACATGCACATATGATTTACAAAGTAATTTAAAGCCAAAAAAAAAAAAAAAAAAAGAGGGTGTAATACTTTAATGCTCCTCATTATTTTTTCTTTGGCCCGCATGTCTTGTTTCGTATTTTGAAGGGCCTTTTTAAATATAGCAAATCCATTTTTAATTGAATATTGATTTTATGACCAGAATGGTACGTTGTATGTTATATTTCACTTCCTTTTTTTCCTTAGGATTTATTGCATATTCTCAACCCCTCTTTCCTAGACACACAAACCCGTCTCATACTTTGTTCATGTGAATTCTCCTTCCTTCTACCTATTAATGGAGGAAAGGGGCAAAAAGGATGGAAGAAAAATGGGAGGAGGATAGAGGAGAGCTATAATGAACTAACTAAACCCTAATTAATTACTAGCAATGATTGATCTTCAGGCCTATCTCCACTTTCCCCATTTGAAAGCCATGATATGTGTGCGTGCGTGTGTGTGTGTGTGTGTGTGTGTGTGTGTGTGTGTGTAAGGAGAGAGAGTTCTGTAATAGAGTGCATCCATTTGCCAGCAAGACTTGCTCTGCAATAAATGTCTCAGACAGGAGTGAAATCCAACAGGTTCTGACAGGTTCTGGAGAACCGGTAGCGGAAATTTTGAGTAGAATTCGGAGAACCAGCAAATACCACCTCTGGCTGGCCCCAGAGTGGGGTGGGAATGGAGATTTTGCAATATCCTTCCCCCAGGAGTGGGGCGGGAATGGGGTTTTGCAGTATCTTTCCCCTGCCACGCCCACTAAACCACACCACGCCCACCAAGCCACGTCCACAGAACCGGTAATAAAAAAAAATTGGATTTCACCACTGGTCTCAGAATGTAGATTTATATTTAGCGAAAGTTTAGAAACATTGCATCATTAACAGCTAGATCTTTCCTTGATTTCTTAGCTTGATATTTAATCTAGAATTTGTAAAACGTTGGGGGCCGGGAGCTGAAATATAAAAATAAAGCCAAACAATCGTAAACCATTTTTTATTTTATTTTATCCATTTTAATTTTTTTAATGCCCTTTTGTAGAGACAAGAAAACCTACAGTGCTGCCATAGAATATAAAATAGAAGTGTTTTATGCAATAAACACTTAAATAAATAACTTGGTAGATTCAATGCAGTGATTTGGCACCATAAACTCGAGTAAGAAAAAAAATACGAAGCATTTGCAACTAATAAATACATATGCGAGTGGGGACTTTATAATGAAATGATTTGCATACTTAGATTTTTCCCCCTCCTAATTGTATATAAAAACCGTTCCCAGAATTTTAAGCCTTGATGAAACTGGCTGGCTTTGACAAACGCTGACAGCAGTTGGCATGAAAATACATATACTTCAGCTATGCATCTGGGCTAGTTTATCTGGGACAAATGATTCACACAATACTTCATCAAAATCTTACGCTGTCCCTTCTATCGGCATTCCCTAGACCAGTGATGGCTAACCTTTTTGCCATCGCGTGCCAAAAGCGGAGAGGGAGTGCAGGGGGTTGAGCACACGTGTGCTGACACCCATAATTCAATGTGCCTGCCCCCCCCGTGCATGCACATGTGACCCCCCCTTGCGTCCCCCCCTTTTGGTACACAATGGCACGGTGGGCTCAGTTTCCCGATTTCCGGTGGGCCCAAAAGGCCCCAAAATCAGCTGGTTCGCATACGCATGCATGCTGGAGCTGAGCTAGGGCAATGCTCACGTGCCCACAGATATGGCTCCGTGTGCCACCTGTGGCACGCGTGCCATAGGTTCGTCATCACATCCCTACACAATCTACCATTCAATGAAGATTTCCTACTTTCCGATAAGGCTTTTTATCCGACCAGCAATGTTGCAACATTTTGAGATCTAGCACCAAGGCAGAGGATCTCTAGTAAGATTTAAGATGCCTGATGGATTGTTGCCTAGTCAATGTTTATTTGCGATTATTTTGACGCTCCTAAAAAAAAAAAAAAGACTTTACTGGTTAAAGCTTGTAATATTTTTTTAAAAAATGACGTACATAACACTGCACTAGATAATAGGTTCGTATGGATTATAATATTTGTGTTGTGGCGGCAGACTCAGACAGTGAAGAGGTTGGGGAGGGACATGGGCCAGTCCTTGAGTCTGGGGAAGGCTCTGATGAGTGCTCTGCATCTGAGGCAGAGAGGGGGCCAGGGCCGTCTGGCAGTTATCAGCTACCTTCGGAGTCGGAGATAAGTGGGGCAGAAAAACAGCTGGAGCCTGTTCCCGATGTGCGCATACGCAGAGCTCTCAGGAGAAGGGAACAATTAAGGAACAGGGGTCGACTCGGGAGTAGAAGCAAAAGGGGACACTGAATGTCCCCTCCCATAGGGAATAAATAGCAAAAGGGGAGTGGTGTTTTCAGGAGATAATTAGTTCGTTTATTAGTGTGAAGATTTGCTTATCTGAGTTCGTGCCTCGCAGAGACTCTTTGCCAAGTGTTTCATTGTACAGCGTTGTACCTGGAAGCTATTGGCCGGCAGCTATCCAAGGACTGATAAGGTCTGTTGTTGCAATTCACCCTTGAAAGACTTGTTTGCCGGGACTTTGCTGGATGTGAATGCTAGGAATTCACATTAGCCAAATAAAAAGCGGTTTTTCGGGACAAGGAGTCTGTTTCGTGATTTGGTGAAGCCTAAGTCAGAACAAGGGGGACGTGGTGGCTTGTTAAAGCATTAAAACAAGTTCTGTACTTCTGACCTAGCTCCAAATGATCAGTTATAGGGATAGGATATTCCTCAACCGATGAACGTTGTTGATTAGAACACAGTACTGGGGCAGAATAAAACATGCTAGAGATGTTAAGATTATTCAGGATATGTAGACCACAGTACCATGGGCTTAAATAGATCCTTTTAAGAGCTATTTAAATTAGATCCTTTTAATAGATCCTTTTTCAGGACGCGGTGGCTCAGTGGCTAAGATACTGAGCTTGTCGATCAAAAGGTCGTCAGTTCAGCAGTTCGAATCCCTAGTGCCGTGTAATGGGGTGAGCTCCCGTTACTTGTCCCAGCTTCTGCCAACCTAGCAGTTCGAAAGCACGTAAAAAATGCAAGTAGAAAAATAGGGACCACCTTTGGTGGGAAGGTAACAGCGTTCCGTGCGCCTTTGGCCTTTAGTCATGCCGGCCACATGACCACGGAGACGTCTTTGGACAGCGCTGGCTCTTCGGCTTTGAAACAGAGATGAGCATCACCTCCTAGAGTCAGGAATGGCTAGGACATATGTGCGAGGGGAACCTTTACAATTTAGTAGAAATCTAAACCACAAGCATTATAGTAAAGAATCGTTTTTGGATAACTAGTATCAAACAATTTCCCCCATAATTTCATACAGCCCTTAATAAGTTGCTGGGATGCCTAATTGCTGATTGCATTGGTTTCCTATGAGAAATCCTTTCTAAAAGATATTAAACCCCAGTCTATCGCGAAAGGAATGCTATTGTTGCAAGAGGGGAAAAAAATAGGTTATCTGTTATACGCTGCCCATCTTAGTACTTTGTGAATAGTCTTAGCAAAGCTTTTGAAAAATCTCCGTCTTGGCTTATTTTAATACCGCTCTACTCTGAATATAACTTTAACAAGCACAGCACAGCTTTCTCGTCCAAGCAAAAGAGCAGTTCAAGCAACTTTCTACCATACACAAAAGCATGGAAAATCTGTACCGGGATGTCATGGAATATTATGCCATTGATTTAAAGAAAATCTCGGTAGAAGAATTCCTCACCGACTTGAGCAACTTCAAAACGATGTTCACGGTAAGGCGCACAGAACAAAATGATACGCTGCACAGGAATAGCAAGGGTCAAAAGTCCTTCTGTTATTATCCTTGATTGCTTTTATTTCCCATCTTTGCCCCTGAATAGTATTTAATTCTAATCATTTGGGTACTTAGCGCGTAATCCTGTTAATCTAGTAAATTTAATTATGCTTTCTTTCCATTTCTTTTTGTCCTCTTCTCTGTGTTTTGTCTTGCTTTTAGCATGCCGTTCATTAGACTTGTGCTCCCCTCCACCCCGAGGGGAATGGGGCCATTCGCTGCAGCCAACTCGCTTCGGCAAACGCACCACGAACTCCCCATAGAGTTGTTCCAACTCTCTTTGACCAACACACTACGGGACAATTTAGCAATTCAATTTAATTATTTCAAATAAATTTTTAAAAATATATATTTTAATTTTTGTGAGTGGTGCGGTGGCCTAGAGGTGGAGCTCTCACCTCACAATCAGGAGGTTGTGAGTTTAATCCTAGATATTTCTCAGGGCACGTTAAGAATACACCCGCTGACTAAAATTCCGCATTTGCGATAGGAAGGGCATCCAGCCAGTAAACACTCAGCTCCATTCAGTTGCCCAGACTCCACTCCTCAAGGGATTATGGGGTCGTTAAAAGAGGATGATGATGATTTTAATTTTTGTCATTCCCATTTCGTTCTTTTGTTCCTCTTTCTGCATCCTTCCTTTAATGAATCTACGCCACCGTTGCTTTGATATTAGTGTAACTTTTGGCCCATGGCAAGTTGGCCCACAGCTGTTTGGCCATGGCGAGTTTTCCTGCGACAAATTGGCCATGGAGAATTGTCATAGACCTCACTCCAGGGGTGGGTTCTAATTTTTTTTACTACCGATTTTGTGGGTGTGGCTTATTTTGTGGGCGTGGCTTGATGAACATGTGACAATTCTTTAGGATTTAGCAGAGGTACTGGTCTACCAGGCTTTTAACTGCTTGCAGAGCTGTACCGGTCTACTCATTTGTTTTTGGACACACCAGTCTACCTATTTGTTTTTGCAGGCACCGGTCTACTCATTTGTTTTTAGAGGCACCGGTCTACTCATTTATTTTTGGAGGCACCAGTCTACTCATTTGTTTTCTTTTAACACTGATCAGCTGTAGGGCGGCTCTTTGAAGCCCCGTGGCAAGAGTTTAAACAGTTTTTTTCCTTCTAGCCAATCAGCTGGGACTCAGGAGGCAGCAATAGATTGGGGGTGGGGCCAAATAAAAGGTAAGAATAATGCGGGGAGGGGGGCAGAACCGGTTCAGTGACGTCATATTGTTACCGCTACCGGCTCTGCGGAACCAGGCCGAACCGGGAGGAACCCACCACTGCCTCACTCCAAGCTGTACTCAACTCTTGAAGATTATGCAGGCATTCTTCTATAGCTTTCCTGATAACAACATCATACTGGTTTTATCATTGATGTCTTCTGGAACCATGGGAGTTGGGTTAGCTGGAAGAAAACGCGATTGACCAGTTACTTCAGCCTACTGCTCAATTGTTGAGCTGTTACACCAAAATCCTTCTTCCTTCAGAAACATGAGAGCTAAATGTGAAGTTTTGTTCCCCCCATCATCATTCTAAATTAGTACAAAAAACAGGCCAGGAGAACAAATAATCTAAGGCAGGGGTGTCAAATTCAAGGCCTGGGGGCCAGATTCACCCTGGAAACAGTGAAGGACCAGCCCACAGTGCCTCTGCCAGCAAAAATGGAGCTCGGGAAGGCTGCGTGTGGCCCTCCTGAGCTCCGTCTTTGCTGGCAGAGGGTTGCAGGAGGCCGTCGCAGCGAAAAACTGAGCTTGCGAGGGTCGTGCGCAGCACTCCCAAGCCCCGTTTTCACTGGCAGAGGGTTGCAGCCCGTTTTCGCTGGCAGAGCATTCGGGCCGCCACAGGCACCCCGACACGAGTGATGTTGAGCTGGCCACACCCACCACGGCCACGCCTATCTCGGCCCCTCAAGGTCAAACATGAGCTTGATGAGGGCCTCAATGAAATTGAGTTTGACACCCCTGATCTAAGGGCATCTTATGAACTTTCTGACCAAGTGGGGAATTTGAAGTTGGAGATAAATATGTACTAGTTTTGCCCAAGAGAACATAGCCATGCTTTTAATGGTTTTCCAAAACAGCTATAAGTTGTGGGCCAGTCTAATGTCAGAAGGCGTGCTATTCCAGGAAGCGGAGATCAATTGAGAAGATCTGGTCCTGTGATCCTCTAAGGATGACACTCCTTAAGTCTTAAGCCAATTGCTTTTGTGTGAACCAAGCAAAAATACATCATCGTTCTCTTGTGAAATCTTTAAAAAAGCAAATCTTAATATTTGACAATGTATTTTTCTCTCTCTAGCAAGCAGCAAAGGATAATATGAGAAGGAAAGAAATGGAAGAAAAGCAGAGGCGTGCTAGAATAGCTCAAGAGAAAGCAGAAAAAGAAAAACTAGAAAAACAACAGAAGAAAAAGCACCTGCTGGACATTAAAACAGGTAATGTGGTCAGAGCAACCTGATTTGGGCTTGCTAAGGCAGAACAAGTGGTTTACTTAAAATTCCCTGCTGCGTTTAGGTCTGATTGATCCCCTCTATATTCTTTTGCTCGTCCTCAAATTGTAACCACTTTTAGACAAATGTCGATTTAATAAGAGAGGACGTGCACCCACAGTTAACCCTTTCTCGCTTCCAGCAAGAAAATCTGTAGCATCTCATCACACTCAGAACTGGAACCTGGATTGCAAAATTGGTTTCTTTTGAAGGCGCTGATTCCTCTTTCCTTCTGATTCATGTCTTCCTTTGTGCTGGCTTGCTCTCTCTCTCAAGGAGAAAGTGAAGTGGCCAAAAAACTAACAGCAAGGAGCAGGTGGGCTGCAGGCAGTGGTGAAATCCAAACCGGTTTGCTACCGGTTTGCTGGCCGTGCATGCCCACCTCGCGACCAATGCGCGCAGTGTGCGCATGCGCAGTGCATACCAAATTCGGGCATGCTCAATACGCACCAAAAGGAGGCTTGGAAGGTAAGTAGAACAGCAAGGGGGGATCAGCTGGGACGCGCGATTTAGCTTTGCTAGAAAGCAGGATTTCCTGTTTTCTAGCAAAGCTAAACCCCGCTGTACAGCTGATCGTCGGAAATACCGGTTCGCCCAAACCGGTAGCTTTTTTTTTTACTACCAGTTCGCTCAAACCTGTAGTTTTTATCATTACCAGTTCGCCTGAACCGGAGCGAACCGGTAGCATTTCACCTCTGGCAGCAGGGTATGGGTAACTTAAAACTCTGACAATCTGCATGGACTCTGTAAAACGGCGCTTTGAACCGTCTAACGCAAGGATTGAAAACGGGAGAAAAAACACCTGTCAAAAGATGGGACCAGATAACGTTATCTAGCAGAATCTCAATTCAAGAGATGACTACCCAGAGCTGGTTTAAGGTTCCTCCAGGACGCGGATTTGGAATTCTCCAAATCTAATGAGATTTATAGCCTGACGTACAGTTAAGCTTTCTGTGCTGATTGCCGATGTAGGCTGCTTGATGGCTCTCATAACAGGATCTTTTAAAAATGCACCGTTAGGGAGAAAAATAATAGGTTGCAAAACAGTAAGCACACTGGTGATTGTGTTAATGTTACAAGTGCCTCTTGGCTTCTGCAGTAATGTTAGGTTGCCAAGAAGCACACATTCTTTCCTTTCTTTTTCTTTGTTTAACATGTGTGTTTTTTGAAGTCCACATTGTAGTTAACATTCTGAACGTTATTTTTTATTCTATCTACAAACGAATAGTCACACACATTTCTGCTATATATATATATATATATACTGTGTGTGTCTATGTGTGTGTGTATATATATATATATATATATAGGTCTTTGGTTATTCGGGTCTTCTCCCACGTAAAATTGGAAGTGTCTTGGCGACGTTTCGACGAAGTCTTATTCGTCATCTTCAGGCTGGTGTTCTCGGCTTCGTGCTTCCAGGAGCAATGTGAAGCACGAAGCCGAGAACACCAGCCTGAAGATGACGAATGAGACTTCGTCGAAACGTCGCTAAGACACTTCCAATTTTACGTGGGAGAAGACCCGAATAACCAAAGACCTACATACAAACACCCGCGAAAACCTGAGAATATATATATATATATATGTGTGTGTGTGTGTGTGTGTGTGTGTGTGTTTTTCTTCTAGCCAGGTATATATATATGTAGATATGTAGATGTATATAAATATATAAAACAACTGTATTGCCTGGAGAAATCGTATCCTACGGCTCTAGATTATCCAACTTCCGTAGTGCTTGATGTTCCTACAAAATGTTCGACTGCCCAGAGAGAGTTTCCCGGTGATTATGCATAACTATAAAAAGCTTGGTTTTCTTTTTTTTTAACTCCAGTAATAATTTCCCATATCAATAGCGCTCAATTTTTAATGCAGCCTGAGGGTTGTCAACAGGACGGGCCCCTGATTCCGAGTAAAGTAATTACGAACTTCAAGTGTGTTTGTGGGTAATTGGCAAGGAAATGCCAGCTGCCAGGTTGTTTCCAGATGAGATACAGAGTACTGGTGATGAATGACAAAGCTACCCAATTTAGATCTGGCTTGAATAAGAGTAAACCCCATTTGTTATGTTGCCTACTAATTATTTCAATCAATACAAGTGTCCTGCCTTTATTTATTTATTGTATCCAGAATTATCTGTTCATCAACCCACTCTTCCATTGGCTCTTGCAATAAAACTTGTCTGCAACGACAAGAAAAAGAATAACAAAAAGAAACAAAATCAGCGCGTCTGATGGCCTGAGGCAACCAGGAAGGTTTAAGACCCCACCTGAACTGCCCCCGGGCAATCAAATTCCACAGTGAAGTGGAATTGATTGGTGGAAAAAGCAGAAATTTTGCTCTTGTTGTTCGTTGGCCTAAGGGTTGCTATCTGCCAAAGATGTCCTCTTGAAAACTGGAGAATTTAAGGTTTGGTAACGGAGTAGACAATCCCGCGGACAAATTTGAGCCTCAACTGTGTCTCGCTTTCTCCACCCCAAGAAGAACCTTGAATTAGGCTCAGATAGCAATTAGAAAGTTCATTCACTATTTTTTAAGTCAGGAGTTTTAAAAGTTTTGAAATTATCTGACAGTGTCTCAGTGTTGCAAATCAGCTACCAGAAGGTCTTGACAGTTGGCGGACTTCTGCTCAGTTGTACAGTTTTAGATTAACTATAAATACTTGTATTTTCTGACACCTCTCTACTGCCCCTGATTTCATGCTAAACTTGCTGACTTCTACCCAACCCTTGCTTAAGAAAAGCAAATATATACTGTAACTCTTATCTTATCACAGACAGTTATCCTGTGGTAAAAAGAGCGGCCAATACATTTAATAATAAGCAAATAAACTCCCAGATTCTTTCAGATCTCTTTCTCCGAGTAAGTCGCAGGGATAGCTAAGCCATAGAGTTCTAGTTATAACTTTTATATTTCAGTACATAAATGGTAAAGGTAAAGGTTCCTCTCACACATATGTGCTAGTCGTTCCTGACTCTAGGGGGCAGTGCTCATCTCCATTTCAAAGCCGAAGAGCCAGCACTATCCAAAGATGTCTCTGTGGTCATGTGGCTGGCATGACTAAACACCAAAGGCACACGGAATACTTGTTATCTTCTCACCAAAGTGGTCCCTATTTTTCTACTTGCATTTTTTACATGCTTTGAACTGCTAGGTTGGCAGAAGCTGGGACAAGTAATGGGAGCTCACCCCGTTACGCAGCACTAGGGCTGAATGGGTTAAATGGCTGAAGCATTTAATCTTCTGGTATTAATCTTATTCTCCTTTCAACTCCTTTTGATTAAAACTAAGGTAACTAATCATTTAAATATATATATAATGAACACATTGTGTTTAAGAAGAGCACGGTGGCTCCTGAGGTTAGAACGCTGGGCTGACGATTGGCAGCCTCGTGTTCGAAACCAGTTGCTGTCGCTGGGCAGGTTGAGTTCCCGTCAAACGCTCCAGCTCCCACCAATCCAGCGGTTCAAAAGCGGGTGCCCACACTTCACAGATACATGAAAGGAGCCCACATCCCCGGGCATCGGTGATGTCACCGACAAATCCTTTCGTCACAGAAACACTTCAGTGCTTCCGACCCAGAAGTATTAGTATTGTGTTTAAGAAACCAAAGACATTTCTCAATTATTTAACAAGCAGCGTATACATGCAGATTTATTCTTTTTTAAATTACTCCGGTTACAGATGGAAATTATTGTCAAGGGGATATTATACGCACATAGTTTTTCAGCTGCTCTTGAGGCTGTAAGTGGCTTTATAACATCCTCTGGAATTATAAGAGAAATGATTGCTTGGTGTCTAGCAGTCTTGGGGAGAATTTTCCTTTTCAATGCAATGTTAACTTTAGGAAAAAAAAGAATATAAAAGTTTGGCATAATAATTTACAGGTCTTAGAGTGGAAGCACTAGAGAGCCATCTATGCTTTTATCCATTAAAGAAAGGCAGAAGGAGAAGAGCTTAATGCAGCTTTTGCAAAGGATGAATGTCAGCACTTCAGATTGTAGCCTCACGGATAAATTCCTTCAAGAGAATTTCTGTGTGACCGTGATCTCCGGTTTTCATTCAAAGCTTTAAGAAGAACGCAACAGTGCGAGGACAAAGCCGCGTTAACGCTTAACATTCTTGTTGCGTCTTCTTTTTAGGATGCGTTGGATTTTTGTGAACTTAATCAAACTAAGTTGAATCTGCTGCAGGCGAAAACGATCTCCGAGCTCTCCCTTCTTGAAAAATCTGATTGATGAGTAAATTTAAAGGTTTCTCTGAATTGGGAACGGTCAGGTTTTTATTGCTAGCGCCTTTCCTGTATCCCTCTACAATCCTTTGACATTACTGTGGTAACCCAGAAAACAAGGAATTCCCTCCATTTGTTTTCACAGAGAAGGACGAGACAGGAGTGATGGATAGTTTGCTGGAGGCGCTGCAGTCAGGGGCGGCTTTCCGCGATCGAAGAAAACGAGCACCCAGGTTTAAAGGTAAATAATTTTATCTCTCTTTCCGTCCTCCCCCCTCCGTCCCCCCCCCCCTCGCTCTCTTATTTTCTATAGAATCATGCCACCAATCCTAGTTTAAAAATAACCCACCCATTAGTGGAAAAATGCAGGCCAAAATTGCTTCGGAGCTGGGTTTTTTTTTTAATATCCATTTTAATATCACAAAGGCAAATGGAGCAGGGATGTCCACCTAAACCAGAGATCAGCAACCCGTGGCTCTGGAGCCGCATGTGGCTCTTTCACCACTCTGCTGCGGCTCCCTGTCACTCAAAATATGTGTCACAACCGCCAATGTCCGACACCTACTGGCACACGATTTATTGAGCTTTTCGACTCCTGGTAGGCCAACCATGGATAAATCCAAGAAAAGAAAAGTTTCAGAAAAACCCAGAATGTTTAATTCAACTACATATGCTAGTTATATGGCCGCTCAGGAAATAGTCAGGCACGGGAAAGGTTTTGTGGCTCCCGGTGTTTTCTTTTCTGTGGGAAACGGGTCCAAATGGCTCTTTGAGTGTTTAAGGTTGCCAACCTCTGAATGTTTTTACAAGCAAATGTAAAAGTTTTACAAGTGACACAATAAAAAAACTGAGATTCTTCAAACTCCTGGTGGGGAAGAGGATGCAACCAGAAATAACTTAGAAACATGGATTTAAAGCGTAAAAAGGCGAACAAAGAAATAGGTTTGTGTATAAACATTTACATTTTTTGATAGAATCAGGAAAATATATATATATATTTTTGTAATGAGAACATAAAACAGCCTTTAAAGATAGTGAAGTAGTTAAAATGAAATTTTGCGGGACAAATTCCATTCCTAGATGGCTTGCCGTAGGAAAAACGGGCTGTGGCGACTCACTTATAAAACTTTGCCTTGCAAATTCCTTAGTGTTTTTGGCTTGTCACATATTGACACGATTCTCTCCATGTAGTAATTTTGCGTAAAAGTGGAGAGGTTTCGCAGGATATGTATACACGTGTATACATACATACATTCACTGGCAGAGGGCTGGAGGAAGCCATTGCAGCAGAAAATGGAACTTGGATGGGCCACATGAGGCCCTCCCAAGCTCTGTTTTCGCTGGCAGAGGCACTGCGCGCCGGTCCTTTGCTGTTTCCAGGGCATCCCCTCAGACCAGATCTAAGCACCCCACGAGCCAGATCTGGCCTACAGGGCTTGAGTTTGAGACCTTTGATGTAGAGCATCGTGAGCCACTGAAAGTATCACCTTTTCTCCCCCTATGTGTCCAGAGCGAACAAGTGTAATCCTGAATCAAGATTTAAGAGAAATAATGAGCCTTGCTTTGTAAATCAGGGTTCTTCACTCCAAGTCTTCCTTCTATTCTGCTCTGTATTTTGGTCCCAGAGGGCCTGTGGATTTATCTATGACGGGATACTTCTGTGGAATCATGGGTCCCTTTGGATTAAAAAAAAAAAAAGTAATAACTATAAAAATGACCAAATTTATGTTGGTGGTTTAATTAAAAAAAAAAAAAAACTTTGGAAATCTATAGTTTATTTAACTTTTTTTTTTTTTAAATCTGCAGATGAACCCCAGAACTTCAGCTCTACTTCTGCAGCACCTGTTTTGAAACCTTGTAACCACGGTAATTCATAAATCACATTTTCTTATCCCTGTTTCTGTTGCTTTGCACCTCCGTCAGCCACTACGATCTTGCTTGGTTTGGCTCTGTCTAGATTAATATAATAAAGCCATGAGACTCAGTTGTCCCACTTCCATTCTCTCTTTTTCTAAAATGCACGTCGATTTGCATAGGAACACTCTTTAAGTCGGATATTTCATTTCTGAAACAAGATTGCGATTTTATAAAAATAGATAAATTGAGGTGGAGCGTTAACACAAGAACAAGAAAATGGACACAATTGATCAATGGACTTTCTTAATGTGTTAGATGAGGCGATACAATGTGTTATTTTAAACTAGTGTTTTGTTCCATTCTTCAGTTATCAGTCTCAAAAGTTTAAACATATAACAATATACACGTGCATAAATTATAAATGCAGCTAGCTGTTGCATTTAGATCACTATATATATCTCATGATCTCACAGTGACCTTGTTGAAGATAAATCAAATCTGGATCCCATCAGTGCTTCATCGGTTGACTTCTTGGAAGTCCTACCACTCTGTCATGGAAGAATACCGTGTTTTCCCAAAAATAAGACCCTGTTTTATATTTTTTTGAACCCCAAAATAAGCGCTTGGTCTTATTTTCAGGGAGGTCTTATTATTTTGGGGCACGTGGAGCAAGATGGGTCTCCTCTTGCCATCTTATCTAATTTCCAACTCTGTGTTTAAATATTTTCGGGGAGGACTTATTTTTGGGGGGAGGCTTATTTTAGCACATGCGCTCAAAAGCCCGATTGGGCTCATTATCAGGGGATGTCTTATTTTCGGGGAAACAGGGTATGTGTATGTATTGTTTGCGCATACATACACTATTCATTCTATAACTTAAGGAAATGTATATCCAAATTATTTTGAACGATGTTATGCAAGTTGATCCCAATCATCATCATCTTTTAACGACCCCATAATCCCTTGTGGGGTGGAGTCTGGGCAACTGAATGGAGCCGAGTGTTTACTGGCCGGATTCCCTTCCTGTCACCAATGGAGAGTTTTATTCAGCAGATATAATGTCCTTGTGCCCAGAGAGAGAAATATCTGCCTCTACCTAGGATCGAACTTTCAACCTCCTGATTGTGAGGCGAGAGCTCCGCCTCTAGGCCACCACACCTCTCGATGCAAGTTGATCCCACTGTCTTCATGTTTTTAAATTACAATTCAATTTTTTTGGGAATGAAATCAAAGCGAAGTTAAGAATCAAAACTAAGAATAAATAAGACGAGCTGAAATATATTGTACATTCCTGGGATTCCTTTTTTTGGTTAAAATCTTGGCAATGTAGTCCGTAAGGAACACATAAGTTCCCTCGCGTGGCTCAGAATAAGAATCATCTACTTCAACGTATTAACGATAGTCAGCCAAGATTATTTCTGACTAGTCACAAGCAAGGTAAACAATGGTTTATAGCCAGCGGTAATTGGAGGTATACTATTTCTAGTCACAGATGTTCCATTTAGTCTCATGAATGTTTGATAGCTTAAGGACCCTTATCTCACGAAAACGAATTCTGTTGAGTGAATATATCTGAATATCCAGCTTTCTTCCTTTTTTCTGCTTATCTGCTTTTATGCAGAAGACAGTAAAGCAAGGGATAAAAAGAGATCTTTGCATTCCTTGTACATTGTTTACGGTGTTTTTCTTTCAACCCAGCCTCAAAGTATAGAATGTATTTTAGTCAACAGTGGGGAAGCCCCGTAGCACATGGGTAGAATATGTGATTTGCATGGAGAAAATTTATTTATCGAGTTTCTGTTTATATACCGCCACACGCCATATGGACTCAAATTTTAATCTATGGTTTCTTCAGGAAGCGTTTGGGAAAAACATTGTCTGAAACCCTAAAATTACATGTTTATTTTTTGGCACCTTTCTATTGTTGAGAATAGATAGATAGAATTCTTTATTGGCCAAGTGTGATTGGACACACAGGGAATTTGTCTTTGGTGCATAAACTCTCAGTGTACATAAAAAGACAAGATACATTCGTCAAGAATCATATGATACAACACTTAATGATAGTCCTAGGGTACAAATAAGCAATCGAATCATATCATTTCCTATGATATTGATCATAGGAAATGATCAATATCAATATAAATCGTAAGGATACAAGCAACAAAGTTACAGTCATGAAGTCATAATTGGGAGAAGAGGGGTGATGGGAACGATGAGAAGACTAACAGTAATAGTAATGCAGACTTAGTGAATAGTTTGACAGTGTTGAAGGAATTATTTGTTTAGCAGACTGATGGCGTTCGGGAAAAAACTGTCCTTGTGTCTAGTTATTCTGGTGTGCAGTGCCCTATAGTGTCATTTTGAGGGTAGGAGTTGAAACAGTTTATGTCCAGGATGTGAGAGGTCTGTAGATATTTTTACAGCCCTCTTTTACTCGTGCAGTATATCAGTGGTGAAATGTAAAATTTGTTACTACTGGTTCTATGGGCGTGGTTTGGGGGGGGTTTAATATGACTGAGTGGGTGTGGCCAACTTTTTTTTTTTTTACTTTTAAAACCATGTTTTCTACAACCTCTTCGGCTGAAGAGGTTGTAAAAAAAATGCTTTTAAAAGCCTCTGACGATCCCAGCTGAGTTGCCTGATCGGCAGAGGCTTTTCTTTTTACTTTTAAAAGCATTTTTTCGGCCAAAGAGGTTGTAGAAAAATGCTTTTAAAAATTAAAAAAAAAAAGCCTCTGATGATTGCGTGGCTCAGCTGGGCATGGGGGGGGAGAGGCAGGGATTTTTGCTACCGGTTCTCCGAACCACCCGCCTCCATCGCTACCGGATCGGGTGATCTGGTCCGAACCGGTAGCATTTCACCCCTGCAGTATATGGGTCCTCAATGGATTATAGCTAATAGTGGGGCAAGATAACGTAGATCTGACTTCTCATCTTGTAGAGAAGAAAAGTGGGTTCCTGGACCCCCAGTTTTTAAGAACTGTAGGAGCCTTATTATTCATTTTAGCAAATACACAGCAGTTTTAACAAACCGGGAAAGTTACCTGCTATAAACTGGGGTGATTATTTAGCACTTGGTTTAGTACTTATTTTCACTAATTGTCTGTTATGCACATGGCAGGTCTTGCAAAATATAAAAAAAAAATATGAGGGGCTAGGATCAATACGAATTCTAGGCAGCATTGCCATTTAAACACGAAGGTAATGAGTTGAAAGAATAGTGAAAGGAGGCTGAAAGTCTTAATTATTTAGGCTAATTTGGATTTTTTCCAGCAGGTTGTTTTCCAGATCAGTGCCTCTCTGCTCATGAAATCTGTTATAAATTCAGTATTAATCTCACAGCTGTGTGTCTACATAAGGGGTTATCCTTTCCATCAGTTCTACAGTTTTCATGATTTAAGCCATGGTTTCTCCTAGTTTATTTCTCACACTTAACACACAGAGACCCCACACACACACACTCATGCATTGTTCTGCTAATTCTAACACTAGAGGGTGCCAGCCACTCAAAATTTGGAAAACAGATACAGCAAAAAAAAAAAAAAGAAAAAATCCCTCCCCTGCCGGAAATCAGAATAAAAGAGCGTGCCTGTTTTATTTTGGTTTCTTTTCACGTGAAGATTGCTGGTATATATTACAAGGATTTTTTTAAGTTCAACTCATTGGGTGATTTTGTATCTAAGACGAGATCAACAGAGACCATATAAGGGTTTGTAATTTGTAAATAATTTTTAAAAACAGCAACAACTCAAAGTTACTATCTTTTTTTCCCTCACCCTGCTCTATATTACCTAAATTATAACAGCTTTATTGATGCTCAAAACCTAATTTTATACCGCTGGTATATTTTACAAGGATTTTTTTTTTAACTCGACTCTGCACGATTTTGTATCTAAAACGACATAAACGGAGAATGTATAAAGCATTTGTAATATATAAATAGTTTTTTAAAAAAAAAAACAGTAACACAAAATTGCTGTCTTTTTTTTTCACCCTGTTCTGTATTACCTAAATTATAACAGCTCTATTGATAACTCAAAAACTAATTTTATACTGCTAAGCGATTAGCAGTATTAATATTGATTGGAAACATATGGAAGAGGCCTTCTTCATCCCGCAGTGGATAGAGACTGGCTAAAATGATTGTTGATACTGCTAAGCTAAAAAAAAAAACAGTTTGGTCCTGAATAATGGGCTAGTTCCTTATTTGCAGATTCGCTTCTGGAATCCAGACGTTGAACGATATACTAGGATGATTCAGTTATATTCCCTACTATTTTGCGGATTTACCAAATGAATTGTTCCACTTTCTCAGTTGCACTGTAGATGGTAGTCTTTTCCTGTTCCTCTTGCGGGGAGGCGGGGGGAATAAAAACGTATTTAATTCAGCCCAATCGATCATCGGGCAGCTGTTGGGAAAGTAGCATTCTAAAATGCTCTCAAATGTCCAGTAGCAAAAAAATAAAATAAAATAAATGAAGGGCATAGTGCATTAAGGGATTTCCAGCCGAGTCTCACAGGGCAGAAAACGGCTGCATGAGAAACCACCTGGGACATATTATGACTCTCGCTGCCTTTAGCAATAGCTTCCTAATGAATCAGTCGGGCTTACACCCAGCTTTCAAAGCTGAACTGTTTCCCTGTTTGCTAGGCGCTGGCTGAAATTAGGACACCGCCAATGAATCTCCGAGTTAACCCCATTTCACGCCATCCAATGAACAATCATAATGGCCCTTTTATTCCTTAGGTAAAGCTCTTCCCCGCTGTGAAATTATGCTCGACTTGAAATGCTCTTTAACGAAAACGCTCGCGAGCCTGTGTCTCGCTGAATCAGAGGGCAACTGCTAGGATAATTTGAACATCTCGAGATAAAAATACGTATCCACATTTCTAAATACTTTTGTGCGACAATCAATCAATCAATCAATCAGGCTAATATGTAATACGGTTGGCCTCGGTACCAAGAGAAGTGCTATTCTGAGGCTGGTTACCTCGGATTGAGGCACACAATTGAAAGCCAGGCCTAAGCTGTTTATTGCCATGTAGGTTTTTATGGCGTTAATGATTCAGAGATAGATAAAAGATAGATAGAGTTGGGCTGCAAACCACCAGGTGGCAGCATTTATGAAGTTTTATGGCTTCAAACTTTTAGCTCTTTGCTGCCACCCAGCTGTTGCCTGAAGTTTCACAGTCCAGATTTAGCACTTCTTGTTAAATCAGATGATTTGTAAGAATTCGGCTCGATCAAAAAAAACCCCCAAAAAACGTGAAACGTAATCTATAGTTTGCATATAGCATATCTTTTTCGTCCCCTGGAATAATTCACAAAGTTCTTCCTCTGTGAATTTCTGGCCTTGAAGTTAATAATTGTGCTTTCACAGTTCTGTGGGAAAGGAAGGTGCATAATTTTCCACTGATTCTTGATGATAATTGGTTTACCCAATTTCCTGAGCTACGAAAGCCTGCTTTATTTATTTATTTGTTTCGCCCTGAAAAGAGTTATCAAACAAAGTTCCAATAAAAATAAGGTTGATAAGACCCTCAGCCAAGAGAAGGAGAAAAATTGCATTTATTTCTAAGCCTTGCTGACTGTTAAACTATTCACTCATTTATTTTACATGTGTCAAATAAAGCAGAAAGGTCTGTTCCTTGAGCATTAACGACTTTCTTTCATTATCTGCAGAATCTGAATTTGAAAAACCACTTTCATACAACAGCTTCGGGTTGCGTAGTCCATTTATTAGTGAATCAGTTTGCCTCTTCATGTATTATGCTTTTTATATATATAATAATTATATATATATATATATATATATATATATATATATTCCCCCCATGGAACTTTTTCTATTACTATAACCTCAGTACACCTAAGACAATCTTTTCATTTTAAAGATGAATTACCTTGGGGTGGGAAAAATGCTGGTTGTAGTTCAACAGCTGGAAGACCATAAATTTCTCTCTGCTCTCCCTCTCCCTCCAGGTCTAAACACAAAGTGGTTTACTCTAGACTAATGTCCTTTTAATGTGCTCTTTTAAAAAAAAAAGGGGGGGGGGAAATACAGCATGCGAAAGGGTCACCGATGCATGAAAGAGGTGCATTCGACTGTAAATTGGCCATAAATTTGAATGGAAGATTGTGAAATGTATCAGATGGTCCTTTCAGCAGCCCTTGTTTTAGAAAAATATATCAACCAACCGATGCTTTTCTATAAAGGGTGTGTGTAACGCAGCACAGATGGATAATTCATGTAATACGGTTATTAACTGCCTTGAATATCTAAATGGTGAGATCTCCCTGTACTTATAATTACCCTTTCTACTATTTAATACTCTTGTGTCTCTCCTCTGAAGTTTGTTCGTCGGCTAGAAAGTGTGGGCCAGTAAGGTGCCCATTTCCTAACAAGACTTGGCTCTGTGCCTGCCTGCCTGCCTGCCTGCCTGCTTATCTATCTATCTATCATCTCTCTTTCTCTCTCATCTTTCTTTCTTTCTTTCTTTCTTTCTTTCTTTCTTTCTTTCTTTCTTTCTTTCTTTCTTTTTTCCTATCTCTATCTCTATCTCTATCTCTCCCTATCTCTTTCTGTCTGTCTGTCTTTCTACCTATCTCTCTCCCCACTATCTATCTGTCTATCTGCCTGCCTACTTATACCTATCTACCTTCCTTTCTACATCTATCTGTCTGTTTGTCTCTACTTTCTATCTTTCTACCTATCTCTATCTCTACCTTTCTCTATTTATCTGCCTGCCTGCCTACCTATCTTCCTTTCTACATCTGTCTAGCTATTTAGCTATCTATCCATTCATCCATCCATCCATCATATCTCTCTCTCTCTCTCCCCCATCTATCTATCTACCTGCCTACTTACCTATCTACCTTCCTTTCTACATCTATCTGTCCGTCTGCCTCTACTTTCTACCTTTCTACCTATCTCTGTCTCTACCTTTATCTATCTATGTGCCTGCCTACCTACCTATCTTCCTTTCTACATCTATCTATCTATCTATCTATCTATCTATCTATCTATCTATCTATCTATCTATCTATCTATCTATCTATCTATCTATCTATCTATCTGGCCTAGAGGCATCTCTGGATGACTTACAACCAATAAAACCAACAAGTTAAAACAATAAATATCAACACTAATACTGACTTTAAAAAGTCCATGGTCTTCCCTTTTTTGGTTTCCTTAATATAAACTGAATCGATACATTCCTTAATGTAGGCCTTGATCTGCTTACCAGTGTTGATCCTTTGGCACCAACTGAATAAAATAACTGGATTTTAGGCAGTGATAGCTTGTCCCAACCAGCGCTTGAGGTAATATCTGAAGGGCTTCTCTTTTATCGTATTTGCTCCCTATGTTGCCAACAGTTTGCTTTTTCGGTCTCTGAAATCGTCTTATGCAGGATATATCTGTTTCATTTCATGATATGAAGGATTCTTCTGGTTTACAATAAAGCAATAACAAACATTTGGGGAATTTGGTATCGTTTTCTATTTAAAATGGTGTAAATCTCATCCCCAAAAGGCAGCAAACTTTTAGATTTCCCTGCTGTAGTAGAATTTTCGTTTTTAAAAAAATAGCTATTTTATCCCTTGATTCCCGATATAATATTTCTAGTCAACGCGAGTCCATGCCAATTTATAAATCACCTATTTTGAGGTAATTAAACGGTTGGGTGCTGCTATGTTGGTTTTTCCAAGCTCATCCCACAGAAAAGCTCGCGGGCTAGGTTTCGAACGGTCCTATTGCTTGGGAAGAAATATATTTTATCCCCTTTTCTATGAGCCGCTGTAAAATATTAGCCACCTGTGAGAATTTGCATATTTGGAAAGGCCTTCCTATTTGGCTTTCTGGCTGCATGCCAGGCCGTGTTTTTATTTATTTATTTATTTACTTATTTACTTATTTACTTATTTATTTATTAAAATCGTTTTTCCGAAAGGAAAAGCAAGACGCGGGATTCTTTTCAAATCTTCCTCTTGAATTACACTTCGAGGTAACCGGAATGTTAGGAAAATCAAGATGTAATTTCTTAATTAATCCTGGGAAAAAGAAGAAGAAGAAGGGGGAAAAAATAATAATAAAAAAACAATAATAAAGCGAACGTTTTGAAAGTGCCAGCGGGGCGAATGCACGGGGCCAGGACTGGAGCAATTCTGTTCGTTTGTGATTATGTCGTACACAAGCCAGAGCCTTGTGTCGTCTGGGCAACTCTCAGTTGCTATAGCAATGGAGCTCAGTCGAAGGAGCAGGGTGAATGTTAATTGCAACCATTTAGTGCTCCCTTCCATGTCGTCCTCTTCTGTGTAGCGCTGTGGCAGAGCTGCTAGGATGATCCTGGGTGTTGCAGGAAGCAAGTCGCTGTTTCACATTGATAGTATGGATGGGTGGGTCAGCAGGCATCCTCTTAGCTTTCCTGTAGTTTCCAAACGGTTATTTGTTTTGCTCATATAAAGATAACTCTTTTTTTAAAAAAAAAAAACCCGTTTTATTAGGTTACAGAATAAAATACAAAAATGCAAAAGCAGATAGTAGGACACAGTGGGGAGGAGGAGGAGGAGGGGAAAGAAAAGTGAGGAGAGGGGAGAGAGAGAAAGAAAAAAATAAGGCCTTGACTTCCGGCTCCGTCTGTTGCAGCAGAATAAGGGATTAACATCGAATCTTAACTTTTTTTTTACTTTTCCATAATAAGATAAACTCTCTGAGGTTCTGAAATGGCGGCCTTATTTGCTGAGTAAGCTCACTGCGCTTTTGGTTCTCCTCAGGATCTGGTCTTGTACATATTCGTCAGTGGTGGAATTCAAATTTTTTTTTAACTACTGATTCTGTAGGCATGGCTTGGAGGGCATGGCAGGGGAAGGATATTGCAAAATCTCCATTCCCTCCCCACTCCTGGGGGAAGGATACTGCAAAATCCCCATTCTCTCCCCACTCCAGGGGAAGGATATTGCAAAATCTCCATTCCCACCCCACTCCTGGGGGAAGGATATTGCAAAATCTCCATTCACACCCCACTTCAGGGGAAGGTTATTGCAAAATCTCCATTCTCTCCCCACTCCAGGGGAAAGATACTGCAAGATATCCATTCCCTCCCCACTCCAGGGGAAGGATACTGCAAAATCCCCATTCCCTCCCCACTCCAGGGGAAGGATACTGCAAAATCCCCATTCCTACCCCACTCCAGGGGAAGGATATTGCAAAATCCCCATTCCCTCCCCA
Source organism: Pantherophis guttatus (assembly GCF_059756535.1). Taxonomy (NCBI): domain Eukaryota; kingdom Metazoa; phylum Chordata; class Lepidosauria; order Squamata; family Colubridae; genus Pantherophis; species Pantherophis guttatus. The sequence goes on from NC_142067.1 coordinate 124,624,507, forward strand.
CTCCAGGGGAAGAATATTGCAAAACCTCTATTCCCACCCCACTCTGGGGCCAGTCAGAGGTGGTATTTGCCGGTTCTCCGAACTACTCAAAATTTCTGCTGAACCTGCTGAATAACACCTCTGATATTCATGCTTACATACTGTTTTCTTTTGAGATAAAGAGGTTGAAAAGGTGTGCTAATAAGCAAAAAAAAAAAAACCATTAAATAGAGAAGAGGGATGGAAATGAAAAAGATAACAGCAATAGCACTTAGACTTATATACCGCTTCACAGTGCTTTTACAGCCCGCTCTTTACAGAGTCAGCATCTTGCCCCCAACAATCTGGGTCCTCATTTTACCCACCTTGGAAGGATGGAAGGCTGAGTCAACCTTGAGCCAGTGAAACTCGATTTGCCAAATTGCTGGCAGCCGGCAGTCAGCAGAAGTAGCCTGCAGTACTGCATTCTAACCACTGTGCCACCTCAACTAAAGATAATTCTCTTTTTAAAACAAACAAACAAACAAACAAACAAACAAACAAACATTTTGTTAGATTGTAGAATAAAATACAAAAATACAAAAGGAGATAGTAGGACACAGTGTGGAGGAGAAGGGGAAAGAAAAGTGAGGAGGGAAGGGAGAAGATATTCTATTAACGCCAGACCTCAACTTTTTACTTTCCCGGAATGGAATGGAATGGAATGGAATGGAATGGAATGGAATAGAATAGAATAGAATAGAATAGAATGGAATGGAATGGAATAGAATAGAATAGAATAGAATAGAATAGAATAGAATAGAATAGAATAGAATAGAATAGAATAGAATAGAATAGAATAGAATAGAATAGAATTCTTTATTGGCCAAGTATAATTGGACACACAAGGAATTTGTCTTTGGTGTGTACGCTCTCAGTATACATAAAGAAAAAATAAAATACATTCGTCAAGAATCATAAGATACAACACTTAGTGATAGCCATAGGACACTAATAAGCAATCAAATCATACTGGCAGCATGGAAGCTTCTGGTGCTAATATGCCTCGGAGTTTTTAATTGGAGTGGGGCTTTCTGGAACGCTGACACATACTAGGAAACAATAAAAACAATATAAGTTTTAAAGATACAAGCAACATGGATATAGCCATAAGTGGGAGGAGATGGGTGGTGGGAACGATGAGAAGATTAATAGTAATGCAGACTTAGTGAATAGTTTGACAGCGTTGAGGGAATTATTTGTTTAGCAGAGTGATGGCATTTGGGGAAAAACTATTCTTGTGTCTAGTTTTTCTGGTATAGCATCGTTTTGAGGATAGGAGTTGAAACAATTTATGTCCAGGATGTGAGGGGTCTGTAGATATTTTCACAGCCCTCTTTTTGACTCCTGCAGTATACAGGTCATATATAATATAATATAAGAATATAATGTAATGTAATGTAATATAATATAATATAATATAGTATAGTATAGTATAGTATAGTATAGTATAGTATAGTATAGTATAGTATAGTATAGTATAGTATAGTATAGTATAGTATAGTATAATATAATATAATATATAATATAATATAATATAATATAATATAATATAATATAATATAATATAATATAATATAATATAATATAATAGTAATATAAGCTAGCCATTTTTATAATGACAAATCAATCTAGTCAGTAAAAACCAAAAATCAAAGCTTCATTTTTCATTCCACCTCAAGCACAAAGTCCAGAAGAGGCCTCCATGTAGCAACAAAAGTACGTATGTTCCTTTCTTTGATCAAAGCGATCCATTTAGCCATCTCTGCATATAAAGATAATTCTTGTACTGAAAAGTAATGAGGCTGGGTACGAAATCTCTGAAGTGGCTTGGAGATGGCCAAAGTCTTTGCTTTGATCTCTCGGGTATGTCTAGTTTAATGACAAGAAGGACAAGGGATGACATGACAGCATGTTCCAATATTTAAAAGGGAGCCACAAAGAAGAGGGAGTCCATCTATTCTCCAAAGCACCTGAAGGCAGGAGAAGAAGTAAGGGATGGAAACTCATCAAGGAGAGAAGCAAACTAGAATTATGAGGGTACATCACATTCTGATGCTATTGGTCAATGCAGGTAGCCCTCGACTTACTACCACATTTAAGCCCAAAAACTTCTATTGCTAAGCAAGACAGATGTTAAGTGAATTTCGCCCCTTTGTACGATCTTTCTTGCTTGAGTTTGTTAAGAGCGATTATTAACTTCATAACACAATTGTTAAGTAACTCTGGCTTGCCCATTCACTTTGCTGGTCAGCAGGTGTTCTGCCCCAGCTATGGACCCCAAAGAATGCAGCACACGCAAAGTCTGTACAAACCTATCAGTCTTTTTCAAACAAAGGCTGTTAATTAACTTTCTTAACAGCCTACAAGAATCCAAAGAATAAATAATCATAATCTTACTATGGTTGGCAGAAAGCCCAGAAGCAATTTGCAGGAAGTTGATAAGAGAACTAAGATCAAGATGAAGGAGAGTGAACGAAGTTGTTCCCTGCAAATTGCCTCAGTCATCGTCCTTCCTTAAATAGGCTAAGGGAGTGGCCAATTAGCCCCAAGTCTTACTCTTGAGGAGACCTCCTCCTGAGGAGCCACTCCTGCCTTTTGGCAGCTCTGCGCGCCCGTGTATCGAGAAGAAGCTCTTCCTCTTCTTCCTCTTCACTTATGGGAGCTTCTGGAGGTTAGGAAGGCCCTGGCTGAATCCCTGCCCCTGGCACCACATCTTCTCCAGCCTCCTCATTTTCCGACTCGAGTGCCAGCTGCACAGGCTGCTGGCACAGCACCACACCAGACTCCTCGCTGTCAGAATCAGCTACTAACTGCCCAGGCCGCTGACGGGCCACAACAGAATGGTCACATGACCCTATGAGTACATGCCAGTTGCCAAGATTTTGGATTTTGATCACATGACCGCAGGCATAGTGCAATGGTCATAAGTGCGAAAAACTTTTTTTTTTCCCGAATGGCATTGTAACTTTAAGCGGTCATTCAATGAATGAATATAAGTCGGGGTCTATCTGTAATCCTTCACAATGTAGGAAGGGGATAAATTGAATGGTCCTACAAAAATAAGTAAGTTTAAGCTATGACATATCAATCCTTTTTGCATGCTTGCTTTGCTTTGTTCAACCGGATGCTGGCAACGTCCAAATACAAATTCTCCATTTTGTATTCTGGAAAGACAATGTAATCTTTTCAAACGGATGGACAACTTCCACATTCAATAACGGAGCAAAAGTGTTTATATTCACATAAAAACACAAGGGATTTGGCAGTGTGAACACGGGTCTGATTTAGCAGTTCTTTTAACACAGTTTAAGAGATTCCAGATAGTGTGGCATGTTAATGCCAGGAGGGCTTAAAACAAAATGCCTTTTATTAAAATGCCGTCTCATTGCATTGATTATCAGGTAGCTGATGAAATGCGCATATGCTAAATTTATAACATACCTTGGCTTTAAGTTACTGTTAAAAGGTGTTTAAAAAACTTGAATGTAAATTAAATGTTTATCTCCTCTGACATGAGCACGTTCCTTGGGCTGTATGCAACTTTTCACTTTATTCAAATAAAGCTAAATAGCTTTTATCTGTCGCATTTTGCATTTGCTGTATGCACAATCTCTCTGAATGAAATGCCATTACCTTTTAGATAAATAATCTATTGAAGTAGTCATTTGAATTATATTTCCCTACCCGTAGCCCTTCTCCTTTCCTCAGTTCAGTTCTGTTTATCAAGCTATTGTCTGTGAATGCAAAGGCTAATCAGGGAGCGGACCAACTTAGAAATAAGGAGGAATTTGCTGGCAGTCAGAACAATTGATCAATGGATCGGCTCACCTTAAGAAATTGTGGTTGCTCCAACACTGGAGTCTCGAAGAAGAAATTGGGCAGCCATTTTGTCTGAAATCACATAGGATCTCCTATGCGATTTTGCATAGCGGAGGATTGGACTAGAAGGCCTCCAAAATCCCTTCCGACTGTTATTCTAATAATAATGAGCCAAATGATAATGCATTTAGTTTTATTTAGCAGCCCCACCTAATCCAAAGAGATATAAAGCTAGAATCATGGAGAAAAAGCATAAGAAGTGAATAGAATAGAATAGAATAGAATAGAATAGAATAGAATAGAATAGAATAGAATAGAATAGAATAACAGAGTTGGAAGGGACCTTGGAGGTCTTCTAGTCCAACCCCCTGCTTAGGCAGGAAACCCTACACCACTTCAGACAAATGGTTGTCCAACCTCTTCTTAAAAACTTCCAGTGTTGGAGCATTCACAACTTCTGGAGGCAAGTTGTTCCACTGATTAATTGTAAATTTCTCCTTAGTTTTAGATTGCTTATCTCCTTGATTAGTTTCCACCCATTCCTTCTTGTCCTACCCTCAGATGCTTTGGAGAATAGCTTGACTCCCTCTTCTTTGTGGCAGCCCCTGAGATATTGGAAGACTGCTATCATGTCTCCCCTGGTCCTTCTTTTCATTAAACTAGACATACCCAGTTCCTGCAACCGTTTTTCATATCCCCTAATCATACAAGATCCCTTACAACTCTGTTATTCTGGCTCCTCCCAGTTTAAATTAAATCCAATTTCTCTAGTTTGGATCCCACTCCATAGGAACTTCATTTGTGAACTCCACCAACGTGTCTATGAAGTTTTCTTTCGGTTTATAATTGTTCAGTTGTATACCTCTCCTTTTACAATCTCTTAAGAACTTTCTCTTCATTGCCCCGATTTATCAGGTATCCGTACTTATATGTGCCTCCTCTGTGTACTGAAACCTTGACAAAGTAAGGCTACATGCCCTCCGTAACCTAACTTTTACACTTTTAATCATTTCTGCTCATAGCCATGCCTGGTAACTGTTGCTGGGAAGAGCAGAGTGACACACAGTACTGAGCAAAGAGAGGATAAGTAGAGCCAGGTAGGCTGTGATTCAAAGCTTCACTGTCGAGAAATGGCTCTGACTTTTGAATACCCAAGCAGCAAAGTGATCCTTTAAACTGATATACTGCTATGCCCAAACAACTGGTTCTGTAGGCTGGGGGGGTGGGGGTGGGGGGGTGGGGGTGGGGAGCCAGAACTGAACTGAGCTGAGACCTTCAATTAATTTTAAGATGAGTATTTAATATAGTTCCAGTTCATCAGAAAAGTATGATGTTCTGTGTGGAGAACAGTATTACTAAAATGTTTAGAAAGGAAGGAAAAGTAGGGAAGGAAGGAAAACGGAAGAGATAGAAAGTAGGGAAGGAAGACGGAAGAGATAGAAAGGCAGAAGGAAGGAAGGAAAAATAGGGAGGGAAGGAAGGAAGATGGAAAAGATAGATAGATAGAAAGGAAGGAAGGAAGGAGGGAAGGAAAGACAATATTACAAAGGATAAATTAAAATCAGTCCAGGGAGGGAGGGAAGGAAGGAATTCAGTTAAAAAACTATTAAAATGTCTGGAAAAAGAGGATACTCTTCAGCACCCAAAGAGACAAGTATGCTTTTCCAGGGTGGACAATACCCTAAATGAGGCTCCATAACGGCAGGTTCTTTCTTCTATCCCCAACACACCTGTCATTTGGTGACCCTACTTTCAAGGTGTCTCCAGGGCTCTTGTGATATGTAAGGTAGGAAGGGTTTCTTTGAGCTCGAGTGGAAAGCAAAGTTGTAGGAGGTGCAGGGGGAGAGTGTCCCTGTTTTGTGCATTGTAAAAATCTGGGAATGGATTGCTAAGGAATGGCTCACAGTGGTGTTATTTTAGACCCTGGAGATTCAAGTCCTAGTCCATCTTCAGCCATCTACGTTGGCCGGATTCCTTGGGGTCCATCATAGCCTCAGACTCACTTACCATACATGGAAAATGAGTGTTCTGCATTCTGTCTCAAAACTCCTGGATGTTGTGGTCCTCCAGCAGCCTGCGGAGCTGGCAGCGGAGTTGGAGAGTGAGGAGGCTGTGGAGGAACATGGGCCAGTCCTGGAGGCTGGGGAAGGCTCGGACAAGGGCTCTGCGTCAGAGGCAGAGATGGTGTCCGGGCCATCTGGGAGTTATGTGCTGACTCTGGACCCTCCAGAGTCTGATGTCAGCGAGGCAGAGGAACAGGAGGACCCTGTTCCTAGTGCACACATGCACAGAGCTGCCAGAAGGCACAAACAGTTAAAACAAAAGGGATGACTCAGGAGTAAGGCCTGGAGATGATTGGCCCCTCCCATAAGGCTTAAAAGAGGAGCAGAGGCACGTGGGCCCTTTGCAGGAAAGCAACGTTGTTAATTCTGTTCCCAGTCAGCATCTCTGTTTGATTCTGGACTCTGTGTGGCTGTGCCAAGTAGGTCTTTGGCAGAGTGTCAAGGGAGATAAAGCTTGGTGATTATCCCGAAGGACTTCTCCCAAAGGACTTTTTGCAACTAATTGGGACTCAGCTGTGAATGAACAGAATTCACAGCTGTTGCAATAAAAGAGGTTTTTGGGACTACTCGTGTGTTTTAATGACTCAGGAAGCCTAGGTCTCAACACTGGAAAAGAAAGATGGGCTACGAATTTATCAGCTGCAATTAATTCTAACCATCAATGAAACAACACAAAAACGCATGGCACAACATAGGAGAGCAAACCCAACTGTCCATCCACATTTAAAAGAGACAGGCCGCTCCTTTGAAGACAGCAAAGTTCACATTTTGGACAGAGAGGATTTGAAAGAGGGATCAAAGAGACCATCAGTGTCAAAATTGAACAGTCCTCTCTCAACAGAGGGGGAGGGATACGACATCACCTATCTCCAATCTACGTCCTTTCAACAATTCCAAGAAGGCTCCACACTCATTTGCACCACTCAGATGACCTTGAGGGCACAGATAAACCTCCAAGTGGCCTCAACGTCTCTCTAAAATGATGCAAATGACCAGCTGCCTGCAAGGAGTATAAATCCTTCCCTTTCCCACCACCAACCAGTCAGAGCTGAAGAAGCTTCTTGGATAAGAAGCGAAACGTCTTCAAAGAGAAACCAGAAAGTCCAGTGGCCTCTTGAAAAAGCGTCTTTGGGACAACCTTGACCTGGATGACTAAGAATCTCAATAGACATTTAAACGACACCTAATTTGATTGCTTCCTGCTCCAAAGACACGGAAGAGGTGAACAGACAACATTTTGTTTTGTCTCTTTAATTTCTTTGGCGTAGACAACACATTTGTACTTTTTTGGCATATCTCACAAGACGTCCATGGCTTCTTTCATCTTATTTCTGCCAAGGATGAGCCATTCACTTTCAGCTAAAACTATGGCATAAGCCTAATGCCGCAGTCTGAAATTTGACAGGAATCCTTGGGAATCTCACTAACAAGCCTTACCTCGGTTAAAGAGTGTTTGCTTGTATCAGTTTAACTTTCCGTATCTTTCAGGTCCTTCTGACGACTTCGTTTTACTGAAGGTACGTTTCCTAAAGCTCATAAATCACAATATTCATAGAAAGTGATTTAGTTCTTCATGTCTGTAGAGCTTCTCAATCATCCAAGGTCATGGTTGTCCCAAAGGTGCTTTTTTTCAGGAGGCAACTGGACTTCCTTGTTTTTTTTTCTTTTGAAGACATTTCGCTTCTCATTCAAGAAGCTTCTTCAGCTCTGACCGGATGGTGGGGAATGGAAGGATTTATACTCCTTGCAGACAGCTGGTCATTTGCATCTTTTTAGAGGGTCGTTGAAGCACTTGGAGGTTTGTCTGTGTCCTCAGGGTCACCTGAGTAGCGCTCCTGGTTCCTATAGTCTGCAATTTTTTCCGCTGGAAATCCATTCCTATTCCCACACCATTCAAAGGATGTTCATCCCAAATTGTACAGCTAAAAGTCTGTAGAGATTCCCAGTCATCCAGGTCATGACTGTCCCAAAGGTGCTTTTTCAGGAGGCAACTGGACTTTCTTGTTTTTTTTCTTTTTTTTCTTTTTAATTCTTCATGTTTTTCCAGCAGCATAAATTTCTAGCTAAACTAAGGACATGTTGTCCTTAACAGAGGAATGACTGCAATGCCTACTGCATCGGTGTTATCTTACTCCTTTTTCTTCCGTAACAGGCGTCAAAGTGCAAATGACAGCTTTTTAACAATAATTTTTTTAAAAAACAAAAAAACTGCCGTGTGGGAAATGAAGAAAGAGGCACGTCACTCTTGCTTCATAACGTGCATTTTTTGCAGGCCTAAAACCCTCTTACTGATAATTTAAAAAAAAACAAAAAACAGCACCCTGAGAAATGGAGAGATAGCTGTGCGATACCATGACAACATCACATAGTAAAAATTGCTGCCTCTAAGTGAGACAGCACCGAAGTCACTCAGTCGAGATTGTAACACCATAAATTGAGAAAGTTAAGTCCCTTCAATCATCGTCGCCAATTTTTGGTAATCTGTTTGCAGCTGGTGGATATTCCACGGTCGTGCTAAAAATCAGAGCTTTTGTGTTTCCAACCCTGGTCTAGGAGCATGCAAAGGAAATGATCGTGTCGGTGGGAATCAGTCATGTGAGATTTTTTTTTTTTCAAGTTTTATTTGTTTCATTTATATAACATTTAATTTTCGTCAAACAGTGTGCGGTCTGGGTACAGTTATATTTAAATAATCATAATAAAACACTTCGTTGTGATATTCATCGCCATAATATTGATTATATGCTAACATAATAATATGATAACAAAAATACTTAACATCATTTTTAACAATTCTCCACTTTAACATTTCCGTTTTTTATATCTCCTCCCTTCTAACTTCTGCTTCTGTTGTCTAGCCATTGATAAAATACGTCCCATGTCAAATAATATTCAGTTTCTTCTTTGTCCTTAATAATAAGCGTTAGTCTATCCATTTCTGCGCATTCTAATATTTTCTTAATTATATTGCCCTCAGATAGGATCTCATCATTTTTCCATTGTTGCACAAATATAATTCTAGCTGCGGTTAGTATATGCAAAATCAAATATGTAGTCTTTTTATTATATTTTTCTAGTTGGATGTCCAACAAAAATATCTGCCAGAAAAGCCAACAAAGTTCTGGGCTACATAAACAGAGGAATAGAATCAAGATCATGTGAAGGGTTAATACCACTTTATAAGGCCTTGGTAAGGCCACACTTTGGAATATGGCATTCAGTTTTGGTTGCCACGATGTAAAAAAGATGTGGAGACTCTAGAAAGAGTGCAGAGAAGAGCAACAAAGATGATGAGGGGACTGGAGGCTAAAACATATAAAGAACGGTTGCTGGAATTGGGTATGTCAAGTTTAATGAAAAGAAGGACTAGGGGTGACATGATAGCAGTGTCCAAATATCTCAGGGGCTGCCACAAAGAAGAGGGAGTCAAGCTATTCTCCAAAGCACCTGAGGGTAGGACAAGAAGCAATGGGTGGAAACTAATCAAGGAGAGAAGCAACCTAGAACTAAGGAGAAATTTCCTGACAGTGAGAACAATTAATCAATGGAACAACTTGCCTCCAGAAGTTGTGAATGCTCCAACACTGGAAGTTTTTAAGAAGATGTTGGACAACCATTTGTCTGAAATCGTATACTATAGGGCTTCCTGCCTGAGTAGGAGATTGGACTAGAAGACTTCCAAGGACCCTTCCAACTGTGTTATTCTGGTCTCAGTTTTTCCAAAACATTCAGATTCCAAAGAGGAAAACTAAATAGATCTAGGAATTGTTCATATTTACAAAGCACAGTTATGCACATAAAGACATTACCTGTGGTGGTTTAAAAGATGAAGAGGTAAAAGTTTGTATCTTTGTAAGGATGGCAAATGTGATTGGAATAGAATATAAAAAATAATTAACTTATTTATTCCAACTTTTTAATAGTACGACACAGCTGCCCATTGGTACAGAACTTAAAAGTAAAGTATGTTTTGGTATACTTATGTTTATCTCTAGTTTTTGCTATTAGATTTATTTCACTTGTAGCAAAATATTTATTCGGCTTTATTGATGGACTCTCATTTGCATGCTTATATGGTAACCTTTGCATTATGAAATGACAACTTGATAGCAGTTAGACCAACCAATATAGTTTGTTCCATTTTTTGCATGCAATGTCTTATTCCTGCATGACCCCCAGACATTTTCAGCCATAAGTTGTTATTCACTGCAAACAAATGCCATATGGTATCTTGAAACATATTGAGTGGATATAAAAAGTCTACATGTTCCCCCTGTTAAAATGCCAGATTTTTAAGATATAAACAGTCAGACCAAGATAAATCACTTCAGAACTTTTAACATAACATTTAAGCTGTACAATTCAATTAAAAAAACCCTCTGAAATCTTTTAGGGAAAAAAATAACAATAAAAGGATAAGGGACTATGGTATTTTCCCATAAATTGCAAGCATACTTCCTCAGTATTCTTTTTTTAAAAAAAATTGTTTTGCATGGATTACTTTTAACTGAGAAATTAAAACCTTTTCATTAGGAGTTAACAAAGAGGTAAGCAGTTTATACAGCCAAGATATCATGAAGCAACTGCTTCTAAGAGGCAGGAAATTTGCCACTTCAGCAGCAGCTGTATCAGTTTTTTAAATATTGCATTTTTATTGCTATTTTATGTGATTTGTTCTGGAACGCCTTCGCGGGAGGAGAATGAATCCAGAATCACCTTGTAGTGCGATGGGCGGCAAGCAAATTTAATAAAGAAAATTTAAAAATAAATGATATTTTGTCTAACTTGAATTAACGTCAGAGACGTGGTGGCTCAGTGGCTAAGACGCTGAGCTTGTCGATCAAAAGGTCGGCAGTTCAGTGGTTCGAATCCCTAGTGCCGTGTAACGGGATGAGCTCCCGTTACTTGTCCCAGCTTCTGCCAACCTAGCAGTTCGAAAGCAAGTAAAAAATGCAAGTAGAAAAATAGGGACCACCTTTGGTGGGAAGGTAACAGCGTTCCGTGCGCCTTTGGCTTTAAGTCATGCCGGCCACATGACCATGGAGACGTCTTCGGACAGCGCTGGCTCTTCGGCTTTGGAACGGAGATGAGCACCGCCACCTAGAGTCGGGAACGACTGGCACGTATGTGCGAGGGGACCCTTTACCTTTACCTTACTAACGTTCATTCAAAAGGCAGAGAATTTCCTTTATTTTAAAAGTGATGTATTAAAACTTTGGGAAAGTTTTCAAACAACTGTGCCATGCAGTTAGTGGCAAGGAGCAGCAGAGGGCACAGCAGTGACTTTTTCACCCCAGGTATGGATTTTGTAACCTGACCTCCTTTGTATTCCAAGAGTTCAGTGAAATCTGTAACAAGCAACCTTCAGACCTACCCTTAGTTTTTAATTGATGTGGGCGATTTGCGTTTTTAATTGATGTGGGCAATTTGCAGACTAAAACTGCAACGGTGGCTAATTTAGGAATCGGGGGTCTCTTTTTCCTCTCCTCCCCCCAAATAAAGCAGCGGTGTGAACTTGATGTAAAGGTATTTTATACAAGGCTTAGTTAAGCCTTTATAGATCTTGAAGAAGCTGGCAAAGTGGTCCATGGTGTATCAAGAGAGCAGCTGGAGACACAGAGCAGCTATTGTCTATTTAGGAAGAATGATAGAACGGAATGATGGGAGGAAGTTGTTGGAAGAAATGTCCATCTGGGTTCAGTTCCAAGGTGGAAGAAAGACACTGGAAACATGGAGACTGCTTGGAAAGATGGTTTAATGGTGGACAGGACCACATGGTTTTGAGGTCCTGGGCAAAAAAGCACATGGGTAAGAGGGAGAGAGAGAGATTTATACCCTCTGTTGGGCTTTGAATTTGAGCTTGTATTCTGATTGGTTGTCAGACTCCCATGGGACAATGCATGGGTAACTTTGTAGGTTGTCTTTTGAGTCCCAGGCTTGGTTGAGCCTTGCTGGGTGATGCAATCTCCCCAGGAGCCATGTGATGAGTTCTATTGCTAGATGAGTAGAGGGCTAATTATATCTTTGTTGGATCTTGGGGGAGGGCATTTACTTATGAATAGACCTAGCCATCTCTTTATCTCTTAAGTGCTGACATCTGCTGTGGGCTATTGAGGAAGGTGGGAGCTATTAAAAGTGAGTCAGCTTCCTGCCTAAAAAAACATGTTTCTCCATTTCTCATCCAGGAAGGTATAATATTCTGCCTTTTTAATATTCCCTAGAATATTTCATTTTTCTAGGAGATGGGTGGGTGCTAACTTCCCAAATCCTCCTAGAAATCTTACTTTCAGCAGTAAAAGAAAACGGTATGTAAATGATAGAGTGAACAAAATAAAACACTGTATGAGGTTTGATCCACAAAACTCATCTTTTTGGAATTGCCTCAGTTCAAAAACTCGAGACATAAATTAGAGAAGAGGTACATTTACTAAGTTTGAAGTGATAGCAGCGAAAGAAAGGCAAGATCTGATTCAAAATGTGCAGAGGTTACACATTGAAAGTCACCCCAAATCAGGGGTGAAATGCTCCCGTTTTTTTTTTTACTATTAAAAGCATTTTTTCTACAACCTCTTCAGCTGAAAAAATGCTTTTAAGTGTTAAAAAAAAAAAAGCCTCTGCCGATCAGGCAACTCAGCTGGGATCATCAGAGCCTTTTGAAAGCATTTTTGTACATTTTGCATCTCTTCGCCAAAGAGGTTGTAGAAAAAATGGTTTTAAAAGTTTTTAAAAAATTGGCCCCGCCCATCCAGTCACATTACCCCCCCCACCAAGCCACGCCCACAGAACCGGTAGTAACAAATTTTAGATTTCACCACTTCCCCAAATCCCTACCCCCAGGGTCTAGCACTGAGACTCTAATCAACATCCTGTATGATGTTGTGGGAAAGCTCCTTTTCAGGTATTTGTCGCATCTGGAGTCTCAGGATGGTTGGCCTTGACGGTGTATAAACAAGTCCACTCAGCAGTGCCATAATTCATGAGTGCAAGCCTCCCTTCCCGTTCTCAAGGGGCTACTACACACCAGCTCGCTTCCCCATCCCAAATGCTCATGTCCCCCTCCCCGTTTCTACGGCAGCTGATAGCAAGTCCGCTGCAAAAACCCATGTTGGATATCCGGCTGATATGACCCCATAAATATTTTTTTATTTAGATTTTTTTAAATCCCGCCATTATTGGTGGCCAGTGTGTGTTATTCAGGATGAAATGTTCAGCTAAATATTTCCCAATCCTCATCAGTCCCCAACTGAGATTTAAAGTCCCAGCGAGGATGAACCGTTTGCAGAATCCTAAAATAATCCTTTGTTTCAACTGACAGAATTCTGAAGTTGAGAAGGGTGGAATGACTCATAAAAATCCGCCTTCTTACTTAAAAGCAGTAACTAATTTCTAATTTACTCTGGGCGAGTCCTACTAATTTTCAAAGCAGGGAGTAATAATTCTATTGCCAGCATCTAAACCACTGTGATTTTCTTTAATGCTATATAGCACACGCTTGCGATATATAATTTACCTACGGATTCTGCCTGGAGATTTATACCCATTGTTAATTTCCAAAGCATATTTATAAAGGCCTAAGATAACTTATTGTGGAAATAAGTTGCTTTTCACATCCTGGCTTAGTTCTCGGATCTGGTGAGAAAGGACTTGGAAAGAAATGGATGACTCTCTAGAGCCGTGATGACAAACCTATGGCGTGTGTGCCGGAAGTGGCATGCAGTGCCTTCTCTTCGGGCACGCGAGCCATTGCCCATTGCTATTCTGGGTTCTGGTATGTTGGCCAGCTGGTCTTCACATGCACGGGAGCGCCAGAAACCAGAAGAGCAGCTGCCCGGTGTGCATGTGCACACTGGGAAGATGATATTCTGGTTTCCGGCACGTACATGCTCAGTGGCCACCTGGTCTTCCGGTTACTGGTGCGCATGCATGCGTGAAGGCTGGTGCGCATGCTCGCACCGTAAACCGGAAGATCATCTTCCCAAAGTGCACATGCGCACCAGGTGGCTGGCTTTATGGTTTCCAGCACGCGCAGGCACACCGGCCAGCTGGTCTTAGCACATGCTGGGGCTCCGAAAACCAGAAAATGATCTTCCCAGTGCGTGCATGCGCATTGACCGGCTGCTCTTCCGGTTTCTGGCACATGCACACGCTCCTGTTTCGGTGCTCGATGCTGAAAAGGTTCACCAACACTGCTCTAAAGTTACATGAATAGAATAGTCGTTGACTTAACACCCATCTGTTTAGTGACCGTTCGAAGTTACAGTGGCACTGAAAAAAGTTACTTATGACCGTTTTTCACGGTCATGCAATCAACATTCGAACCCTTGGTAACTGGCATGTCTTGGGGTCATGTGATCCCCTTTTGCAGCCTTCTGACAAGTGAAGTCAACAGAGAAGCCAGATTCACTTAATAGCAATAGCACTTAAATTTATATACCGCTATACAGTGCTTTACAGCTCCTCTCTAAGCGATTTACAGAGTCAGCAACTTGCCCCCCCCCCCAACAATCTGGGTTCTCATTTTACCCACCTCGGAAGGATGGAAGGCTGACTCAACCTTGAGCCTGGTGACATTTGAACTGCCAAATTGCAGGCAGCCGGCAGTCAGCAGAAGTAGCCTGCTGTACTGCACTGTAACCACTGCGCCACTGCGGCTCATAATCACCGTGCTTCTTAATAGCTTAATAACTGCAGTTATTCTCTTTAACGGGGGCCAGAAAGGTCTAAAATGGTGCAAAATTCACTTAACAACTGTCTCATTTAGCAAACAGAAATTTTGGGCTCAGTTGTGGTCATACGTTGAGGTCTACCTGTACAAGGAGACAGTGCATCTTATTTTTAATCTGTGACTTCAAGTCAAATGTCTGCGTGATGGCAGATCCCTTGATCGGTACCCACAGAGCCTTTAATTCTAGCCAAAATACAGCGCTATAGGCATTGCAAGGCTCCCTTTTCCATTCAAAAATAAAAAGTTTTTTCCCTGATTATACTATGAAATTCTAATTATTTGCAATAGGAGAGTAAATACAGTGGCTGGCAGCCTTATTTGCAATGACTAATGAAAGCTGTTGACTGTAATCAGAGAAATTCAGAGCAACAGGGGCATCTCATTAGGAGAAATGTGGCCGATGAACAGCGACTGCATGCCAGTTGAGCCCTTTTGGTTACGACATCAAAATAGAGACTGGATTTGTTGTAAAATGATGATAAATAACTCCCTTTATGAAGAGGGGAAGTGGTGATAAGACATTGGCTGCGCAGTTTAATCCTGCCAATTTCTCCAAAATATCTACAGAGTATATGCCATTCTTGGTTTTTTGCTGTAGGAGCTAAAGATGCTTGCTGAATTACTTTGATTAAACATGTTTTAATTGTGAGCATCTTTTGGGGTGCAATTCAGGATATTGAAACAGAGGCTTAAATCTTTTAGTATTTGGAGCATAATTCATTTGCTTTGATTTCTGGGTATTATTCAACTGTTAATTACAGTGATCTTTATACTGCAGGCATTTTAATAACCCGACTAAAGTATCCAAATTACATCCATTTTTTTAAAAAATAAATCTTATTAGAGCATTTTGTTATAGTTCAAAAAAAAAATGTATAATAATTTTTCTATCACAGTGTAACATCGCCAAAATATCCATATATATATATATATCAATAATCAGAGAGTAAAAATAGAAAATATTTAAAGATTCTTGTATACAAATTTACCTTTCCAATACTTATTGATTACCATAAATATACCATCATCTATAATTATTATCCAACATTATCCTTTGTCTCTCTCCCATCGTTTCTGGGTCCAATCATACCACATATTCCAACTACCAGAAAAGTCTGAGTCTCTTTTACCCTTGATCAGTTTTGTAAGTCTATCGGACTCTGTACATTCCATGATTTTATAAATTATTTTTGAGTCCGTTGGTAAGTCCTCATTCTTCCATTCTTGTGTGAATGCCAGTCTCCCTGCAGTAATTATATGCAGCATCAAATACCATTTAGTCAATCCAATATTTGCGGGTCTAACCCCCAACAAAAGGATTCCGGTTTCAGTTCCACTCTACACTGTGTAATTTCAAGCAACCATCGTCATATTTTCATCCAATATTTAGCTGCCAGCGGGCATGTCCACCATTGGTGGAAGTAAGTTCCATTGCTATGCCCACATTTCCAGCACTGTGAAGATGTCCCAAAAATCCATTTTTCATTGCACCTTTGGACCACTGTTTAGAATGATTTTTGTGACCTCGATGTCAGATGCAAAATACCAGGTCCACGCCTAGGGTCCAGTTTAACTGATTTATTGTTATTCATGTTTATGCACATATTTTCAACTAACAGCCAGCACTTGATTGGAGTTAGTTAAGGGTCAACAGAATTCAAGAAGGGTAGGATTTAGTACGTTTGTGGCAACGTAGAGATTCTAGGCTGAGCCCTTTTTTAACTCCACCTCCAGGTTCTGCCAATCCTTCTACATTTAGTTTGAATATGTAGGCTGCTTTCTCATCCAAGCACCCTTATCTTCAAAGTAGGTAGTACCCCGTTTCCCCGAAAATAGGACCCAACCGGAAAATAAGCCCTAGCATGATTTTTCAGGATGCTCGTAATATAAGGTCTACCGGGAAAATAAGTCCCAGCTTGTCAGCCAGATGGATGCATTTAGTACCGTATTTCCCCCAAAATAAGACCTAACCAGAAAATAAGCCCTAATGCGTCTTTTGGAGCAAAAATTAATATAAGACCCAGTCTTTATTTTCAGGGAAACATGGTAGAAACTAAAACAGGAAAAGCTATATACAGGCAACAAATGAACAATGCCATTGAAGCTTGCCATCTTTCAGCTTGGGTATGAATTGGATTGCTTACATTGAAGTAATCTCTCTCTCTCTCTCCCTCCCTCTCTCTCTCTCTCTCTCTCTCTCTCTCCCTCCCTCCCTCCCCCACTCTCTCTCTCTCTCCCCCTCCCTCTCCCCCACTCTCTCCCCCTCCCCCCACTCTCTCTCTCACACTCACACACACTTACCTACCTACCTCAATCTCTCTCCTCAGCATGCTAGTAGTATACTTGGAAAGAAAATCCAAAAGACCAAGTGCTAATTAAAAAAAGCACTGGAACAATATTTGGGAAACCACTAAAGACTAATTATAACTAGACAAATTCCAGGGGAAGGAGTTGGCCCTGGCCCTTTCAATGCAATGCACCTATCTATATTACATTTCACCCATCGATTCCAGATCTTATTTTAATAAATGTCCTCTTAAATCAAATTATAAAGGTTTTAATGTTCTGTCTGATATTACTTCGGTCAATCTTCAAATATTTGTTTGAAGTTATCACACATTAATTTTAATTCAATTTTGAGACTGAATTTAATTTACATGTTAGAGATTTTTTTTTGTCGAGCGGCTGTATACGCCATCCGTTGCAGCTTGCCACACGATCAGTGGGAACGAAATGCAGAGTGACAGGCAACGTATATTTAACTGTAACATGAATGCAGTTAAAATTCTGCTCTTTGGGTTTGTCATTCTTTATATTAATACGTTATGAGGTCCATCTCCAAAATAGGAATGTGAAGTTATTTTTGTCAGTGAACTCCAATTCACTTTTGGAAGACGGAAATGAGAGTTTATTGCCACTTGTTCCTGGCGATTTGAATGAATTGGCAAAGATGTCTGAATGATGTCCTGGGTTATTTAAACTGACATCAAGAAGAAAGGTCAGGTTGCTTGGAATCTCAGAGGGAAACACACACCTGGACTCAACCTGCCAATCAGTTTCCAGAGTTTATATATTTAGCTCTGAAGGAGTACAAATATCTTCCCACTTTGGGTTACTAAGACAAACTTTAAAGTTGGTTTTGTTTTGTTTCCTGCTTTTCCTCAGCCTCAGCAATTCTTCTTGCCACCAGAGTCAACATGTTGTTTTATTTATTTCATTTATGTATCTCTCCAGAATTATTTGAATCTTGGCAGTTTGTTCTTTAATTTACCGAGATTAATTGTAGATTCAAAGAATCATTCGGGGAAATCAAGTAATTTCTTTTACTTACGTTCATAGATTCACGGGCATAAGCAAGCAAATGTTTTATTGAAGGAACTTGATAAATGTTCATTAATTGAAGTGACCATGGAAATTTATATTATTTGTTCCACTGAGAAATGGGGGGGGGAGTGAAGTGTTATTGACTTACCTATGGTTTGTTTTTGCAAATGTTGGATTTGGGGATAGTTGTTTATTTGAGGAAAGGAGAAAAAATAGATCTAGTCCAGTGACGGTTAACCTTTTTGGTGCCGAGTGCCCAAAGCAAATGCACGTGCCCCAACCCCAAAATGCAATGCGAGTGCCCCCGCGCATGTGCACATGTTTCCTGCGCATGTGACCTCTGCACATGTATCCTGGTCCCCATTTTGGCTTCCAGGTTGGTGTAGGCCCAAAACAGGGCTGGGGGGGGGCCCTTGCGATCTCCACAGTTTCTCCCCACCCGCCTCAGCGCGTCCTAGCTTTCTCCTGCATTCCTGCTCAGAGAGGTACCTGCGGCGGGTGGAACCTGCGGAGGTCAGGGAAGGCCCCGCCCCTGCGCATGCACAGCAGAGACCTGAAGACCAGCTGGCCAACAGGAGGCGCGCGCACATGCTCAGTGCAGCCGGGCTGAGGCAATGGCTGGAGTACCAACAGAGAGGGCTCTTCCACCCGCGTGCCACCATAGGTTCGCCATCACAGATCTAGTCCGTTACCATGGTTCATGCTACTGCTGGCCTCTCATAGTTGCTCCTTCCGTGAAACCAAGTGATTTCCTCTTTCATGGAATAACTCTAAAATCACCTTTATTCTGTACAATTTAACAGTACTTACTTCGAATGCTGCATTTTAGATTCTGAGTTTAGTCTGTTCTCGGCCAGTGAGACTTTACTGCGCAATATCCTCTCAGCAATGGAGTGGGACTATTGAGAAAATAAATTACTACTATTAAGTGGGAACCGGCAACGTAAAGGGGGCTTTGAGACATGAGAAAGTACAATCCTAATAAGCCTGGGAAAAGGTCTCCAAAAGGACATGCCAGGATGTTATCTCTGTAATTAAAAAATAAAATAAGCAAAATGAAACCACTGCAAAAAGAATCCATAACATTTATGTGGGGGTGAGGGTGGTAATCCATTACCTGGATATTTTTAGAGAATGCACCAAGATTTCAAACAAAATGCCTGTACTTTATAGCTTTCCCAGAAACTCCCCAAGGCTAATGCTGTTATTGCCACCATTAATGTGGCTAAAATTGACTTGACTTGGCTTGCCGAGCTTGTGATAAGCATTTTCTTCTGGCTTCTGTTTTTGGCAAGCCACGTTTAATGCTGGTAGACTTTAACAAGCAGAATGTCCCACTGGATCAACATCCATAAGTTTATGGTTACCAGCTTTGGTGCAAATTAAGTTTTTTTTATGGAAAGAATAAGAAATGATACTTCAAACCTCATTTGGAGTTTCATACAGGGGTGAAATTCAGCAGGTTCTGACAGGTTCTGGAGAACCAGTAGCGGAAATTTTGAGTCGTTTGGAGAACCGGCAAATACCATCTCTGGCTGGTCCCAGAGTGGGGTGGGAATGGGGATTTTGTAATATCCTTCCCCAGGAGTGGGGAGAGAATGGGGATTTTGCAGTATCCTTACCCTGCAGTGGCGTGGGAATGGAGATTTTGCAGTATCCTTCCCCTGCCACGCCCACCAAGCTACACCACGCCACGCCCACAGAACCGGTAGTGAAAAAATTTGAATTCCACCACTGGTTTTATATGAAGTAAAGTTCAAAACACAGATTGGTAAAAGACCAGAAGAAAAAACAGGAATCATCTACAACATACCATGTAAGAACGGCAACAACTACTATGTAGGACAAACGGGCACAAGGCATCCATGAACACCAGCTGGCAGTCAAAAGACATGGTGAAAATTCTTTAATTTCACAACATATAGACAGATTTAACCCTAGATTCAATTGAGAAAATGTGACCCTCCTAGACTAGGCCAAGTCCAAAAACATCAGGGAATTTCTAGAAGGCTGGCACGCTGACAAATCAGCCATCAACAGACACATAGACATTAACAACATCTACAGACCATGCAAGAGAGTCGACAACCAGCCCAAAAGAGAACAAAAAGACTCCAGCACTTCTCCACCAGCAATTAGCACTCAGATCAATGTAGATTAACTCCAAGGTTTGTTTTTGTTTTTATTAAATTTATATACTGCCCTACTCCCGAAGGACTCGGGGCGGTGAACAGGCACAACATGAAATACATTAATACAAAAGTTAGAAACATAATTAAAACCAGATTAAATAATTTAGCCCAAGACAATTAAAAATCCCAATAATTTAAAACAGATTAAAATTTTGATTTAAAAGAATTTTAAAACAGGGGAGAAAATTAGGCCAGGCCGGCTTGCTGGAATAGGAGGGTCTTAAGAGCATGGTGGAAAGTGCGCAGATCCGGGATCCTCCGTATCTCTGGGGGGAGCTCATTCCAGATAGTGGGTGCCCCCACAGAGAAGGCCCTCCCTCTGGGGGCTGCCAGTCGACATTGTTTGGCTGACGGCACCCGGAGGAGCCCTTCTCTATGAGAGCGTACCGGCCGGTGGGAGGCTGTTTGTGGTAGTAGGCGGTCCCATAAAAAGGTTAACTTCAGACCAACAATCAAGTAAGCAGTAATATCCCAATCAAGAGACTGTCAAAGAGCCATCAGTAAACAGCCCAACCGAAGAATCTCTAAGAAAGTCCCCACCCAAACAGACAGACAGACAAGACACCAGAATATAAACTGACAGCAAACAGCACTCCTTACTAACACTGATGATGTTACCTAGTCAGGGTAATGAAAGGTCTGCAAGAAAACAAGTAAGCTCAGAGAGCACCAAGGACCCCTCATTTCAATCCTGAGCTACAGATATTCTCCTTTTATTAGATTGGTAATAATTCAAAATGACCATACAGGATGACAAGCGTTGTCTTCACTCTTGGCACAGTTTATCCTGAAGAAAGTCTAATTTACAACACCTCGGACTTAGAAAACCATGGTAGTCAAAAGAAGAAGGAAGTGAACAACGGATAGGATCCTGAAAAGATGGATCTCTAGAACTTGCAACTCCTTGAAAATTTACCGTACTTTTCGGAGTATAAAATGCACTTTTTTCCACCCTAAAAGAGGGTGGAAATGTTGGTGCGTCTTATACACCGAATACAGCCATTTTTGGCCTCCCGAAACCCCGCCTCATGCGTCCCGTTTTCACCAAAAACAGCCCCCCCCCTTTTTTTTTTTTTTTTTGCAAAAATGGGATGCACAGAGGGTTTGGGAGGCCTGTAAAGTGCTCCTGGGGGTTGGGGAGGGGAAAAACACAACGCGTGGGAGTTTGGGAGGCCAAAAACAGGCTCGTTTTTCAGAAAAGCGGGCCTGTTTTTTTTCAAAAACGGGGCACGCAGAGGGTTTGGGAGGCCTGCAGAGGGCTCCTGGGGGCTCGGGAGGGCAAAATCTTTTTTTTTCTTGTTTACCTCTTCAAAATCTCAGTGCGTCTTATACTCAGGTGTGCCTTATAGTCTGAAAAATACGGTAAATTTTGAACAAAGGAAGATAAGCCATTAGGCTATCTGATGTAGCATTTTGAAGCCCGTGATTGTTTTTAAAATGATCTTGTAGGCTTCCTGAGAATGTCCCTGTCTCTTCTTAAATTAGGTGTGTTAGAATTAGAAAAAAGAATAGCCCTTATTTCCTCAGCTCTCATTATTAATCTCCTTGCTGCTCTCATAGTTTATCTTCTGCTGCTACAAATCTTTAAGTACATCTTGACATTTCTCTATTTCACTCTCTAAGAAACTGCTTCCCTTTGATGTGTTGACCTTTTTGGCTTGGTCTAAGCACCTTTTAACAGTTCAGTCAGATCTGAAGAAGCTTCTTGGATGAGAGGCGAAACGTCTTCAAAGTGCAGTTGCCTTTTCAAAAAAAAAAAAAACACCTTTGGGACAACCGTGACTTGGATGACTGAGAATCTCCATAGACAATCGGCCCATAAGTTTTATGTAGCCCACATTCTCAGTTAAAAGACTGTAGAGATTCTCAGTCATCCAGGTCATGATTGTCCCAAAGGTGTTTTTTTTTTTGAAAAGGCTACTGGACTTTCTTATTTGTTCTTTGAAGAAAAAACTCCTACTAGGAGCACTGACTCAGGTGACCCTGAGGACACAGATAAATCTCCAAGTGCTTCCACGACCCTCTAAAAGGATGCAAATGGCCAGCTGTCTGCAAGGAATATAAATCCTTTCATTCCCCACCATCCTGTCAAGAGCTGAAGCAGCTTTTTGGATGAAAAGCGAAACGTCTTAAAAAAAAAAAAAAAAAAAAACTCAAAGTCCAGTTGCCTCCTGAAAAAGCACCTTTTGGACACATTCTAGATTCTTCTCCTCCTCCTCCTCCTCCTCCTCCTCCTCCTCCTCCTCCTCCTCCTCCTCCTCCTCCTCCTCCTCCTCCTCCTCCTCCTCCTCCTCCTCCTCCTCCTCCTTCTAAAGCATTTGGGAGACATTTTGGAAATCTGAACTGATTTCCTCATGAATCTTGAATTGGTGGGGGAGACGGTAGAACAAAACCTTTGAACAATCTCGAGAGTTGAATGTCTACACCATGCTTTCCCTTCCTTTCCATGCCGAAAAAGGTCAGGATACTTTAAATAGCCCATTTTCAGAAAGGCACAAAGGAAGAAAGCTCTGGTCCTTCCCCCACCCTCAGAATGACTCATGTGGTAAAACTAATTAAAGTAGTTAAAGCGTTGTTGGTTAGAGAACAATAGAAAATACAAGCGCAAGACAGGAGGCGAACTTCATTTTGCGTTGCTTTTCTCCCTCTTGATTCGAAGTTCATAGCCACTGGGATGGTCAAATTGAATCAAAGTTGAATCGAAGGAGGACTCTTTGGAGTCAAGTCCACCCATTTGAAAGGAGCGAAAGATCTGCCTAAAAAGAGTAATTAAATAGAAATCAGCCGGGAAAACCTCAAAATTGGGGGGGAAATCCATCCAGCTGTGAAGAGCAAATTCACCATGTCGTGTTAGATGTATGTTATAAACAGAAGATGTTGAGCACCAGGGAAGCTGATGAGATCAATACATATAAGTCTTCCCTCTATTATTCCCTTCATGTGCTTTTCACTTTTCTAGTTTTTTGGAATAGATAATCCCTGCTGAGATTTGAGCTAATTCCAAAAGAGAGACTGCCACTTCCTTTACTTGTCATTCAAACGGAGAAGAAGATCTGAAGTCTTCTACCCATCAACATGTATAAGTGTTGAGCTCACTGTAGCAGCACCCCAGAGCTCACTATAACAGCATTGCCAAAAAGGCATTAAGAATTGTTAGCCTAATCTTGCAAAGTTTCTTGTTGTGACCCAAGCCCAAATAAGTAGTATTAGACGCAAACAGTTCCAAAACAAACAGACTTTATTAGAACAGCTGAGAATTAACTCATTCTCAGCGTAGTCCAAACTAAATTAAAAAATTTTTTTTCATAACACAAATTCTTCAGTCTAATCACCAACCTTGGTATAATTAGGCAAACTGCCAAAGGTTTCTCTTGGCAAAAGTTCAGAAGCAGAAGACACCGATCAGAGATAAGTGCAGCAAGACAAGAACAAGTCTATCAACGTTGTTTTCTGACAAAGAGCCCAAGAGCCATTGCTAGTCTTTTAAGCCTTATGGGAGGGGCCAATTATCTCTTGGCCCTACTCCCGAGTCGTCTGTTTGCTTTAGCTGCTGTTGCCTTCTGGCAGCTCTTCTCATACGTGCACTAGGAACAGGCTCCTCCTGTTCCTCTGCCTCTCTACTGTCAGCTTCTGAAGGCTCCGGAGTCCGCACATCACTCCCCAATGGCCCTGGCCCCATCTCTGCCCCCGACGCAGAGCCCTCATCCGGACCTTCCCCAGCTTCCAGGACTGCCCCATGTTCTTCCTCAGCCTCATCGCTGTCCAACTCCGCTGCCAGTTCCACAGGCTGCTGGCGAACCACAACACTTCTTCTCCGGTAACATTGTATTGCATACAAAACTAGGGCATACAAAATCTTTGCCAGACCAATTCTTGACTACAGCTCATCCACCTGGAATCCACACTGTATATCAGACATTAAGACTATTGAGCGGGTCCAGACGTATTTTATGAGAAGAGTACTCCTCTCCTCTACTCACAATAGAATCCCTTATGCCACCAGGCTTGAAATTCTGGGCTTGGACAATCTTGAACTGCGCCACCTGCAGTCCGATCTAAGCATATACAAAATTGCCTGCTACAACGTCTTACCTGTCAACGACTTCTTCAGCTTCAACCACAATAATACACGGGCAATCGATACAAACTCAGGGTAAACCGCTCCAAACTCGATGGCAGAAAATACGACTTCAGCAACAGAGTGGTCAACGCCTGGAATGCTCTACCCAACTCCGTTGTTACAGCCTCAAACCCTCACAATTTCAACCTCAAACTGTCTACCATGGACCTCACCTCGTTCCTAAGAGGTCCATAAAGGTGCATAAGCGCACCAGCGTGCCTACCGTCCCTGTCTTACTGCCCCCATTTATCTGTGTCTACTTCCTTTGTTTGTTTATGTTCATACCTATACCTGCTATCTTGTACATGTTTGACAAAATAAATACCGTATTTTTCGGAGTATAAGATGCACCGGAATATAAGACACACCTTAGTTTTTGGGGAGGAAAATAAGAAAAAAGCTGATTGGCAGGTGGATCAGCCTCCCAAGGTGGAATACCCCCAATCAGCTGTTCCCAGAGGTAAATTTTAGCAACAGGTTCCTTGGTTGTGACTCTGTGCCTTGCTTTTTTTTTGCTTTTTTTTCTGCCTCTGAAACTTCTGAAACAAAGCTTCAGGGAAAAAAAGCCTCTGAAGCTCTGTTTGGGGGCTTCTTTCCTGAAGCTCTGTTTGGAGGCTTCTTTCCTGAAGCTCTGTTTGGGGGCTTTTTTTCCTGAAGCTTCATTTCTGATGCTTTTTTCAGCCTCTGAAACCTCCATTTGAGAAGCTGGGCGGGGTTACATTTGGAGTATAAGACGCACCCAGATTTTCACCCTCTTTTTTAGGGGGGGAAAAGGTGCGTCTTATCCTCCGAAAAATACGGTAAATAAAAATAAATAAATAAAGTGCCATCCAGGAGCTACTTTTGTTCTAGCCAATTGAGATGGCCTGAACTCTTAAAAAAAAGCTTTCCCCCTCTACCTTTTCCTTGATTCTCCTAACCAAGTGGCAGAGCAGTCATCCCCCCCCCCCGCACCCTAATAAAAATAAACAAAAGTACCCGATTCCTGGCTCAGAAGCAGAATTATCGCAGTTACATCCGCTAGAAAATGCCCAAAGGGAGCTGGAGTATCTCCAAGCCGAGATCTCTTGACTAATTTTTATGCTTCCTAAATCAGCTTTCTGCAATGTGGTACCCTTTGGGCATATTGTTCCACAATTCCCATCATCGCAGGGCTGGCTGCTGCTGCTGCTGATGGGAATCGTAGTCTAACTCGCTCCTAGACATCTAGCTGGGGAAGGTATTATATAGCCCCCCTCCCCTCACACACATTGCCTCTAGCCTTCGTTTTAATCCCCAGCACCAGGCACAGCTGTGGTTTGATGGAAGCGTAAACCAAAAGATGTTGAAACGCTGGGTTTAGGTAGACCTGAGTTTTTTATTATTATTATTTTAAGGAGGAGATGAAAATTGCAGCCATAAAAGGTGAAATCTTTCACTTGAAGGCAAGGCTAAACATTTTTTTAAAAAGTTTTTTATTAAATATACAGTTAAAATCATTGGACATAGTGCGACTTTTCTGGTTCAAACATTTCCCTCAAGTTTTACCTCACAACAAATACAATTCATATTCGATATATAAATATGTACAGTCTATCAAAATTCAGATAAATCTCTTCGCCTGTGAAAATTACTTTCAATATCAATACAATTCCTACCTATCACATAATACCGCATAGCTCCCAACGACTGGTAAGATCCCACAGAGTTGGTCTCCTCCGGGTCCCATCAGCTAAACAATGTCAGTTGGCGGGCTCGCGGGGGAGGGCCTTCTCTGTGGCTGCCCCGGCTCTCTGGAATCAGTTACCTCCTGAGGTCCGGATCGCCCCCACCCTATTGGCCTTCCGGAAAGCGGTGAAGACCTGGTTTTTCCAACAGGCCTGGGGCTATTGATCTCGCTGTTGCAATCTTGCGAGACCCAGCCATGAATGGAGTGAATGGGTTTTTAATGTTTTTTTAAAACAACTTTTATGGTACGTTGTTCGCATTATTTTTTGTTGTAAGCCGCCCAGAGTCCTCAGGGAGTTGGGCAGCATAGAAATTCAACAAATAAACAAACAAACCAACAAACAAATAAATACTAACATAATAATTTTCCAACTCTCGACTTATCAATATTTCTTTATCCCGACGTTCCTCCTCCTCTCCGACCATTGATACATTTTATTCCAGATTTCATGATATTCGGTTTTATCCTTGCCTTTGAGTTCTAGAGTCAGCCTGTCCATTTCTGCACAAGTCAGTATCTTATTTATTATCTCTTCTTCGGGGGGGGGGTTCTTTTCTTTTCCAATTTTGTGCGAAGACCAGGCAAGGCTAAACTTGACTTACAACACAAATCGAGCCTAAATTTGACTTTGTGAAGTGAAACATTTGTTAAGTGAGTTTTGTCCCCTTTTACGACCTTTCTTGCCACCGTTGTTAAGTGAATCATTGTAGCTGTTGAGTTAGGAGCATGGTTGTTAAGCGAATCTGGCTTCCCCCACTGATTTTGCTAGTCAGAAGGTCGCAAAAGTTGATCACGTGACCCGGAAGCGTTGGCAACCATCATAAATATGAACCAGTTGCCAAGCATCTGAATTTTGTTCACTGGATGCTGAAATGGTCATAAGTGTGAAAAAGCCATTATAAGTCACATATCTGTGGAGATTCTCCCATCATCCAGGTCCTGGTTGTCCCAAAGGTGCTTTTTCAAAAGGCAGCCGGACTTCTGTCTTTGTTTGAAGACATTTCACTCATCCAAGTAGCTTCTTCAGTTCTTTCAAAGGGTGTTCTTGCCAAAATGCATAGCTAAATGTCTATGGAGACTCAGTCATCCAGGTCATGGTTGCCCTAAAGATGCTTTTTCAAAAGACAACTGGATTCTTCTTTCCTTTTCCTTGAAGACATTTCTCTTCTCATTCAAAAAGGAGAAAAAAAAACAAAGGAAGTCCAGTGTCTTTTGAAAAAGCACTTTTGGGATATTATTAAAAGTCCCTTTTTTCCAGTGCCCTCGTAAGTTTGAACAGTCATTAAACAACCTATTGTAAGTCAAGGACTTACTTGTAATCTTGAAGACTCCATTTTGGAATAGCATTAAATGGTAGCTGTAACAGTTTAATTTAGATACGGGAAGTTAACCGAATGATCCGAATAAGGATTCCTTGAGCATGTTGATATTGATAATCACATCCATTTTAAGGCAATTTTTGTAGGAAGATATTCAGATATGAAGTTCATGTTCCCTAGGATTTACTAAGGAACTTCGGTGCTATTCTGTTCATTAAATTGTAGTCAAACTCTTCGCTAAATCCAATAGAATAGAATAGATGAGAATAGAATACAATATAATACAATATTGTAGAATAGAATACTATAGAATACAATACAATACAATACAGTACTGTAGAATAGAATAGAATAGAATAGAATAGAATAGAATAGAATAGAATAGAATAGAATAGAATAGAATAGAATAGAATAGAATAGAATAGAATAGTTGGAAAGGACCTTGGAGGTCTTCTAGTCTAACCCTGTACCATTTCAGACAAATGGTTGTCCCATCTCTTCTTAAAAATGTCCAGGGTTGGAGCATTCACAACTTCTGGTGGCAAGTCGTTCCACTGATTAATTGTTTTCACTGTCAGGAAATTTCTCCTTAGTTCTAGGTTGCGCAAGTTAACTCACAAGGGATGGTTTTCCCTGGGACTCCAAATGTAGCATGGTGCATTTTTAGTTAGGGTTTTTTTTTTTTCACTCCTCTTTTCGTTACGATAAGTTTTGATTCGGGATGAGCATCAGTAAATTGCCTGTTTCTATTGTGCACGGATTGCCGATCTAAAGGTCTGAGGGGGTTCTTGTTTTTTAAGTATCCTACCTCCTGTGAGTAGTCTCCCAGCCTCCGTTCCAATTAGCACGTTGCACTTTTAATTTTAACATACGCGCAAGCCAGCCGAGCTGTTTACATTAAAACCCAGAAAACAAAAGAACTCGGTCAAATTCAATTTACCGTAGAGGGAGATTAACGGAACGCCTTTGGTCTATATGGGAAACGTATTAAAAGCACTTCAAATTGTGCATCCATTTTCATAGCCGTTTAGTAGATCAGAAAGCAATTGTAAGCGACATAAACCCGGCATTAACTCCTGTCAACTCCGCTCTTTTTTGCTGTTATAGATTGGTTTGGAATAATGGCGGGGCCTGAAGTGATTGCATCAGCTGTGCAAGAGGTATTACAAATATATTATAAATATGAATGAACGCGCCACGGGGAAATCCAGTTAATGCCACAGATAGTCACCTTCTCTATCGTAATAGTAGCTTTCACATAAGTTTGTTTTCCTCTAAAAGCCCAACGGAGTTCTGACAGAACGGAACATGTCACTGTCCTCCCGACTCACAGTTCTTTTATCTTTTCAAAGCAAACGCCAACTGGCTTCTTTTAAAATTACGTTCAATTTTCTCCCCTAATACTATTCAAGTAATAGCCGTCTTGTATTTGGAATGCAATCAGCCAAATAGTTGTATAAATATAAATGTGTTTTTTTTCCTCTTCTTCTTTTTTTAAGGTCTCTAAACAAACCAGCCTTCATACATTTTTTCTGACATTATTTCCTGAGGGGTACCTTAAAAGCAATTAAAGTTGCTAAAAAGGGGCATTTTTTTTAAAAAAAATCTACACAGGAAAAAGCCAATTAACTTAAAGGCCATTAAAAACAGAAGTGTGTTTTAATCGCAAATGGAAGATCACCTTTATTTAACATTCAAGGTCTCGCATGTCATTTAAAATACAGTTTGCTTTTTAAATGTGTGGCTTTTTTTTTTTTAAAAGTTACCTCTCGTTATTGTGTAGCACATTTAGAAATGATTTTTTTAAAATTAAAAAAAAATTGAAAGTGAAGTGTGCTAATGGATGTCGTCTTAATTGCTCGCCCAAGTTTAAGCAGCAATTTTCTTTCAGAGAAGGGGTACTTCCATGTTGTCGAATTCTTATTGTTATTTTTAAGGGAAGAACAACCTTGTGCTTTACTAAAATGTTACCCAACAAGTAAAAAAGCAAGCACGACAGTTTGAGATTCCTCATTATATCAAACCCCCTGTACTTGCATTTCAATATTAACCATCTGAATTGAGAGTTAATTGGAGAAAATATTATGGTCAGCTTTACTGCATTAGCTATATATTATGGGTATCAAACTCCCATGAGTGGGCAGGCCAGATCTGGCCTGTGGGGCCGGCCTGGGAAGAGCAAAGGACGGGCCCGCAGTATCTCTTCCAGTGAAAACAGAGCTCAGGAAGACGGCGCTGGACGCTTGCCCTCTGCTGCTTAGGGTTCTGGACAGCGCCGATGTCCAGGAATCCTCCACATGGTCTGAGAGGGACGGCGAGGCTCCTCTGGTAGACTAGAGTTTGGTCCTCTCCCTGGTCTCACCTTCCTCTGCTGGAGACAATGGATCCTTCCAACCTCACCCGGACCACCACAGGTGCCCCTGACATGAATAACATCGAGCTGTCCATGTCCACTCTGGCCACCCACCCACCCCCCGAGGTCAAACACAACCCTTATGTGGCCCTCAATGAAATGTGTTTGACACTTCTGCTATATACAGTTTGGGGCCAAAGACTAAACCAATAGGTTCATCTAATATAAAGGTAAAGGTAAAGGTTCCCCTCACACATATGTGCTAGTCATTCCTGGCTCTAGGGGGCGGTGCTCACCTCCGTTTCTAAGACGAAGATCCAGCGCTGTCTGAAGACGTCTCCGTGGTCCTGTGGCCGACATGACTAAACGCCAAAGGCGCACGGAATGCTGTTACCTTCCCACCAAAGGTGGTCCCTATTTTTCTACTTGCATTTTTTACGTGCTTTCGAACGGCTAGGTTGGCAGAAGCTGGGACAAGTAACGGGAGCTCACCCCGTTACGCCGCACTAGGGATTCGAACCGCTGAACTGCCGACCTTTCTATCGACAAGCTCAGCGTCTTAGCCACTGAGACACAAACAATGCAAACAGGTCTAATAATGTCTTTTCCAAGTCTTGGGTTGGTTAGAAATGGCCGTAACTGACAAATAGTTCATTATGACCCTATTAATTCAGTCTTTCCTTGAAGCACCTGTGTCTCGTCTTCCTTCTGTGGCAAGACGGATACTTTGCCTTGGTGATGCTGTTAAATAACTACTTCGTCCAAGCCAAGAGCAATTTAATTAGGGTAGCAGAAGTTTGTGCCTAATGAAGGTAATGCTACAGAATCCCTTTTTATTGTGATATTGTGTACAGGGCCAATTTGTAATGAATGTTAAGGTTACACTGTTCAAAATGGTTGGCACGCACTGAAACTTTAAGCCAAAAGTGACAGAGGTTTTAAAACTTCCAATCCAAAGAGTTGGTTTGAGTATATTATAAATGTATAGGGAGCCCTTGACTTATGACCACAAATTTAAGTCGCGAAGGGAGACATTTGTTAAGTGAGTTTTGCCTCATTATTTTACGAATTTTCTTGCCACTGGGATTAAGCAAATCACTGCAGTTGTTAAGTTAGCAACATGGTTGTTAAGGGAATCTGGCTTCCCTACCTTGACTTCACTTATCAGAAGGTCACAAAAGGTGAACGTATTATCCCCGGGACACTGCCACCGTCATAAATACGAGTCAGTTGCCAAGCATCTGAATTTTGATCACAACGTTCATGAGAATGCTGCAGTTTTTCACTACCGTTGTAACTTCCAATGATCACTAAATAAACTTTTATAACTTGAGAACTATCCGTGTTCTTATACAAAATAATCCCAATCCGTTGTCTAGTTTATTCCTGTGGAATATTAAATGGAGGGATCTATGATTCACGGCTAATTTTCAGCAAGTCTTGGAATTTTCAGAATGTAGTAATGTTAATAATTAGAAAGCAGAAGCTGTGATTTGCTGGAGGACAAAAGGATGTCTACATTAGGTATCACTTTTCATGGTAGTTACGGAAATGCAGTTTCAATTGCTCAAACTGAATACGTTTTGCATTCCGTAATTCCAGGGTCTGCATTTCTACTAACTGGAGACTATGATTGAGCAAATGCATCTTCACATTGTCAAGAGCAGATTTACAGATTAAGAGAGTTTGGAAGGGACCTTCCAGTCCAACTCCCCGCCCAAGCAGACCCCACACCTCAGTCCAGTCTCTTCTTGAAAACTTCCAGTGATGAAGCTCCCACAGCTTCCGAAGGCAACTTCTGTTCCATCGGTGGATTGTTCTCACTGTTAGAAAATTTCTCCTTATTTCTAGGTTGAATCTCTCCTTGGTCAGTTTCCATCCATTATTCCTTGTCTGGCCTTCAGGTGCTTTGGAAAATAGGTTGACGCCCTCCTCTCTGTGGCAGTCCCTCAAATATTGGAAGACTGCTATCCTGTCTCCCTTGGTCCTTCTCCTCACTAGGCTAGCCATGCCCAGTTCCTGCAATCGTTCATCGTATGTTTTAGTCTCCAGTCCCCTAATCATCCTGGTTGCTCTTCTCTGCACTCTTTCTAGAGTCTCAACATCTTTTTTATAGTGCGATGACCAAAACTGGATGCAGTTTTGTCGTTCAGTGCGACTTTTGCTCTTACATTTTCGTTACTGCCTTTGTTTAGTTTGTTGCTTCGTCCCTCCTAGATGTCCTCCAGTTTTGTCATCCGTTTCTTATTTCGGAAGCCCATTTATATCTTGTTTTCCACTCTCACCTTTCCGTGTTCTCTGTTTCTACCACCTTGATTTCCTTGCCTTCTCTCTGTCAACAGTTTGCAAAGCTTCTTCCTTGAAATGGTTTGACAATGTGACCTCCTCTGTCATATTTGCTTAGCTTAGGTGAAGGGTGATGGGTGAACAATGCAGAAAGAATGTTGTGTTAGGGGAAAGGGTTTGTGCTAACATTTCAAGGTTGCTTGCGCTGACGACATCAGCTTACAGCTGCAATATTAAGTGTTCACGCAACTGTTAACATTACAATCTTATTTACAACTGCACTAAATTTCATTCTGTTCAAGCCCACATATATCTTTACGTGTATGCCCTGAAAGCTATTTAAAGTTTGTTTGTTTGTTCATTTTATAACATACTTGGCTAGCTTCTATATTTTTCTTCAGAATGACCAGGTGATAAAAGATAAAACTTCAGGAAACACAGTTTTCTTATGTGGAACTGGCTGCTGAAAATCCTATTTTTTTTGTGTGTGTGACTGGCTTACACTATCTTTCTCTACCCTGATTACTTTCCTTGTTTCTCTTCCTTTCTACTTAAAGAGGAAGAAAATGTCGGATAGACTTTTCCTAGGATACGACAAGCATATGAATTCTTTCCCAGTATTTGTGAACACTGGAGGGCTGCAATACTATAGGATAACTGGGATTGTATAGTTTGTCATTAAAAATGTATTGAGAAACTTGGAACAGAGCTGCAAATGGTAGTACTAAGTGGTTGGGATACGGAGAGGAACTGACAGTTGAGTCAATAACGTGGCCAATCAATGAATGTATGATTATCCATTCAAACAGAATTGATTCCAGGCTCTCTAGTCTTGAGAGGGCATTGGCCCACTCCGAAAACACATCTTCCTTTAAAAAGTTTTACCTCTCCTAAAGGAGCAGTGTATCCTGGCTCCCCGAACAGACCTGCCTAATGAAAGGAGACCAGCTTAGAACATTTATAGAGAAGTTTTTTTTGTTTGTTTTTTTTTAAATTTGATTTATATGCCGCCCTTCTCTGGAGACTCAGGGCGGCTTACAATGCGTTAAGCAATAGCCTTCATACTATTGTATATTTATACAAAGTCAGCTTATTGCCCCCACAAACTGGGTCCTCAATTTACCTACCTTAGAAAGGATGGAAGGCTGAGTCAACCTTGAGCCTGGTGAGATTCGAACTTGCAATAATTGCAGACAGCTGAATGTTAATCACAATGCTATCAGTCTGCTGAGCCACCAGGCCCTGTTAGCCACCAAGTTAGTTTTATTGCATTAAGATTCCCTGGTGGCCCGGTGGTTAGAAGGAAGTATTGCAGGCAAACTCTGCCTCCAGCGTGGAGTTCGATCCTGACAGGGCCTGAGGTTGACTCAGCCTTCCAAGGCAGGGGTGTCAAATTCGATTTCATTGAGGGCCGCATCAGGGTTGAGGTTGACCCTGGGGGCCCGGGGGGGGGGCATGGCCAGGTGGTCACAGCTAACTGGGTGTGCATAGGCAGTGTGGGTGTTGCCAGCTTGATGTCGCTCACTTCAGGGGGCACTTGTGGGGGCCCAGGCGGGACTGGGGGATCCATTGTTTCCAGTGCACGCCCAGGGGCAGGGTGGGGGTGACTTCTTGCTGGCTCCAGGACGGTCCCACGGATCTAAGGCTGATTGTGTTCCAGTCCAGATGGCCGCCACCAAGTTATAGATCAATGCCTGGCTGGCCTGGGCTGGGACCGAGGCAACACCAGGGCCCGGTCCTTTGCTGTTTCCAGGCCAGCCCTGCGGGCCAGATCTAACCATATTGGAGACCCCTGTCTCATTTCTGCGGGCTCAGCTTTTTACAACACATTCTAAAAAAGCAAAAAGAAAATTGAGTAGCCTCCTAAATTGTACTTGACCGGCATTAAACTCACCACAAGAGCCGTGGTGGTGCAGTGGTTAGAATGCAGTATTGCAGGCTAATTCTGCCAACAGTTCGATCCTGACAGGCTCAAGGTTGACTTCAGCCTTCCATCCTTCCGAGGTGGGTAAAATGAGGAACCAGATTGTTGGGGGGTAAGAGGCTGACTCTGTAAACCACTTTGAGAGAGCTGTAAAGCACCATGAAGCGGTATATAAATCTAAATGCTATTGCTATGTTCTATTGTACTTAATTATTTAATTTCTCCACTGCACATCTCATTTAAGTGACTCTATAGAAAAGCTTAAACTTGGATCCTAATGGGCATGCTGTGAATTTGACATTATTTACAAATCATTTTTTTAGGAACAATCATTTGTTACCTTTTCTATTATAGAAGGACATCAGATACTTCCATTTATGAGCAAGGACAAGGGCATCTCTGCTTTTGGAAAACTCCTTCGCTTTTCCTAACCAAATGGTGAATATTTTTGCGGAAAAAGCAAACAAGCAAACGAAATATAATATATGACTCGACAAATAGCTATTTCGCTAAAGGAAATAGGAAACTATAACATTTATCTCTTTCCTGGTACATATACCGCAAGAAAAATGTCCTGTGTCTTCCTCAGAACATTTAACGCTCTCATCTTGACATGATTAATTATATCCAAATCAGGAAAAAAAAAAATAAGGCGAATCAATTCTGAACTATATAGAAAACGTTTTCAAACACAATTTCTACCAATCAAACAGCAAAGTTTGGGCCAGGATGAAATCCAGCAGGTTCTGATAGGTTCTGGAGAATCGGTAGTGGAAATTTTGAGTAGTTCGGAGAACCGGCAAATACCACCTCTGGTTGGCCTCAGAGTGGGGTGGGAATGGAGATTCTGCAATATCCTTCCCCCAGGAGTGGGGAGGGAATGGGGATTTTACAGTATCCTTCCCCTGCCACGCCCACCAAGCCATGTCCACCACGCCCCCCAAACCACGCCCACAGAACCGGTAGTAAAAAATATTGGATTTCACAATTAGTTTGGGCTAGAAAAAAAAATATTTTTAAAAAACCTATTTATGTTTACACAGAAGTGCTAAACTGAAAGTTCTCAAAGATGTTTGTCAAATTTTAAAATCAGACTTTATCATTTGCTATTAAGAATGGAATTCTCATTTCAAGCCAGTGCTTTTTAGTTTTCATTTTTAGTTCTAGATATATGTGGAGAAGCTAAGTAACTAGAAATATTTTTTTCCTCTGATTATTGTATTATCTATAGCAAGGGTGGATCAAATTGGATTTCTTCTAGGGCTAGATCAGCATTGTAGTTCTCTTCCACGGGCCGGCCAGCCGGGAGGGGGGGGAGATGGAACTGACGCCTCCTACAGCATCCTGCCGGCCAAAACGGGGCGGGGGGAGGCATGTGTGGCCCGCTGTGCCCCATTTTTGGCCTGGACAGCCTCCTCCAGCCCTCTGCTGAACAAAATGGGGTGTGGGGACATGTGCCCCCTCCATTTTGGCTGCCAGAAGCACCGTGGGCCAGTCCTTTGCTATTTGCAGTCCGGCCCTGCGGGACAGATTTAAGCACCCTATGGGCCAGATCCACGTTAGGGTTTGATACCCCTGATCTATAGGAATTAGATAGATAGATGACAGACAGACAGATGATAAATAGATAGATGATAGACAGATAGATGATAGATAGATAGATAGATAGATGATAGATAGATAGATAGATAGATAGATAGATAGATAGATAGATAGATAGATAGATAGATAGATAGATAGATACAGATAGATGATAGATAGATAGATAGATAGATAGATAGATAGATAGATAGATAGATAGATGACAGACAGATGATAGATAGATAGATAAATGATAGACAGATAGAAGATAGATAGATAGATAGATGATAGACAGACAGATAGATGAAAGACAGATGATAGATAGATAGATGATAGATAGACAGATAGACAGATGATACATAGATGATAGATAGATGATAGACAGATAGATGATAGATAGATGATAGACAGATAGATGATAGATAGATAGATAGATAGATAGATAGATAGATAGATAGATAGATAGATAGATAGATAGATAGATAGATAGAAGAGGGAGACATGTTATTACTTCTGATTTTTAAAGATCTCAAAACAACAATTCTCTTACAATTCAGCCAATGGATGGAATTTGCAAGGCTGCTTTGATAGTTTAAGAACTGAACTGAGTGTTTGTTACATTTGTCTTTTAAGAAGATACTGGTCATCAGAAATGTATGGGTTGATAAACTGATATAGCTTGTAATTCATGTACTCCTAAAGAGGCAACTTTCCCAATAATTCATTTTAGAGTAAAAGTAGTACTGCAGATGCCTAAATTGCTACCCTATATAATAGATATCCACAACCTACAATTATGTTTAACCGCATTCTAGGAAAATTAAATTTAGTCTAGCTAGAATTTGAATTTGCTCTGCCATCAGCGCAAAGTTCAACGCTCACATCAAATGCACACAATGTCTGATATGTATTTTAGATTTGTAAAAAGCTTTCTACAAGTCTACTCACCTGGGGCACCCACCCTTTTGTCCATTCCACAAGACTGTTTAGGGACTGCAACCAGGTGTGTTGAGATTACAGATGTTGAGCAAAGCAGTCGTGCGATGTTTCATTTAACAACCGCTTCGCTCAATGTCCAAGATTGCGGTCCCAATGGTTCTTAAGCAAGGGCTACCCTCAAACCCAAATTTGTATATTCTTTTAATAAACACACAAAAAATGCACAAAGAGTAAACTACCCCCTAAATTTTAAGCAAAAAAAATTACAACACTACATAATTTTTTTACCCTTCTACCCATGTTTCCCCCAAAATAAGACCGGATCTTATTTTCTTTTGGACCCCCCAAATAAGCACTTGGGCTTATTTTGGGGGGAGTCTTATTTTTTTCCCATGTATGGGAGGCCCACTTCTTTGGCTTGCTCATGGCAGATCAAGAGGTTGTGTGGTGCGCCAGTGCTGCCGCCATGAGGCAGGGGGGTGGAGCTTACCTCAGGGACCCACAGCCAGGCCATCCACACCCAGACACCTGCCTCGCCTTGTGGCCACGGCACCTACGCACCACTCGGCCTCCTCCATCGCAGCCACAAGCAAGCAGAAGTGGGCCGATGACCACATGGGCTCCTGCTGCACATGGCTGCCGTTGCTGCCGTCGCAAGGCAGGTGTCGGGGCATGGACGGCTTGGCTGCAGGGGCCCTGAGGTAAGCCAGTGTGGGGCAGCTCCGCCACCCCTCCACCTCACCTTGAGACTGCAGCACCGTCCGGCTGCAGACGGAATTGGCAGTCAGCCGGCTGCGCAGGCTCTTAAGTAGGGCTTATTTTGGAGGGTAGGGCTTTTATTAGGCGCATGCAGTGGTGGGATTCAGCCAGTTCGCACCTATTCGGGAGAACCAGTTGTTAACTTTCTAAGCAGTTTGGAGAACTGATTGTTGGAAGAAATCTTATTTTGTTTTTTTTCCCACCCTTTTTTTTTTTTTTTCCCAAGGAAGACAGGAAGGAAACATTCTGGTGTTGTTTCTAGCCTAATCTTTATTGCCCTGTTTACAGAAACTGCCTCTCTGGTTAACCCTTATTACATTGTTACCGCTAAGGCGAAGCGCCCATCGACCTGAGTGACATTGAGTTGGCCACGCCCACACAGTCACATGACCACCAAGTCACACCTACCCAGTTGTTCATTAGGGCAGAGAACCGGTTGTTAAATTATTTGAATCCCACCACTGGGCGCATGCCTAATAAAAACATGCTAGGGTTTATTTTTGGGATAGGTCTTATTTCTGGGGAAACAGGGTACATATCAGGTTTAAAATATCTCCTGTTAAAATCTCTGCGCATATGGTGAATTTACATGGCAGGAAAATAGTTTTCTTCCCCCAAGGAAACACCCAGAGCCTTGATCTTGAATTGCCGTTTGCCTCTCATATACTTATTCTTCTTTTTGAGGCTAACAGAATTATGCTTTTCTCTCTCGAAGGGAACCACGCGCGCACTGTACCCTCCCTCACAGAACAGATTTACGTATTTATAGACCTTCCCCCCCAAAGCCGCATCTTCTAACCATTTCGGGGGGGGGGAGTGTTTCACCCTGGCAACACGTTGAAGCTATTTTATCTAACGGTAAATGCAACTAAATGAAAATTGTTCCCTGCGTTATTAGATTTTTAAGCATCAACTGCCCCTTTGATAAAGGAACCTCAAGAATCCTTTTTTCTCCCCCTCCCTTTCCTCACAGCCAAAAGGTGATCGTGCTTCCTAGAATTTGTCGAGATTGCCCAAGAAACGGGCGTAAAAAAACTCATCCATCATTGTGAGCCCCTGGTCAGGGACTTGACAGTGCAGTAAATATCTTCCACAGCAGCCTTTTAATGTACAAGCTGTTTTCGGTAGGGATTTTCACCAGTCACATAAAACACACTGTCATGAGTGACTGCCTGGGCTCCAAAGTCATTACAATTGGGATGATGGAACATCTTTCAGCGCATAACCCAAAAAAGAAAAGAAAGAAAGGGAAGGGGGGAACCCCCCCTTTTAAATGTCATGTCAAGTTTGTTGAAGCCATTTTCAAGCCTCGTTCAAGATTACATGAATATTGAATATTCCTTTTTGTAAAAAAAAAAAAAAAAAGTTTGCGATCTCAAGAGGTTCGTTAAAAAGGGAGATCACAACGGAGTGCATTTGAAGTTTGACTGAATTATTGTTTAAGGTCTCCCGCTTTAAGTTTAAAAAAAAAATCTGTAATTCTTTTTTTTTTTTTTTTTACACTCTGTCGAGCGCATTCTGGGAACAAATAAGGGGTTAGGCAATGACATTTCTAGGACTTTCCAGCACAGGAATTTTGGAAGACAGGGCCGAACTAAACTGGGCTTCAGTCTGATCCCATAAGCCAGGGGTGTCAAACTCGATTTCATTGAGGACCGCCTTGGAGGACCGGGGTGAGCAGGGCCAGAGTGGGCGTGGCCAGCTCGACGTCACTTGTGTCGGGGGTGCCGGTGGTGTCCCGAGCACTCTGCCAGCGAAAACGGGCTCCCAAGCTCCGTTTTCGGCTGCATCAGCCTCCTGCACCCTCTGCCAGTGGACACGGAGCTCGGGAGGGTCGCCAGCAGCCCTCACAAGCTCTGTTTTCAGCTGCAACAGCCTTCTGAAACACTCTGCCAGTGGACATGGAGCTCGGGAGGGTCGCCAGCGGCCCTCACAAGCTCTGTTTTCAGCTGCAACGGCCTCCTGAAACCCTCTGCCAGTGAAAACAGAGCTTGCGAGGGCCACGGGTACCCTCCCGAGCTCCATTTTTGCTGGCAGAGGCACTGCGGGCTGGTCCTTCACTGTTTCCAGGGCAGCCCCGCGTGCCAGATCTAAGCACTCCGCAGGCCGGATCCAGCCTGCGGGCCTTCAGTTTGACACCCCTGCTCTAGAATACTTCTGGAAAAACGTTTAAGCTCCTTCAGTGCGATATCTCAGGCATTTTTATAAATTCTTTGAATGAATTGCATTTATCTCAACATAGGCAGAACCTACTGTATGTATTGTACCCATTTTCATGAATCGAGGGATATAAAAATCCGTCCTTCCCTTTGATTCCCGTCAGAAATATATTCTTTTATCTCAGCACATGTCTCAGCGCATGGAGCTCCATTTTCGCTAGTAGAGGCACCGCGGGCCAGTCCTTCGCTGTTTCCAGGTCAACCCCGCCTGCCATAAGCTGTCAGATTCTCTCATAGATCCTCTACTTACGGCCATTTTTTTTTTCTTCCTAAACAAGACAGTCGTTCAGTGAATTTTGTTCCATTTTTACGGCCTTGCTCACCATGTTGGTTAAGTGAAACACTGCAGTTATTAAGGGAGTATCACATTGTTAAATGAATCTGGCTTCCTCATTGACTTTGCTTGTCACATGATCACGTAGATAACACTGCAACCATCACAAATACGAGTCAGTTGCTAAGCGTCCGAATTTGGGTCATGTGACCGTAGGGATGCTGCAGCGGTGGTAAGTGTGAAAAATACTGTCGTGAGTCACTTATTTTCAGGGCCATTGTAACTTCAGATGGTCACTAAACGAACTGTTGTAAATCAAGGATTACCTGTATCATTTTTTTTTAACTGGCAGGAGACTGAATTATATATGAAAAGGGGGCTTTTGCCTTTTATTGAAATGATCACACTTATTTATGGACACATGTTTATAAGAAAAAATGAGTGGTGCGGTGGCCTAGAGGTGGAGCTCTCGCCTCACAATCAGGAGGCTGTGAATTCGATCCTGGGTGGAGGCAGATATTTCTCTCTCTGGGCACCATGAGAATGTATCTGCTGAATATAACTCTGCATTGTCGACAGGAAGGGTATCCGGCCCGTAAACACTGATCTCAATTTAGTTTCCCAGACTCCAGCCCACAAGGGATTATGGGGGTCATTAAAAGAAGAAGATGATGATGTTTATAAGAAATATATATATCCCTATTTGGTATAGCTTCAGTTGCAAAATAACTTTATTTTGAGTTTTCAAGTTATTTTGTCTTTAGGCTGGGAAGTCCTGTTAATTGACTCATTGTCATGACTGTAAACTTCAGGAGGCTCTCCTCACAGTCACTCATGCCCTTGTCACCTCACGGTTAGAATATAGTTGATCCAGAATGCAGCCGCGCGAGCTGTTGTGGGTGCACCTAGATACACCCACATTACATCAATTCTCCGCGAGCTGCACTGGCTCCCTATTGGTCTCCGGGCACAATTCAAGGTGTTGGTTATTACCTTTAAAGCCCTACATGGCTCAAGGCCAGGCTATCTTCGAGACCGCCTTCTGCCACATAGCTCCCAGCGACCGGTAAGATCCCACAGAGTTGGTCCCGTCAGCTAAACAGTGCTGGCTGGCGGGCCCGCAGGGGAGGGCCTTCTCTGTGGCTGCTCCAGCTCTCTGGAACCAGTTACCTCCTGAGATCCGGACTACCCCTACCCTATTGGCCTTCTGGAAAGCGGTGAAGACCTGGCTTTTCCGGCAGGCCTGGGGCCGTTGATCTCGCTACGGTGATCTTGCGAGATCCGGCCATGAATGGTGTGCATTGGCTTTTAATGTTTTTTAAAATGTTTTTCTAATGTTTTTAAT
The DNA here is from genome assembly GCF_059756535.1 of Pantherophis guttatus. Lineage (NCBI taxonomy): Eukaryota > Metazoa > Chordata > Lepidosauria > Squamata > Colubridae > Pantherophis > Pantherophis guttatus. The sequence continues at coordinate 124,665,478 of NC_142067.1, forward strand.
AATTTTCCTATGTTCTTTGTTGTATTTTTTTTATTTTTTATTTTATTTTTATTTTTTTGCTGTAAGCCGCCCAGAGTCCCTTGGAGTTGGGCAGCATAGAAATGCGATAAATTAAATTAAATTAAACTTATTTTGGGATAGGGTAGGGTAGGATAGAGAGTATTGGAATGAAGGATGGGATAAAATAGAGTAGGGTAGGGTAGGGTAGGATAGGATAGGGAATATTGGAATGGAATGGAATGGAATAGAAGGATAGGATAGGATAGGGTAGGATAGGATAGGATAGGATAGGATAGGATAGGGAATATTGGAATGAGGAATAGAATTTAGAATAGAATAGGAGGATAGGATAGGATAGGATAGGATAGGGAATATTGGAATGAAGAATAAAATAGAACAGAACAGAAGAGAATAGAGAGCATTGGAATGAAGGATAGGATAGGATAGAACAGAATTTTATTGTCACTTTAAATGTACACTAATCAGCAAACTTTAAAATGAAATTTCATTGCAGTCAGCTCTCAAAAAAGATAACCATTATGCATATACCCACACACATATGACACAGGGAAACATCACAATCTAGTTTGAACGTATTCATACCTAGAAAACCTCTCTCCATAGAAGGAAGGAAGGAAGGAAAAGTAATATGAAAGAAAGAAAGTAAGTAAGTAAGTTGAGGGAAATTATATAAAACAAGAAAAATTGTAACGGTTTCTCTAGGGTTTCTGCAGAATTTAAACGAGCGACCTTCTCTAGGCTAAGCAAAGATCTCAACCATCGTGTTAAAAGAGCCTTGGTAGTACAGTGGTTTAATGCACCCTGTTATTAACACAGCTGCCTGCAATTTACTGCTGGTTCGAATCTCTCCAAGGCTCAAGGTTGACTCAGCCTTCCATCCTTTCTAAGGTAGGTGAAATGAGGACCCAGTTTGTGGGGGCAATAAGCTGACTTTGTATAAAATATACAAAAGGATGAAGGCTATTGCTTAACGCATTGTAAGCCGCCCTGAGTCTCCGGAGAAGGGCGGCATATAAATCAAATTAAAAAAAAAAAAAAAATTAGCAATGCTGGTAGAATCAGCCATTGACACTCTCAGAGTGCTTGATAATTATTGAACGCTTGGTGACCAATGAACGGCTGAGGTAAACCTGTAAGTAACTGAAGCATTGTAACCCCCGATTAACATGAGCAGCCAAGGTAATATATCAGGACTAAGTGTACTTCAAAAATCAAGCAGAGATCTGTACTCTGAGGTTGCTTTGAAGGGCAGTGGAGCTCAGGAGAAGGTGGGAACGTCCATTTCTCCCCTCAAAAAAGAGTTGGTGGTAAAGAGTAAAGATAAGCTCTACCAATATTGTAAATGGGTCAATCTGTGTTATGCACCTCACTGTAGTGTACAGCAAAAAATTGGTTTGTTTTCTTCTCATACAGAAAACCAGAAAGCACCAACAGGAGAGAAGTTGCATCCCCACCACAATATGAACGGAATTTCGGTAAGGAACCTCGCAAACAAGGACATTCATCGTGAAAACGAAGCTAAATCATCGATCGAAAAGAGAAACTCTGTTGGAAAAAAGAAAGTCCCTTGTGGAGGATCCAACAGAAAGGAAGAAGTAGAACTTGGCGGTTCTAAAGGAGAAGTGATTCCTGAAGTGGAAGCTTTGCTCGCGCGATTACGAGCACTCTGAACGTTTTAACCAGTTGCATAAAATTTTGGACTCATTTAGACGTTCAGGAAAATACTTGGTTACATTATTCATAAGATTGCAGCAGTTCAGAACGATGCTTCACATCATAAATACCTGCAAGTAGCTATTAGCATATTGCTAACATTTCAGGGAGAAATATTCCTTATTTAAAACTCCCAGTCTCCACTGCTTTTCTGACATGACACACCACTTGGTAAAATATATATTTAAAAATCTTTTTAATTGCTATCACAAATAATGTTTTACATATTTTAAAGTGTATATATATATATATATATATATACATTTTGCATGCTGCTGCATATTTGTCATTGCATTTTGAAGTGCACATTCATAAATACTTTGGGTCCGAATTAAAATTGTATTACTATAATATATGGGCTTAATATTTTGCAACTGGTTGGGAGGCAATTAAAACAATGAAAACGGACTTTTTTCTATTGCTCACCTTTAACAACTGACATGCCTTTTCACATAAACTATGGGTTGAATGTTAAAAAAATGCAAATCAAGCTATATATGTTTACAGTTTTGTTACTAGCTCTCTGGAATGTGCAATACAATATATATCTTATTATAAAGTTTTATAAATGTTTTGGAGTGTTTGGTGGGTGGCTGCATGGACTATAGATTATATGCATATATAAAATGTATTGTTATTTCCATAATAAATCTGAAATTTATATTTAACCTATAGCTGCTATTCAAATTGAAGCTCACAGCACAAATCTAAGAACCAAAGCAATTTTGTTGGTTATTTTCACATAGCCAAACCTTAAATTTTACCATTTTTGGATTCAGGAAAACACATATACTTTTTGCTCTGTGAAAAGTTTTGTTGGATTTATCCACAAACTTTTACATTATGAATTATTATTATCATTATTATTATTATTATTGGAATAATTTGTGGTGATTAGAATGCAGTATTCCAGGCTGACCCTGCCCCATCCTGACCAGAGGTGGTATTCAGCAAGTTTTGACCAGTTCTGGAGAACTGGTAGCGGAAATTTTGAGTAGTTCAAAATTACCGGAGAACCGGTAAATACCACCTCTGACTGGCCCCGCCCCCATCTATTCTCTGCCTCCCGAGTCCCGAGCTGATCAGGAGGAAATGGGGATTTTGCAGTAACCTTCCCCTGGAATGGAGAGGGTATGGAGATTTTACAGTATCCTTCCCCTGCCACACCCACAGAACCGGTAGTAAAAAAAAAAATTAATCCCACCACTGATCCTGACTAACTCAAGGTTGACTCAGCCTTCCATCCTTTCAAGATCGGTAAAATGAGGATTGAGATTGTTGGGGTCAATAGGCTGACTCTATAAACTGCTTAGAGAGGACTGTGAAGCGGTATATAAGTCTAAGCACTAATGCTTATACTTTAATTCATTTGTTCATTGCTCAACTATCTATAAATATGGCTAATCATATTGTAAAAGTGTGCACTGTGCTGCAAGTTATTTGGTGACACTACTGTTTGGCGAAGGAAAGAGTAATCTTCAAAATATTGTACTGAAGGCACTATTAAAGCTTTATACTTTGCCCTATTTGTTTCTAAACAAATAAAATAATGCTGAACACATTTTATTTAAATGTATTTATATGCCATGCTCACTCATTACTATATTTCTTGTTTGTTTAAAAACAGAGACTTTTTGAACAAGCCTGTTTGCAAATATCAAACTTTATTGCTTACGTATGTGTAAAATCTACCCTTCTGGCCTATTTTGTTCAGAATTCCCAAGAATCTACTAAAATCATCACGGTCAGAAGGAAAAACTGAACGTTCTGGAAACGTCCAGAATATTTGTTCCTAAAACAAAATTATACTGTACTTTTCGGAGTATAAGACACATTCCACCACCACCACCCAAAAGAGGTTGGAAATGTTGGTGCATCTTATAAACCGAATTAAGCCATTTTTGGCCTCCCGAAACTCCGTCCCGCACGCCCCATTTTTGCTGAAAACAGGCCTGGTTTTTGCAAAAATGGGGCACGCCGAAGGTTTGGGAGGCCTGCAGAGTGCTCCTGGGGGCTGGGGACAGCAAAAACGTGGTGCGTGGGGAGGATTTGGGAGGCCAAAAAATGGGCCCGTTTTTCACCTCCCAAACCCCCACACATTGCATTTTTGCTCTCCCCAGCCCCCAGGAGCAATCTGCAGCCCTGTTTTTCATAAAAATGGGATGTACAGAGGGTTTGGGAGGCCTGCAGAGTGCTCCTGGGGACTGGGGAGGGCAAAAACTTTTTTTCTTGTTTTCCTCGTCAAAATCTTGGTGCGTCTTATACTCCGGTATGCCTTATAGTCCAAAAAATATGGTATATCCTTTCTGCTGGGGTATTCTATACTAAAAGTTTGTTCGTATCGATCAGTGTATTGCTGGCTGGGGAATTCTGGGAGTTAATTTTGAAGAACATTGATAGAAGTTCCCTTCTTTTGGTACTGATAGAACTCTAATAGAAATAAATGACCATGTGCCACCATAATGAGAGTTTCCCTCTATACTGTAAACCGCATGAAATAAGGCAGTGAAATAATGATGTTCCATCATGGAACGGCATTAGAAGAACGCTTGCAAAGATGGAGAGATATTCAGAGGTCACTCATCTCTGTTACAGGCTGGGTACCGCAAAACTGCCTTCAAGTCAAAGTCCAATTTTGATGGCTTCACAGCCAATTACAAGCAGCCGATTAACCCTACTTTCAGGGTTAAGGTCAGTTTGGCAGATTGAATCTCACCAAGCTCAAGGTTGACTCAGCCTTCCATCCTTCCGAGGTGGGTAAAATAAGGACCCAAATTATTGGGGGCAATACGCTGGCTCTGTAAACCGCTAGAGAGGGCCGGAAAACACTGTGAAGCGGTATATAAGGCTAAGTGCTATTGCTATTTCTTCTGGGAAGTGAACTATTTTTCTTTCTGTCTCCAGCAGTTAGCCAAGCTGTAGTAGAGTAGAAACCTGCCAACTTTTAGGAATATAGGTTTGTTTACAATTTACATTCTCCCAAATTAGATTGCATCCTGCTCTTTTTTTGTTGCCTTTGAACGTCAAGGAAGTTTTGCTCATTCCACCTACTCAAAAAATTGACTTTCAATAAGATAACTTTATTGTCATTTTTTTTACACACTAGCCCGCATTAAAAATGAAATTCTGTTGCCTGCTCTCAAGAGAAAATGTGTATCTACCCAAACACATACATAGCACACATACACATGCTATATACATACATAAATAAGATAACATACACAAACACACACACAAATCATCCATACATCCATCCATCTATCTATCTTATCTTTCTATCTCACTGTCACACCTATGGTTTTCCATGAATGTTTTCTGGAACAGACAAAGATATAAAATACCTGGATATATGTATGAATTCTTTCCCACTAGGGTCTAGATCGATCATCAATCATTCTGTATAGAAAACCTCAATTTATTAGACTACGCAAAATTTTCTTTTCATATTAAACTGAAACGCTTACGAGAAAATTTATAGCAAGCAACATCCACAATTCGTGTTCCCGTTACATTTTTTTATTTGGCAATTCCGACTGTAGCAAGTTGAGTTGTTTTATGTGATTTCTCAGGAGCACGGAAGACCATTATAGACTTCTGGATTTTAAAAAGGAGAGATGGCCAGTCCTTAATATTGGACTGGTTCTTCCCTTTTTTACAGTTCTTCTGACTTCTTCTGATTAAATCAGATTTCCTTGTTAGAACCATCTCTTCAAAGGATCTCTTCCTTCCTCTGAAGTAGTGAATCCATTTTGTTCTCCGAATCATTCTGAGGTTTGACATCAAATCTCACCCTGGTCAACTTAGATTCGAGCAACAAATAGAATAGAACAGAACAGAACAGAACAGAATAGAATTAATAGACTAGAATAGAATAGAATAGAATAGAATAGAATAGAATAGAATAGAATAGAATAGAATAGAATAGAATAGAATAGAATAACAATAGAATTAGAATAGAACAAATCAGAATAGAATAGAATAGAACAGATCAGAATAGAATAGAATAGAATAGAATGAAAATAGAATTAGAATAGAACAGAAGAGAATAGAATTAGAATAGAACAGAACAGATCAGAATAGATCAGAATAGAATTAGAATAGAACAGAACAGATCAGAATAGAATAGAACAGAACAATTAGAATAGAACAGATCAGAATAGAATAGAATAGAATAGAATAGAATAGAATAGAATAGAATAGAATAGAATAGAATAGAATAACAGAGTTGGAAGGGACCTTGGAGGTCTAGTCCAACCCCCTGCTTAGGCAGGAAACCCTACACTACTTCAGACAAATGGTTATCCAACCTCTTCTTAAAAACTTCCAGTATTGGAGCATCCACAACTTCTGAAGGCAAATTGTTCCACTGATTAATTGTAACTGTCAGGAAATTTCTCCTTAGTTCTAAGTTGCTTCTCTCCTTGATTAGTTTCCACCCATTGCTTCTTGTCCTGTTCTCAGGTGCTTTGGAGAATAGCTTGACTCCCTCTTCTTTGTGGCAGCCTCTGAGATATTTGAAGATTGCTATCATGTCTCCCGTAGTCCTTCTTTTCATTAAACTAGACATACCCAGTTCCTGCAACCGTTCTTCATATGTTTTAGTCTCCAGTCCCCTAATCCTCTTTGTTGCTCTTCTCTGCACTCTTTCTAGAGTCTCCACATCTTTTTTATATCGTGCCGACCAAAACTGGATGCAGTATTCCAAGTGTAGCCTTTCCAAGGCCTTGTAAAGTGGTATTAACACTTCATGTGAGCTTGATTCTATCTCTCTGTTTTTGCAGCCTAGAACTGTGTTGGCTTTTTTGGCAGCTGCTGCACACAGCTGTCTTATATTTAAGTGATTGTCCACTAGGAGTCCAAGATCCCTCTCACAGTTACTGCTATTGAGCAAGGTACCACATATACTGTACCTGTGCAATGAAGGCTTCTCTTACCTAACAGATCTGAACAAGGGACATTGATAGTTATCACATGTATGGGAAATAAAAAAAAAACATGTTTGGCATGGCATTTACACAATTTACCAAATGTATTAATTTTCCTTTATCACAATTCAGATAAAAATAATCACGTTTTAAAGGCATTTCTTTAACAATGTCATTTTCATAAGCCACAGTTTTAAATGAAATCCGTTAATTTACTTCAATTAAAATGGGCATTTCATTTTGTTAAATCATTCGCAGAGTTCATGGAAAACTTTAATCCTTTGATCTCTGAGTCCAAGATGCCATTTTTTCTCCCACTGTTAAAGAAAGTTGAAGTTGCAAACTAGATGGGCATTCTATTGAGCTTCATAATGGTAGAATTCATTCATTTCTCTTTTTTTTTTCCCTCTTCTAATGTACTATTTATTTTTCTGACAGTTTCTAAAACAAGAATTCCCAAACTGGCATCTTTCAGATGTATTCAGTGAATTTTTATATACTTTCTAAAAAAAAACCAGGAAAGCCATTTCATCAACCGAATTATTCGTTCATTCATTTAGTCAGCTTTTGGGGATAAAATATGAAGTTATCTGAAAAACTAATTTTCTTATTTTGGATCAGGAGATATACAAGATAGCAAAGAAGGATAGTTATCTGAGATTGGGAAGGTAAGGTAATAGTGCTAAATGTGTTGTTTGATTTCACTGGAGGGACCTGAAATTGCATTTTGTGCAAAACAAAGCAGCTGAAGCTAAATTTCTCTCAAGGTCACGATGGAAATAATGCTTGATGATCCAGACTTCTGTAGTCAAATATACATGTTAGAAGGCCTGTTCCCTCACCTTATTAAATAGCTGTCGGAATGAAGGAAAGAACACAACTATAACTCTTACCAAACTTAACGAAACTTTAAAGTAGTTCAAAATGATTTTAAAAGGGCAAAAAGAATGTGGTCCAGAAGGAAAACTATAGTTTATTTCAATACAATGGACATAAAAATGTTTAAGGAGGCTCAGTATCTGATGCTTGCTTTAGACAGCTAATAAACGGTCTGTTTTTCAAAATGGACTGTAGAAGAGACTAGACAATAGACATAACTCAGGATAATCCTAATTTAAATTTCTTGACAGTTAGAAATCAGAGGAACGAGTTGCTTCCAGAAGTTGTGAGTGCTCCAACACTGGAAGTTTTTAAGATGAGATTAGACAACCATTTGTCTGAAATGGTATAGGGCAGTGATGGCTAACCTTTTTGCCATCGCGTGCCAGGAGGGGGGGGGAGGTTCCCATGTGTACGTGCCCACACCCATAATTCTATGCGCCCTGCCCTGTGCATGTGCGCACAACCCCCCCAGCTCCTGCTCCTGGCACGTAATGGCCCGGTAGGCCCATTTTTCTTTCTCACCTGGCTTCAGATCCTCTCTTTGCATCTGGGGAGGGCGAAAACAGCCTTCCCCACTCCCTCAGAGATCTTCCGGAGGCCTGAAATGGCTCATTTCCCAACTCCTGGTGGGACAGGAAGTGACGTTTTTGCTGTCCCCAGCCTCCAGAGCCTCTCTCTCTCTCTCAGAGCTGAGGTGGCGTGCCCACTGATATGGCTACACGTGCCACCTGTGGCACCCGTGCCATAGGTTTGCCATCACGGTATAGGGTTTCCTGCTTGAGCAGGGGCTTGGATTAGAAGACCTCCAAGGTCCCTTCCAACTCTTGTTATTCTGTTATTCTAATAATAATCAGGACCCAAATGATAATCAGGACCCAAAGGTGCTTTTTCAAAAGGCAACTGAACTTTCTGGTTTTTCTTTGAAGACGTTTCGCTTCTCATCCAAGAAGCTTCTTCAGCTCCGACTGGATGGTGAGGGAATGGAAGGATTTATACTCCTTGCAGACATCTGCATTCTTTTAGTGAATTGCTAAGGTAAAAAGAATGCAAATGTCCAGCTGTCTGCAAGGAGTATAAATCCTTCTATTCCCCCACTATCCAGTCAAAGCTGAAGAAGCTTCTTGGATGAGAAGTGAAATGTCTTCAAAGAAAACCCAGAAAGTCCAGTTCTCTCTTGAAAAAGCACTTTTTGGGATAAGTATGACCTGAATGACTGAGAACCTCCATAGACATTGACCCAAAATGATAATGCATTGAATTTGACTTGGACATGTTTAGTAACCCCTAATCTAAAAGGATATAAAGCTAGAATTTTGGAGAAAGAGCAGTGGTGGGCTGCAATCGGTTTAACAACCAGTTCGGTGAGAGCGCACTCCATGCGCACTTTTCACGTGCCTAACGCACTTGCACACAGCATTCAAAATACAGCAATTTGAAGCTCAGCTGCTTATTTTCTAAGGCAGCCCCAGTAAGTAGAACAGCGGAGGTGCGGAAAGCAGCTGTGCTGCACAAATCAGCTGAGTCAGAAAGAAGCAAATATAGGACAGGATTGGGTGGGGGCAGGGCCAGCTGATCACTGGAACTACCGGTTCGCCTGAACCGGCAGCAGCCCACCACTGAGAAAGAGCATAAGAAGATAATCATCCAATGAAATTGACTGCAGTTCATGAAGCTTCTGAGATACAAGAGAAGGCAACATCACAATTCCTTACTGCAATACACTGCAATACACTGTAGCTCCTTTTGAAATTTCAGATATCAGTGGTTCATTATGCTTGTACTGTGCTAGCTGTGTTCCTCCGAACTCCAACCTACACGTCTGATTTATAATTTCTTAAACAAACAACATTTCCAGTCCTGATCTTAAAAAGCCCTCTGGCGCAACACAACACGTGGTGTCTTCCAGATGGGTTGGGACTGCAATGCTCAACATTCCCAGCCGGCCATGACCAAAAATTGCAATCTTAGCAGGGCCTCCGTTGGAGAAGGTTACTCTAGTGAATACGGCTTGACATCATGATTTATTTATTTTTAATTGTCAATATGGCACCTACCTCCCCTTCACTTCCATCGACATCAGTTCTTGAGATTCCCCAAAAGGGGAAAAAAATAAAATCCAGTTCAGACCAGAACATCTCCTTTATGTTTTCAACAATGAAGCAGATGGAAAAGGAATAATTGAGCTTTTCTGGAAATCTCCTTATTCTCTTTAGTGCATTTATACACTCGGTGGTCTAATGTGTTGTTTCTTTCCTCCTCCCTCCTCTTCCTCCTCCTCCTCCTCCTCCTCCTCCTCCTCCTCCTCCTCCTCAGGGGTGAAATTCACTTACCTTCTCTACTGGTTCGCAGTTGTGTGTGTGCCATCGCCTGCACATGTGCTTAAAATTGTCACAAAAAAGTGATGTCATGACGTCCACGTGAGTGGGCAGAGCCTCCCACAGCTGCCGCTACCAGTTCACCCAAGTCGGATAGAACCGGCTGAATTTCACCTCTGCTCCTCCTCCCTCCTCCTCCTCCTCCTTCCCGTCTTCCTCCAGCTCCTCTTGTCAGGCATTTAATACAGTACAGCAATGTATGCATTACTTCTGCTAAGGAGTAATATGTAGTGCGGCAGGGTGCAAGCCTTGCAGATATAGGATTTCACTCACTTAGACATCTCTGGTTGCTTCTTCTGAAGCCATTGTAGATCTGAAGATGAATCCATTGGCTCCCTTGGGAAAGCACCGGATTGCTTTATCCAAAGCTGATTAGTTTATATTCTGTGGTAATATTGCAGTAATCCATAGATTCCACCATATTCAGCAAGCCGGTCTTTTCTCATTTGAAGCAGCAATTTTATTTCTAAAGCAGGGGTGTCAAACTCAAGGCCTGGGGGCTGGATCTGGCCCGCGGGGTGCTTAGATCTGGGCCATGGGGCCACCCTGGAAATAGCGAAGGACTGACCTGCGGTGCCTCTGCCAGTGAAAACGGAGCTCAGAAGGGCTGCATGAAACCTTCCCAAGCTCCGTTTTCGCTGGCAGAGGGTTGCAGGAGGCTATCACAGCTGAAAACGGAACTCAAGAGCCTGTTTTTGCTGGAAGAATGCTCAGGCCACCATAGGCGCACCTGACATGAGTGACATTGAGTTGGCCATACACCCCCAGCCCCTCCAAGTTCAAACACAATCCTGATACAGCCCTCAATGAAATCAAATTTGACACCCCTGCTCTAAAGTGAGATCTTTGTTTCAGGGGTGGGTTCTACTTACCTTTACTACCGGTTCGCAATGGGACCATGCGCGCTTGCTTCGCTCACGCACAGAAACTTCCCAATGACGTCCAGGTCAGTGGGTGGAGTCTCCCACCGGTTTTACTACCGGTTCTTGCGAACCGGTCCGAACTGGGGACAATCCACCACTGCTTTATTTCCAAGTGGCAGATTTCAATTGTCCCCCTGGAACAGAATATCAACCATATCGCCAAAGTTTCTTTGTTGCTCACAAAACCGTACCGAGAGCATTGTACTCCGTAAAACACAGTGAGCTGATCTCTGATTGACACCATTTTTGAAATATAGAATCTTTTTTTTCCCCCCTTCGTGATTACAATCCCCCAAGAAGGCTAACAAAATTCTCCCTTTCTCAGGAAAAAAACCAGCCGTGCTGTAAATCTTCTGATGTGACCAACCATAGAAAGTAATTAAACCAGTGATGAAATTCAAATTTTTTTACTAGTGGTTCTGTGGGCGTGGCTTGGTGGTTGTGATGTGGCTTGGTGGGCATGGCAGGGGAAGGATACTGCAAAATCCCCACACATTATAAAATCCCCACTCGCATATTTATTAGTTGCAAATGCTTAATATATTTTTTTCTTACGCGAGTTTATGGTGTCAAATCACTGCATAGAATCTACCAAGTTATTTATTTAAGTGTTTATTGCATAAAACACTTCTATTTTATATTCTATGGCAGCACTGTAGGTTTTCTTGTCTCTACAAAAGGGCATTAAAAAAATAATAAAATGGATAAAATAAAATAAAAATGGTTTACGATTGTTTGGCTTTATTTTTATATTTCAGCTCCCGGCCCCCAACGCTTTACAAATTCTAGATTAAATATCAAGCTAAGAAATCAAGGAAAGATCTAACTGTTAATGATGCAATGTTTCTAAACTTTCGCTAAATATAAATCTTCATTCTGAGACCAGTGGTGAAATCCAAATATTTTTTACTACCGGTTCTGTGGACGTGGCTTGGTGGGCGTGGTGTGGTTTAGTGGGCATGGCAGGGGAAGGATACTGCAAAATCCCCATTCCCACCCTACTCCTGGGGGAAGGATATTGCAAAATCTCCATTCCCACCCCACCCTGGGGCCAGCCAGAGGTGGTATTTGCCAGTTCTCTGAACTACTCAAAATTTCCACTACCGGTTCTCCAGAACCTGTCAGAACCTGCCTGTTTTCCCCCCGGAGTTAAACCGTCTCAGTGTAATAAAGCTGCATGGATAAAACTTCCAAAATCAAACATGAATAAAAATTAGATCGTCATTGAAAAAAAATATTAAATGTGTGCTGTGGCACAGGCGCGTGCCCAACTGGATCTGAGGCTATTTCTACTATCTGAAGCTAAATCTTGTTCAGATAAACTACTCAACGGTACTTCAACCGACAGACGCAAGAAATTGTCAGGAATTCAGCATTCGCAATTAAGTTACTGTGAGGCTCGCCTGAAATCTGACTCTGATTTTGTAGATAAACGCACAACGGCTCCTCAGATGTTCTGTGCCTCAGTTGTATTTGATATTTTCACTGCTTAGGGAAACCCGAATGGAGAAGCTTCCGAAAGGAAGATCTAAGTTGTTGTATAATAAACGGGATGCACAAAAACACAGGTAGTCCTTGACTTACAACATTTCATGTAATGACTGTTCATAGATACAATGGGCACTGAAAATATTGGTTTTTCACCTGTGCCCATTGCAGCAACGCCAATGGGCACACACGGTCAAAATTCAGACACTTGTTAACTGACTTATATTTATGACGGCAGTCACGTGATTCCCTTCCGACACACAAAAGTCGATGGGGAAGCCAGATTCACTAAACAACTGTGTGGCTAACTGAAGAACTGCAGTGGTTCAGTTAACAACCGTGGCAAGAAAGGTCATAGAATGGGGCAAAACTGACTTAACAATTGTCCTGCTTAGCTACAGAAATGTGGGGCTCAATTGCAGTCATAAGTTGAGGAAATATATATATTTGTGTGTGTGTGTGTGTGTGTGTGTGTGTTTGTGTTTGTGTATGTATATATATATATATATATACTGTATGTGTATATGTTTTCATAGATTTTCACGGGTAGAGGTATGCAAGTTTTGGTGTATTCGGGTCTTTTCCTGTGTAAGATTGAGAGTATCTTGGCGATGTTTCGACAAGGTCCCACTCGTCATCTTCAGGCTGGTGTCTTTGGCTTCGTGCTTGTGCTTTTTCCTCACACAATCACGAAGCCAAAGACACTAGCCTGAAGATGACAAGTGGGACCTCATCGAAACGTCGCCAAGATACTCTCAATCTTACACGGGAAAAGACCCGAATACACCAAAACTTGCATATGTGTATATGTATATATACGTGTGTGTGTGTGTGTGTGTGTGTGCATACACACGCAGACACACACACACACATATATATACAAACAATTGTGAGCTACACTATATACTTATTTTCCAAGAAATGAACAGTTTGTCAATCTGAATGGTTGTGTATATATAACAGTAGCCGATGTTCTTTTATTACGCAAGGTCTTGAATACAATAATCTGCTCCATAATGTCACTTACATCGTTATTGTGATAGTTAGTCACAATGATTCAGTGTCCTATTTTATTTCTCAAGGGACAAACACAATAAATACAACATTGCAGTCGATCCTTTTTGTTTATTTGTGCGTGTTTATAACCATGGCACAAATACTCTTGACATATTTCTTTTCAGGCTTTTGGCTCGGAAGAAGTATTGTATCTATTCTTATCTCCTCTACAATCCCCATCTTCCCAGCAAATGTATGTTATTGTTGGAAGAAATATCCATTTGGTTCAGTTCCAAGCTGGGAGAAAGACATTGGAAACATGGAGGCTGATTGGAAAGATGGTGTATTGATGGACACATGGGTTTGAGGTCCTGGGCAGCTGAACACATGGAGTTGAGAGTGGGAGGGTTTGATACCTTCTCTTGGACTTTGAATTTGAGCTTCCTGTTCCTGTGCAAGAACATGTACTGTATTCTATTGGCTGTTGTCAAACTCCTATGGGGCCATGTAGGGGTTATGTAGGGGTCACAGGTGGCTCTATAGGCAAAATACAAATCCTAGGTGTTTATCTGAACTGTTTGGTTGACGTTTCTGAGAGTGATACAATGAAGGGGCTTGTGTTCTGCTTGTGTTGGGCAATTCCTATTGTGGCTTAGTGGCTTTGTCCTGGTTTGGCTCTTGGGTGAGGGTAGTTGCTTATGAATAGAGCTATCTAGTTTCCATTAAGCTCTTTATCTCTTAAGTGCTGACATCTGCTGAGGGCTATTAAGAAAGATGGGAGCTGCTTTCTGTCTCCAAGAACATGTTTCTCCATTCCTCCTTTAGGGAAATACAATATTCTGCCCTTTTTAAAAAAAATATACCTCAAAATATTTAATTCTTCTAGGAGGGGGGTAGCTTCCCACATTATGATATCTGCAATATTGAGATATGAATCCAGCTACTGTTCTTTGGATGCAAAGGTCTTCCAACATCAAGGTTTCTGTTTAGAAAGCAGTTTTTTGTTTTTTTTAAAATTTGATTTATATGCCGCCCTTCTCCGGAGACTCAGGGCGGCTTACAATGTGCTAAGCAATAGCCTTCATCCTTTTTGTATATTTATACAAAGTCAGCTTATTGCCCCCACAAACTGGGTCCTCAATTTACCTACCTTAGAAAGGATGGAAGGCTGAGTCAACCTTGAGCCTGGCGAGATTCGAACCTGCAGTAATTGCAGGCAGCTGGCCTTAATAACAGGGTGCTTTAGACCACTGTACTACCAAGGTTTAATGTTGATTGTTGTTAAATATTATTTTAGAAGGATGGGTATAGCAACTTTTTTAAAAAAGTTTTTTCATTAATATTTTGCCTTTACCTTTTATGTATGCCAAACCTAAAATGGCCATTTCTTCCCCTTTGTTGTTTTTTCACCATATGAGTCTGCCTTGTCTTTCACAACTTCACACATTGTGTTAAGCTACATGTTGTGGCCTGTCAGCCGCTGGCCCCTCCGGCAACTGAATCAGAGGTGGCGGCAGTGTGGGAGTCAGGGTTAGCATCAAGGCAACCTGAGAGCTCTGAGGGGGAAGCGGGAACGGAGCTGCCAGAGAGAGAGAGAGACAGAGGCGGAGTCTGGGCCCTCCATCAGCCCTCAGATGGAAAGTCAACAGCCCTCAGGTCTGGAGGTGGCTGATGAGGAAGAGGAGGAACAGCTGGGTCCAGTGCCTGACGCGCGGATGCGCAGAAGGCAGAGGAGAGGAGAGCAGTGGAAATCTATGGGCCGGTCCTTGGGACGGAAGAGCCACCGCTGCTAGTGAAGCCCCACCCTAACTCTGGAGATAAAAGGCAGGGGGCGGAGATGAATGGAAGCGGCAGATAAATATTCATCTCCCTGCTGGACAGACTTGTTAGCCTGCTGTGTGTGTGTGAGAGAGAAGGGAACAATGAGGTAACTACAGAGGGTTTGTCATGTTTGAGAGCTGGGTCAAAACGCTACAACTTTTTAGTCATGCAAAATACAGTTGGCTGAATCCACCAGGAAGCCGGCCCCATTATGACGTAGCCATAATGTGCTTGAATCCTCTCTCTGGTTCTGTTCCTTGCTTCTCCCAATGCTCTCTGTAATCCATGGCGGCATTTTGAGAATTAAGCCAGGGGTTCTTTTGCTGCTATCATTCATTTTAAGATTAGTCACATGTTCCACTGCTGTTCCCTGCTCTCATCTCCAACTGTTTTATTATTGCTTTTTTTTTTTTTGTAGATATGATGGCCCCGGATTTGATCTGCCTTTTTACCGCTTGCTAGCCAGTCTGGCAAAAAAAATTTTCACGGTTGCAACTAGGTCTTCTTTTGAATTGCAAATGTTTTCCAAGGCTGAGTGAAGCAATTTAGCTAATCGTGCTCTCTCTTTGTAGACAGCCAAGCCTTTGGAACAGAAGTGAGATGCTAATCCACCAACAGGAAGAAGACCAAGTGACAAGGGGAGGGAGAGAGAGAGAGAGACCCTAAGGCGGAAACGATACAAAATGACCCAGACAAGGCCTGATCTGTGAGTTGTTCGATGCCACCATGTTCCTAGAACAAAACCTGGCAGCAGAAGAATTAGGAAATGCCCCAGAAAATGGCAGTGATATATTCCATGATATATTCTAGCCAAAAACAACAAGCTTCCTGTTATCATGCCTACTTCTTCTAAATGGCTGATAACTAATGTTTTATGATGAATGTATTTTTACAATGACTATGATAATGCTCTATCACTATTGTTGTATGTACACTGAGAGCTTATGCACCAGATACGAATTCCTTGTGTGTCTAATAACACTTGGCCAATAAAGAATTCTATTCTATTCTATTCTATTCTATTCTATTCTATTCTATTCTATTCTATTCTATTCTATTCTATTCTATTCTATTCTATTCATTCCATTCCATTCCATTCCATTCCATTCTTATTTCCTATTCCATTCCTATATTCTGTTTCTATATTCTATTTCTATATTCTATTCTGTTCTATTTTATTCATTTTCTATATTCTATTCTATTCTATTCTATTCTATTCTATTCTATTCTATTCTATTCTATTCTATTCTATTCTATTCTATTTCTATTTCTATACCTATACCTATACCTATACCTATACCTCTATTCTATTCTATTCTATTCTATTCTATTCTATTCTATTCTATTCTATTCTATTCTATTCATTCCATTCAATTCCTATTTCTATATTTTACTGTTCTATTTTATTCATTATTTTATATTCTAGTCTATATTCTATTCTATTCTATTCTATTCTATTCCTATTTCTACATTCTATTTCGATATTCTTTTCTGTTCTATTTTATTCATTTTCTATATTCTAGTCTATTCTATATTCTATTTCAATATTCTATTCTGTTCTATTTTATTCATTTTCTATATTCTATTCTATTCTATTCTATTCTATTCTATTCTATTCTATTCTATTCTATTCTATTCTATTCTATTCTATTCTATTTCTATTTCTATACCTATACCTATACCTATACCTCTATTCTATTCTATTCTATTCTATTCTATTCTATTCTATTCTATTCTATTCTATTCTATTCTATTCTATTCTATTCATTCCATTCAATTCCTATTTCTATATTTTACTGTTCTATTTTATTCATTATTTTATATTCTAGTCTATATTCTATTCTATTTTATTCTATTCTATTCCTATTTCTACATTCTATTTCGATATTCTTTTCTGTTCTATTTTATTCATTTTCTATATTCTAGTCTATTCTATATTCTATTTCAATATTCTATTCTGTTCGATTTTATTCATTTTCTATATTCTGTTCTATTCTATTCTATTCTATTCTATTCTATTCTATTCTATTCTATTCTATTCTATTCTATTCTATTCTATTCTATTCTATCCATGGTGGAAGTTCGATTCTCAAGGTTGACTCAGCCTTCCATCCTTCCGAGGTTGGTAAAGTGAGGATACAGATTGCTGGGGGCCATCTTCTGACTCTGTAAAGTGCTTAGAGAGGGCTGTAAAATACTATATATTACTATGTATACTATATATATATATATATATTGTATATAACTCTGTTATTGCTATGTCCTGACTTGAAACTGGAATGATGATTTTCCTATCTGGTAAACTCAACTCCTGTTCATCAACTAATCCCATAAATGTATCTTTGAATTATTTGGCAGTGTGTGTGTGTGTGTTGGTGGAGGAAAAAACCAGTTTGTGCAGCTCAAGGAAATAGCTGTCCCTCCTCTGCACATTTGATCTATATATATATTTGATTCAGAGCCGTCTCATTTGCTGACTTGGTAGCTGCAGAGGGAGGAAAGTAGAAGTCACCTAAGCAGGCAGCTTTTCCTTAGAAAGGCTGCAGAAAAAGAACGGAGCGGAGGAGGAAGAGGAATTGATTCCAAATCTCCCCAGAAGATTAATTATGTGCTGTGTGGGCAATTAATGGGACTGGATCGGGAGCACGGAGTGACAGACGCCTTGACCTAAGAAGAATCTTTTTTGCGGGTTGCATTGGAAAGAGGACATTTGTTTCCCTGCCCTTGTTTACCTCGCCCGCTGCAGGAAGAAAAAAAAAGTTAATGGGTGAAAACACTCCTTAGATTACAGTTTGGGTTCCTTGAAAAGAGGCCTTTATAAGCCGAAGCTATTCTCCGCTCGGCGGCTTCCGTGCCTTGAAAAATGAAACAAATCTAAATGGAAATTACAGGCTTAGCTGACAAATTTCGTGTTGGGAATTGACATTTGTACATTTTTGAGGCATGAAACCCCGGCCTTCGGATTCTCGTCGGAGTGGAATTCAAGTGCAGGGCAAGGAAAAGAGAGTTGGAATAAATCAGCCGAGGAGATGCTTTTGTCCCACTTCCGCATCTGCTGATACCTTCCAGCTACTTAGGAGGGACTGAGTCTGCTCTGTTTTGTGCCTTTCCTATCAGAAAATGTAATATTTTTTTTAAAGCAGGAAGCCACACTTCCTGAAAAGTTGTGGCAATGATACAGATACAGATTAAGAGAGTTGGAAGGGACCTTGTAGGTCATGCAGTCCTCCTCACCGCCCAATCAGGAGACCCTACACCATTTCCGACAGATGGCAGTCCAATCTTTTCTTGAAAGTCTCAAGTGATGAAGCTCCCACAACTTCCGAAGGCAACTTCTGTTCCATCGGTTGATTCTTCTCACTGTCAGAAAATTTCTCCTTATTTCTAGGTTGAATCTCTTCTTGATCAGTTTCCATCCATTATTCCTTGTTTGGCCTTCAGGTGCCTTGGAAAACAGCTTGACCCCCTTCCTCTCTGGGGCAGCTCCACAAATATTGGAAGACTGCTATCATGTCTCCCCTGGTCCTTCTCTTCACTAGACTAGCCATGCCCAGTTCCTGCAACCGTTCTTCATATGTTTTAGCCTCCAGTCCCCTAATCATCTTCATTGCTCTTCTCTGCAATGTCATGAAAATGACTTGGACATCCATGGGAGAAACTATGGATCTGGTTTTTAGTGAACCTATTTGGCCAAGGCGGCTAACCATTCTTAAATATTGCTATTGCTTAACGCATTGTAAGCCGCCCTGAGTCTCCGGAGAAAAGGCGGCATATAAATCGAACCAATAAATAAATAAATAAATTCTTAAATATTTTGTTGATAGTTGCAAAGTCATGTCCCATTAATAAAAAAGCAATGGTCTGGTTACTCCTATTACCGTATCTTACTATTACATTAATTTACCACCAACAACTTCGGAAGGAATACCACTAGAAAAAGCTGAAAGGATCACGTACCTCGGTTTTAATTTACATGTAAGCTGAAACATGACCCCTGAAGTATAAACAAGGATAGAGAAAGCTCAAACAGCATTCTCCAAAATGGAAAAGGTCTTCTGCAGTCACGACATAAGCCTAAAATTGAAAGTCAGGCTTGTCAAATGTTACATCTTTTCTATCCTGCTCTACGGAGTGGAGAGTTGGTCTCTGACAAAAAGCCACTTGAAGAGACTAGAAGCATTTGAAATGTGGATTTACAGGTGAGCTGTTACGTATAAGTTGGGTTGACAAAATCAGAAATGAGGAGGTGATGAGCCGCCTGGGAAAGCCAAAGGAGATCATCAGAACCATAAAATGTGAAATAATATTTCAGACTTGGGATGCGACACCCGTAAAAATACCCCATACTTCACTTAATCTTCCAAGGAAAGATTGAAGGCAAACGAGGTCCAGGCAGAAGAAGAACAATATGGCTTCAAAATCTAAGCAATCAGGAAACAATATCAATATAAATCGTAAGGATACAAGCAACAAAATTACAGTCATACAGTCATAAGTGGAAGGAGATGGGTGGTAGGAATGATGAGAAGATTAACAGTAATGCAGACTTAGTAACTAGTTTGACAGTGTTGAGGGAATTATTTGTTTAGCAGAGGGATGGCGTTCGGGAAAAAACTGTCCTTGTGTCTAGTTTTTCTGGTGTGCAGTGCTCTATAGCCTCGTTTTGAAGGTAGGAGTTGAAACAATTTATGTCCAGGATGCGAGGGGTCTGTAGATATTTTCACAACCCTCTTTTTGACTCGTGCAGTATATAGGTCCTCAATGGAAGGCAGGTTGGTAGCCAAGGTTTTTTCTGCAGTTCTAATTATCCTCTGAAGTCTGTGTCTGTCTTGTTGGGTTGCAGAACCAAACCAGACAGTTATAGAGATGTCCTCAAATAGGCTCAAGTTAGCATCTGAGAATCACCTGCGTTCCATTACAACCGAGTGAAGTTGTTAACTGAATTTCAAAACAATGTTTTGAAATGAGGTGTTGGCCAGCTTTAATGTAAAATAGGGAATATATAAACGAAGGCCTTGTATTTTAATTAATATTTTAATTGCAAAATATTTGAAGGTCGAGCCACTGCCTGCAGTAGAAAAATTATCTACTGCTGCTTGCTGTAGGGTCTTAGTAATAGCGCGTTGCCAGCCCTGTTTCTGAGGAGAAAAAAAAAATTCCAATTTCAATTTTATTTTTTGAATACAGACGTAATGAATCTCGACCTTTGACCTTTAAAGGCATTTCCTCCCCCCCCTCAAAAATGTGTGAAAAGAGGGAAAGAATGAGAAACAAGCTGGCTAAAGAACATGCCAGGTGTTGGCACAAGATGATGAGAATTTTTTCACCTATGGAATAATTAATCAGAATTCAAAGAAAGAGACATCTTATTACAGAGAAGTCTTTTCTACAGAATATCGTTCAGTGGTCCAGTTAGTTCCCATCTTTTAATTAGGAACATCACTGTGGGAGAATTAACAAGGAAACCACAAGGTACAGTAGATGGGAAAGAAGAACCAACGTATCTCCTGTAGAAAATTAGAATAATGAAATATTTTGAGAAATATTAACAAGGCAGAATATCATATTTCCCTAAAAGAGGAATGGAGAAACATGCTCTTGGAGACAGAAAGTAGCTCCCACCTTTCTTAATAGCCCTCAGTAGATGTCAGCACTTAAGAGATAAAGAGATAGATAGCTCTATTCATAAGCAAATTCCCTGCAGCAAGGTTTGAACAAAGGTAGGATTAGCCCTCAGCCTCTATAGGAATTGCCCAACAAGCCCCTTCATTGCATCAGCCAAACTTCAACCAAACTTAGCTCAGACAAACTTCTAGGATTTGTACATGGCCCTATAGGAGTCTGACAACAGCCAATAGAATACCTGTTCTTGCACAGAAACAGGAAGCTCAAGTTCTATGCCCAAGAGAAGGTATTAAAAACCCCTCACTCTCAACTCCATGTGGTCAGCTGCCCAGAATCACAAGTGCTTGGTGGTTCTGTTCATCATTAAACCATCTTTCCAATCAGCCTCCATGTTTACAGTGTCTTTCTCTCAGCTTGGAACTGAACCAGATAGATATTTCTTCCGACATTCCTAACCTTGGGAAACTTGTATTTGTGAAAAAAGTATTACCCAGAGATTCAGGAAGAACTATACTTAGGGTGATTGTGTCATGCCAACTCAAGCTTTATCTTGTTTCTCTCTTTTAATTTAAGAGTTAAACGTGGCACCTTATTGTTGGGCATGTGACTCCGTTGGCATTGACTCTTTAACATCTATTGACCCAGAAGGGAGCCAGGATGAAGATAACAAGTTAAAAGATTTATTCTGGGACTTCTTTGTCTATCATTCTTTCTGTTCTTTGTGTAAGAGGTGGCTAATCTCAGGTCACTTCTTTTTTTTTTCCCCAGGCATAGCTGAGACAGCACATTCTCTTTGCTCTTTTGTTGCTGTTGCTATATAAAAGTTTCTTGCCCCTGTATTTTGTAGAAGATCTGTGTTTTTCTTTAAGACAACGATCCCTTAAAGAATCTTGAGCAAGAAACCAATAAATACGGTTACCATAACTGCTTTCTTCTGTTTCTTCCTGAAGACATGGGGAAAAAATATCGTACTTTTCAGAGTATAAGATGCAATTCCCCCCTAAAAGTGGGTGAAAATTGCAGTGTCTCTTATACACCAAATGTTACTGAAGCCCCACCCACCCACTGGCCCCCAGCCTTCAACTGTTTTCAGCCTCCACGTTTTGCATTTTTGGCCTCCGCAAGCCCCATTTTTGGCCTCCATGCATTGCATTTTCAGCCAGTTCCAGGCGGTGGAGATCGGCGGCGGCGAATGGGCTGCGTTGAACAGACTGTGCTGAACGGGCCGTGGTGGCAGTGAACAGGCGGTGGCAAACAGGTAGCGGCAAATGGGCCGCGCCGAATGGGCCGAGGCAAACAGGCTGCAGCAAATGGGCTGCGGCAAACGGGCTGCAGCGGCGAACAGGCCATGGCGAATGGGCGGCGGTGGTGAATGGGCTGCGGCAGTGCCGAATGAGCTGTGGCGAACGGGCCAGATGAATACTGGATGGCTGCTGGGAGGCAAAGGAAGATTTCTTTTTCTTGTTTTCCTCCCCCAAAAAGATAGGTGAGTCTTATAGTCCAGAGTGTCTTATACTCCAAAAAATACGGTATATTTCTTCCTGAAGAAATGGGGGAAAAGATTATGTCTTTCTCTTTCTGATGATCACTTTTACGCAAATCTGTATAAATCAGCAGTTTGCTTAAAGTGTAAGTGGCATTTTTGTAACAGTACATTACTACTACCAGTAGTACTGATAGGCCTCAATTTAAGACCATTATTGAGCCCAACATTTGTGCTGCTTAGCAAAACATGTGTTCAGTGAATTCCTCCCATTTTTACGACTTTTCTTGCTGCCGTTGTTAAGTGAATCACTCAGTAACATGGCTGTTAAGTGAATCTGTCTTCCCCATTGATTCTGCATGTCAGAAGGTTGCCAAAAGGGGTCATGTGACCCCGGAACACTGCAACCGTCATACGTACATGCCAGTTGCCAAGCGTTTGAATTTTGATCTCGTGACCATGGGGATGCTGCAACGGTCATAAGTGTGAAAAATGGTCATCATTCACTTTTTCAGTGCCGTTGTAAATTTGGAAGTGAACTGTTGTAAATCAAGGATTATCTGCATTAACAGTGCTGATTGATTCTTTGGACATTTACCCTTTATCTGGTTCGGACCGGATCGCCTGATCCGGTAGCGATGGAGGCGGGTGTTTCAGAGAACTGGCAGCAAAAATCCCTGCCCCCCCATTCCCATGCCCAGCTGAGCTGTGCGATCATCAGAGACTTTTTTTCTTTTAAATGCCTCTGATGATCCAAGCTGAGTTGCCTGATCGTCAGAGGCTTTTGCCGATCAGGCAACTCAGCTTGGATCGTCAGAGGCATTTAAAAGAAAAAAAGTCTCTGCCGATCAGGCAACTCAGCTTGGATCGTCAGAGGCATTTAAAAGAAAAAAAGTCTCTGCCGATCAGGCAACTCAGCTTGGATCGTCAAAGCCTTTTGAAAGCATTTTTTTACAACCTCTTCGCCGAAGAGGTTATAGAAAAAATGGTTTTAAAAGTGAAAAAAATTAAAAATTGGCCACGCCCACCCAGTTACATTACACCCCCCCACCAAGCCACGCCCACAGAACTGGTAACAAATTTTAGATTTCACCACTGATAGTACCTAAAACCACAAAAAGCTTATTTAATTGGACATTTGAAATATCCCCACGGTTTAGATTTTTTTTATTGATGGACTTGCTTCTAGAAAATACTGCCATGAACCGTCTGTCTAATATAAAGAGGTAAAATTAGGGACTACGGAACAAACATAATTCTCTGTCTCTGGAATCGAAAAACTGCTTAAAACTTACACATTTATTTGACATATTTGAAAAAATTTCTAGTTTGGCAATTTAATGGGATGAGTCTCAAGGCTTTGCAATGAGGTATTTTTCATTTAACCGTGGATTAGCTATTTAAAAGGCTAATACACATTTCAAATATTTAAAAACGTAATGCCTCAAATATATGTATTAGATGACTGATGGAAACCTTACAACTGTAGTGGTGTGTTTTTTTTAAAAAAAATTAAGAATGAATATTCTTAAATAGTGTGATTCCAGGATTGGTAGTTTTTTCAGTGGTTTATGTTTACGCATTTATTTCTTCAATTCAATTTGTTTAGGATGAAGAAAAATCTCCTTTAATAGTGGTCTTCTGGGTGCGTTTCAAGGTGTTGGGTCTCACCTTTAAAGCGCTCCATGGCTTAGGGCCAGGGTATTTACGAGACCGCCTTCTGCTACCGATAACCTCCCACCGGCCAATACGCTCTCACAGAGAGAGCCTCCTCAGGGTGCCGTCGGTCAAGCAATGTCGGCTGGTGGCCCCCAGGGGGAGAGCCTTCTCTGTGCGGGCACCCGCCCTCTGGAGTGAGCTTCCTCCCGGAATACGGCTGATTCCGGATCTCCGCACTTTCCGTAAGGCGCTGAAGACGTTTTTATTTCAGCAAGCCGGCCTGGCCTGAATAGGTTTTATGGGTTAGTTTTTTTAATTGTATAGCTAGGGGTTTTAAATTGGGAGGCTGATTAATTTAATTTATTTTTAATTATCTTAACTTTTATATTGTATGTTATTTTAATTCTCGGCTGTTCACTGCCCTGAGTCCCTTTGGGGAGAAGGGCGGGATATAAATTCAATAAATAATAATAATAATAATAATAATAATAATAATAATAATAATAACAACAACAACAACAACAACAACAACAACAACAACAACAACAACAACAACAATAACTGAAATGTTATTACTAGCAACAGAACTCACCACATGACACCTGGGGAGATTGCATCACCCAGGAAGGCTCAACCAAGCTTGGGATTCAAAAGACAACCTACAAAGTTATCCCTGCATGGCCCCATGGGAGTCTGACAACCAATCAGAATACAAGCTCAAATTCAAAGCCCAACAGAGGGTATAAATCTCTCTCTCTCACACCCATGTGCCTTTTTACCCAGGACCTCAACACCACGTGGTCCTGTCCACCATTAAACCATCTTTTCAAACAGTCTCCATGTTTCCAATGTCTTTCTCCCCACTTGGAGCTGAACCCAGGTGGACATTTCTTCCAACACTACCAAGACAAAATTAAATTACAGCATGGCCTTTCCAGCCGCAATGAAGCCTCTGAGAAGTCTCCAAATTCTACATTTCTATGGAAACTCCAAGTTCAGCCATTCTATTAAGCCTAGCACCTTCTAAAAAATAATGTCCTTTATTTTTGCCCGCATATTGGCTCCATTCACACCAAGGAAAAGACAACAATCTGGTTTCTGTTATCTGTTTCCACCACTGTTATCGGCAGTGGTGGGATTCAAATTTTTTTACTACCGGTTTGGTGGGCGTGGCATGGCTTGGTGGGCGTGGCTTGGCTTGGTGGGCGTGGCATGGCTTGGTGGGCATGGCAGGGGAAGGTTACTGCAAAATCCCCATTTCCTCCCAATCAGCTGGGACTCGGGAGGCAGAGAATAGATGGGGGCGGGGCTAGTCAGAGGTGGCATTTACCAGTTCTCCGAACTACTCAAAATTTCCGCTACCAGTTCTCCAGAACTGGTCAAAACCTGCTGAAACCCACCTCTAGTTGTCGGGCCATTTCCGTCTCCCTGCTCCTTCTCAGCAATTCAAAAATGGATGGATCTGAGAAAAGAGAATATTATTTGTCCTCTACATGGACCAAAATGCCTTTCCTCAAAAAATTTGAAATCCTCCAAGTGCATGTAGGTCATATTTAGAAGCAATAGCTGCTGCTGTTGCTGCAATACATTTTGGTAAGCGAAGCATTATTTTTGGAAGTTGAGAATATCTAGGAACATCAAAAACATTATCCGGAGCCTTTTAGCTTCTTTTTTCTTTTTTTTAAAGAAACATTATATCTTGTCCTTCTATTTTTTTTTATTTAAAAGTATATATTTTGGAATGCAATAAAAACCCTCACAATAAAAATAGACACACACATGTCTAAGAAATACAACAGAACAGCACAAATCAACTCAGACCCTTTTAGCTATTCAACTGATGCTCAATTTTCAGATGAATTTAACAATTCAATTAGAACTGTTGCACCTTGTCCTTCTAATTTTTTTTTATTGCATAGGACAGATAGTCCTCAATTTATGACCAAAACTGAGCCCAAAAATGTATGTTGTCGAGTGAAACCTTTGTTAACAGAGTTTTGCCCCATTTTACGACTTTTCTTGTCGCAGATGTTAAGTGAATCATTAGCAGTTGTTCAATTAGTAACCCGGTTGTTAAGTGAATCTGCTTTCCCCGTGGACTTTGCTTGTCAGAAGGTCGCAAAATGGAATCACGTGACCCCTGGACACTGCAGCAGTCATAAATGTGAGACAATTGCCAAGCACTTGAATTTTGACCATGGGGATGGCTGCATAAGTATGAAAAATGTTCATAAATTGCTTTCTTCAGCGATGTTGTCACTTTGAACGGTCCCTAAATGTACTGTTGTAAGTTGAGGACTACCTGTATATATTTTAGAATGCAATTATCAGATCTGTGTATCTGCCATTCTTCGTGGAAGAAGAGGAGGAGATTTGGAGTTGTCACATTTAGTTCTTTTCCTATGTGTCCTAAGTATCCAATTTCTTGCCTGGTCCTCTTTGTATAAATTTTAATCTGATTTATAACTGCTGCCTGGCACCAGGAATGCCTAGAGAATTCTCACACCTCGGGAAATGAAAGGGAAGGGGGGGGAAATGAGGGATTGTAAGATGACCCTGAGAAGCTCTTCGCATGTGTTTCTCAGAGAGGCTGGTGCAATTCATCTTCACACTGGCGGATTGGTCGGAATCCACATCGGAAGGTGGGGAGGGGGTGTTGTGGCCCCGCCCTCTGAGCCTGTCCCATCGGAGGAAGAAAGCTCCGAGCATGAGGAAGAGGAGTCAGCCAGGCCTCCCTCTCCAGGCCCCTCCCCTCTGGCACTGTCTCAGGAGCCGGCCGAGGGAGAGGAGATTAGCCGGGAGACAGGTGTCTCGGATGAGAGTGCGGGAGAGACATCATTCCTGGATGCACGCCTCCGAAGGTGTGATAAACGATTGCAGCTGCTCAGGAGGCGTGCTAGGGATTAGAACTGAGTCACTGGACCACACCCCAGAGACTATATAATAGAGGGTGGTGGCCAGTGATCCCTGTGACGAACAAAAATAAACCTTGGATAGTCACTAAAGCCTTGTCCGAAACTGCTGAGAGGAATATTTATTTCTGTTGGACTCTTGCACGCTGAGTATATTATCTTTCTGTCTCTGTGGAAATAAAAGCACTTGGCAGACGGTGTGTATATCGCTGCCAAGTTGGAGATAAAGACCTGGGTGTGTGCCAAGTGCTTCCTTAACCCTCAGCTGGCTGTGTTTGTGTGTGTGTGTGGACGGGGACAGATCAAATTCTCACACCTCGGGAAATGAAAGGGAAGGGGGGGGGGAATGAGTGGATTGTAAGATGACCCTGAGAAGCTCTTCACATCTGTTTCTCAGAGAGGCTGGTGCAATTCATCTTCACACCGGCGGATTGGTCAGAATCCACTTTGGAAGGTGGGGAGGGGGTTCCTAATTTCCTTTATCCTGAACTGCATGCCCTGAGGGACCCCAGAGCCTGCTTTGAGTTTTGACTTGCTTTCAACCCTTTCAATAAAAGATTCCTTTGGAAATACAAAGTTCTCAAGAGTTCGTACTTTCTTGGAAGGGGATGCGGGGGGTGGGGGGGGAGAGAAGCTGGTCCTTACAGCAATAAAAATCCTCACAATAAAAATACACACAGACACAGACCTAACATACACAACAGAACAGCACAACCCGATCCAGAATGCCAGAATAAGAGCAATAAAACTCTGGAGACAATACATAAAAAAACCCAGGGCGTAGTAGGAATCTGCTGATCTGTTGATTTCACACTGATGTAAAAAAATCCTATTGTAATTTAAATAGGAGCCAGCCGTGTGCAGCAGCTGCCAAAAAAGCCAACACAGTTCTGGGCTGCATAAACAGAGGAATAGAATCAAGATCACGTGAAGTGTTAATACCACTTTATAAGGCCTTGGTAAGGCCACACTTGGAATATTGCATTCAGTTTTGGTCGCCACGATGTAAAAAAGATGTGGAGACTCTAGAAAGAGTGCAACAAAGAGGATTAGGGGACTGGAGGCTAAAACATATGAAAAACGGTTGCAGGAACTGGGTATGTCTAATTTAATGAAAAGAAGGACTAGGGGAGACATGATAGAAAGTATTCCAATATCTCAGGGGCTGCCACAAAGAAGAGGGAGTCAAACTATTCTCCAAAGCACCTGAAGGTAGGATGAGAAGCAATGGGTGGAAACTAATCAAGGAGAGAAGCAACCTAGAACTAAGGAGAAATTTCCTGACAGTTAGAACAACTAACCAGTGGAACAACTTGCCTCCAGAAGTTGTGAATGCTCCAACACTGGAAGTTTTTAAGATGTTGGATAACCATTTGTCTGAAGTGGTGTAGGGTTTCCTGCCTACACCACTGGACTTCTGGACTTCTGGACTAGAAGACCTCCAAGGACCCTTCCAACTCTGTTATTCTAAATAAGAAACTTTCTAAATAATAATTTCAGCCAAAATAAAATTCCTTAAAGGAGGGAGGCTTATGCTTGTCAATATTTCTGCCTGTATCGACAGCTTCTAAATATATTTTTAAAAGCATAAGTTTGGTCTTTGGATATAGACTGCTTCCTCGCAGGCAATTGGATCTCAGAAATTTATGGCTAAATTTAAGCCACTTCTTTTGTTGCCTTAGATACTTCAGAAGGAAGAGGTCACAGTGACACTATTTTCAAAGATGCCTCTTTTCTTGCGCTCCCTTCAGCCGCATTCTTGGAAGAATATAATATTTCACAGTTGTGCCCTTAGTTTGAATGAGCTTCTCTTGACCATTCCTCCCCCTTTCGCTGGGATATCGTCTCTGATTCTATTTCCACGTGTTCCCATCTCACTCAACCTTACCAAACGAGGACGGAAGGCTCCTTGCAGCAGAAAATGAAGAAGAGAGGAGCATTTCATACAAATATAAAAGGTTTCTGTTTAGCACATTTCCTTTAAAAGCCAGTGAGAAATGCTGGGTGACATTTCCGATCCGTCAAGACGCTAATCAAAAAGATGCGAATATCATTGCATAATTCCTCCTCCATACTTCTTCCTGCGACTGGGTCAGAATAGATCTAAAGGGACCTTGGAGGTCTTCTAGTCCAACCCCCTGCTCAAGCAGGAGACTATATCTCTTCTTAAAAACCTCCAGTAATGAAGCACTGAAGCACTTGAAGGGATTCTGCAAAATTGAGGAATTTATATAGGGACAATATTATGGATTAGGATGGCATTTCCACGCCCCCCCCCAACTTCAGGAGGATTGGATTATACTGTCAGCATCCCAACACTGACATATAATAAAGAGAGGAGAAGCCTGAACTTTTGCCTACTAAATCCCTTTGAAGATTCTGTCTCCTTGGAGATGGGAGAGGGGGGAGACATTCCTGTGATCTGACGAAGAAGGGATCAGGAAAGTGACTTGGAAGATAGCCAATGAGAAGCAGAGAATTGGGGATCGGAAAGGGAGGGATTGGGGGGCAAAGGTCAGTACTGACCGCGAAAGAGCCAGGATCAGATTGCTGTGCTCGAATAAAGAGAAAATTTCCTTAAAGATTGACAGTTTGGAAATTCATTTATTTTGAGATAGCATCGAAACCTGACATATACCATAACAGCCAGTTGAGGTCGCGGTGAAGACCTCAAAGTAAAAACTGGGAGACCCATGAGCTCTATTTAAGGTCCATGAGTTTAGGCATGAAGGTCCAATCCTGGGGTGAAATGCTCCCGGTTCGGACTGGATCATCAATTTATATTTAAATCTGATAGTCACCAGAAATTTTGAGAAAGCTCTAAACTAATGTTGGAAGAAATGTCCATCTGGGTTCAGTTCCAAGCCGGGAAAAAGACACTGGAAACATGGAGACTGATTGGAAAGAAGGTTTAATGAAGCAGGACCACCAGGCATGTATGATTCTGGTGCACTGACCACATGGAGTTGAGAGTTGGGTGTCTTTTATACCTTCTCTTGGGCTTTGCACTTGAACTTCCTGTTCCTGTGCAAGAACATGTATTCTATTGGCTGTTGTAGGGGTCATAGCTGGCTCTGTAGGTTGTCTGAGCTCCCAGGTTTGGTTGAAGTTTGGACTCCGATGCAATGTCGTTAGGAGATTGTGCAATGTCGTATGCTCTGCTGCTAGTGGATTAATCCTATTATGTCCTGGAGGGTCATGACTTAATCCCTTCACCCTGGATCTGAAGGTCTTTTGTTTTGTAGACAGGCTGGCCCAGTCTTTCTTAATGGGCACCAAATATCTGCTGGGGGCAGGGAGCTGGGGCTCTGAGTTTCTGTCTCCCTTAAGATTTTTTTTATATATATTTCTCTTTTAGGGGAAATATTTTATCCTGCCTTTTAAAAATATTCCTCAGGATTTTTCATTCTTCTAGGAAAGGAGGGTGGTGGCAGCTTCCCACAGGTCAAAAGCCAAGCAGAGCTCATTTTTTATCGAATAAAACCAGCTGAGGTTCAGAAGGACCTTCCGTTTGTATATACTTTTACAGGTGGTTATCCTATGCATTTCACTTTCCCTTCCACGCAGGTGTGCAGCGTAAGAATCGGCCCCAGGACTCTGTTTGCTCAATGCAATCGGCAGGAAAGCAAAAGCATAGCTTTGTACATGGGCTGGGCCTTCTTCTTTTTTTTTTTTTCCTTTC
This sequence comes from Pantherophis guttatus, assembly GCF_059756535.1. Taxonomy (NCBI): domain Eukaryota; kingdom Metazoa; phylum Chordata; class Lepidosauria; order Squamata; family Colubridae; genus Pantherophis; species Pantherophis guttatus. Next base: position 124,695,983 of record NC_142067.1, read on the forward strand.
CTATTTTCTGGCATGCAAATTAAGGTGCCAATTAACAGCAAAACCCTAATCAGGCTTCTTTGGAAGCAAGACTTGTTTATTTCAGCAGAGTTCACTTCTCTGTGCAGGTAGCTATTACATCGTGGCCTTTAGACTTCAAAACACAAAACAGCTCGGAGATAACCAGCGTAAGGCATTCAGATTGTCTTGCAACAAAAGTACCTACTTTTTCATTATTATAGATTTTGAGAGAATATGTCTGTCTGCCTGCCTGCCTGCCTGCCTGCCTGCCTGCCTGCCTATCTATCTATCTATCTATCTATCTATCTATCTATCTATCTATCTATCTATCTATCTATCTATCTATCTATCATCTATGTATCATCTATCTTTCTCTCCCTCCTATCTATCTATCTATCTATCTATCTATCTATCTATCTATCTATCTATCTATCTATCATCTATTCATCCATTATCTCTAGCATCTATCTATCTATCTATCTATCTATCTATCTATCTATCTATCTATCATCCATTCATCCATTATCTCTAGCATCTATCTATCTATCTGTCTATCTATCTATCTATCTATCTATCTATCTATCTATCTATCTATCTATCATCCATTCATCCATTATCTCTAGCATCTATTTAACTATCTATCTATCTATCATCCATTCATCCATTATCTCTAGCATCTATCTATCTATCTATCTATCTATCTATCTATCATCTATTCATCCATTATCTCTAGCATCTATCTATCTATCTATCTATCTATCTATCTATCTATCTATCTATCTATCTATCTATCTATCATCCATTCATCCATTATCTCTAGCATCTATCTGTCTGTCTGTCTATCTATCTATCTATCTATCTATCTATCTATCTATCTATCTATCTATCTATCTATCATCCATTCATCCATTATCTCTAGCATCTATCTAACTATCTATCTATCTATCATCCATTCATCCATTATCTCTAGCATCTATCTATCTATCTATCTATCTATCTATCTATCTATCTATCTATCATCCATTCATCCATTATCTCTAGCATCTATCTATCTGTCTATCTATCTATCTATCTATCTATCTATCTATCTATCTATCTATCATCCATTCATCCATTATCTCTAGCATCTATCTAACTATCTATCTATCTATCATCCATTCATCCATTATCTCTAGCATCTATCTATCTATCTATCTATCTATCATCCATTCATCCATTATCTCTAGCATCTATCTATCTATTTATCTATCTATCTATCTATCTATCTATCTATCTATCTATCTATCTATCTATCTATCTATCATCCATTCATCCATTATCTCTAGCATCTATCTATCTATCTATCTATCTATCTATCTATCTATCTATCTATCATCTATCTATCTCAGGGATAAGTAGATAAATATGGAGGGGGTGGAAGGGAAGCAGGAAACCTGGGGCAGCCTAAAATTAATACATTTTAATCCATCATTAAAAGTGCACGACCTAGTAAAATATTTCATTCCCAATTTCTAATTAAAATCCAGGTGTGCACTTTCGCATCTCAAATTAATTTAATCTAATTATTTAACATTTTGAACTTAAAATGTTCATTTTGAGCTAAAAATGTGCGGTTAACAGATCATTAATGTAACACTATATGTAGTAAATAAATGTCTAAGTCAATATTATGAAATTAAACATCACAGTTGTCTACTCTTAAGACCCAAATAATTTTTAAAAGGTTTCAACTTTTTAGGAACTCACCAGGAAACAAAGGGATTGTAAATCACAACATCCCTCCCTCTGGGAAAAAATTGTGGCTGGTGTTAAACCACATTCTGCACCCTTTAAGCAAAAAATGAAAGTGGACTTCAAAAACTTAAACCGGATCTTCTTAGATACAGTGGTGACGTTTGCTCACAACTTGGATTTTCTTAAAAGTTGCTGGAATGAAGAAACCCAAAAATATTTATTATTATTATTATTATTTGGAAATGCTTTGTTTTTGTAAGTAAAAAGTCCAGCAATTGAAAAAAAAATAAAAGCCTGTTTCTATTTTTAGGCATTTCTGGAAAGGCGGGTTGAAAATGCAGGAGAAAAAGGCCTTCTCGGAAAGCCCTTTTAATACTAGCAGGTTAACAGATACCATTTCTATACCATTTCAGACAAATGGCTCTCCATCTCTTCTTAATAACCTCCAGTGTTGGAGCATTCACAACTTCTGGAGGCAAGTTGTTCCACTGATTAATTGTCCTAACTATTAAAGAAATTTCTCCTTAGTTCTAAGTTGCTTCTCTCCTTGATTAGTTTCCACCCATTGCTTCTTGTCCTACTCTCAGGTGCTTTGGAGAATAGTTTGACTCCCTCTTCTTTGTGGCAGCCCCTGAGATATTGGAACATGATTAGCTGTGAAACTGAAATAGTGACTCTTTCACTATTCTGTTGCCAGTTCTAAAGGTGTGTGTTTGTTTATGTGTGTGTCTCTCTCCTCCTCCTTGCCCCTCAAGTAGTTTGTCACTGCCTTCTTCTGAGACCTGTTTTCAGTTTTGCTGTCTAGGCTACCTTATGATTCTTGATGAACTTATCTTTTCTTTTATGTACACTGAGAGCGGATGCACCAGTGGTGGGTTGCCCCCGGTTCGCACCGGTTCTATAGAACCGGTAGTAAAACCGGCGTGAGGCTCCGCCCACCGACCCTGACGTCATCAAAACGCTTCTGCGTATGCAGAAGGTAAGGTAAGTAGAACCCACCCCTGGTATGCACCAAAGACAAATTCCTTGTGTGTCCAATCACACTTGGCCAATAAAGAATTCTATTCTATTCTATTCTATTCTATTCTATTCTATTCTATTCTATTCTATTCTATTCTATTCTATTCTATTCTATTCTATTCTATTCTACAGCTCTGGGATATTTTGGTGGTTTTCTCTCCAAGAAAAAACAAGGCCTAATCTTGCTAAGCAACCAAGGGCATTCATAGAAAACATTTTTTGCAGTGACTTCCCTCAAAGCACAAATATACAATACCAAGAGCTGGGGAAATCCTACCAAGAGAAAAACATTGTGTAGGCCCTCCTTGAAACAGGAGATGCTTTAACATTTGCTACGTATTTCACGTTTTGAGAAATGCCTATTTCGAACCCAGTGCAGAGCCATAGAATAGAATAGAATAGAATAGAATAGAATAGAATAGAATAGAATAGAATAGAATAGAATAATGGAATGAAGTAGAATAGAATAGAATAGAATAGAATAGAATAGAATAGAATAGAATAGAATAGAATAGAATAGAATAGAATAACAGAGTTGGAAGGGACCTTGGAGGTCTTCTAGTCCAACCCCATGCTTAGGCAGGAAACCCTACACCACTTCAGACAAATGGTTATCCAATCTCTTCTTAAAAACTTCCAGTGTTGGAGCATTCACAACTTCTAGGAGCCTGAGTGGCGCAGCAGACTAATGCAGACTAATGCTACTGTTAAAAGGTAGTATTTAGCTTCCAGCTGCCTGCAATTACTGCGAGTTCAATTCTCACCAGGATCAAGGTTGACTCAGCCTTCCATCCTTTCTAAGGTAGGTAAAATGAGGACCCGGTTTGTATATTTTATACAAAGCTGACTTTGTATAAAATATACAAAAGTATGAAGGCTATTGCTTAACGCATTGTAAGCCGCCCTGAGTCTCCGGAGAAGGGCGGCATATAAATCAAATTAAATAATAATAATAAAAAAGTCATTCTACAGATTAATTGTTCCCATTGACAGGAAGTTTCTCCTTAGTTCTAAATTGCTTCTCTCCCTGATTAGTTTCCACCCATTGCTTCTTGTCCTGCCCTCAGGTGCTTTGGAGAATAGCTTGACTCCATGAGTTTCAATCAATGGGATTGTGAGGGAAATTTTAACATTTCCTGGAATAACATCCCTGACAGCAACAACCTCACCAAGTCTGCATATATGTGTTATTTTGCTTTCCCTCCCCACTCATTTATTTTCTACAAGGGGGGCGGGGGAAGTCATTAAAAGCCTTGGGGGAAATTTGCCAAAATTATAGGTGGGAGTTCCATAATATTTTGTAAATGACTGCATGGTAAAAGGTCTTTAAACTGGAGTTCAGAAAACACTTCCAGGCAAACGTTTAAGCACTGAGAAGTAAAGACATCCAAAATTACTTCTTCTCTTCACGTTACTTGGAATTTCCAACTGCGAGAATGAACTCTGGACTGAATGCAGAACGTTAAAAGTGCCAAATTATATTTATTTAACTTTTTTTAAAAAAATACTTTTTTGCAAAATTGAGCCTCCTTAATGTCCTAGCCCTAGGCCTATATGTGTTTTTCCGCCGATTAAAAAAAAAAACTTTTAGGAGTCAGCCTTAATTATTTTAACTTATTATTTAGGCCAGCGTTATTCTGCTCAAGATTTATTTATGTGTATACCGCCGAACTCGTAATATGCGAAATGGCCCAGTGTTAATAATATTTACTCAGAAGCAAGTGCTATTGATATCATGAGGTAATTTTTTTCCAGAAAAAAACCCGACTTTGAATTACAGCCAAAGGCTCGTGTTTTAATTGTGATGCAATTGTTAAAAAAACCAAAACAGAATCCTCCTCTCTTTAAGAGTTTGGTATCCAGTAATTAGCATAACGAATTTATGCTATGTTTACTTATAGGTGCATGACAAATAAAATGACTTCTACCACTGCTTGCTAAAATTGGAAGACTGTATAATACCGCAATTAAGGCTGGACAATTTCAAAGGCAGTTCCGTGGCTTGTAATTCCTCCTCGTTTGCTACACAATATGTAAACAGGAGCATATGGTGCCTATTTTGTATACAAGTGTTCCCATCACCAGCTAGGATTTGTCTGGCAATGAGATTATTTAATATGTCTGCATCTGCATTTGCAAATTTAATGGTTAAGGCTTTGGAAGGAAAGAAGGTTAAATAGCTGGTTATTTTACTTGTATTTAAATATGAATTAAACATGATGAGCTAAAGGTAATGATGCTGAAGATCAGGTATGGAAATTTGGAAATCTGAAATGTTAAACGCTTGGCTTTTCAGTATACGTCAGGCACTTGATGTGCTTTGAGAAGGGATTCTATGGAAAATGATGCAGACTTTAAGCAAACCTCCTTCTCCAATTGTCTACGGAGATTCTCACTCAGGTCATGGTTGTCCCAAAGGTAATGTCAGGGTTCCAAGTAACACCCCCCAATGAAAGAAAACTCCAAGGCTTGAGGTTCCTCAAAGTTTCTTTTTATTAAAGATGTCATATTGGCACATCTCGGAAAACCCGAATCTGAAAGTTTCCAGATTTTTCCCACCCAAGTGAAAATTCAAGTCCCTGCCCAGCACCCTCATATCTATCACATGGCCCAATCATCCAACGTCCAAACTGGAGACACCTCCCAGTCACCCAACTCCAGGTTCCAGGGCAATGCGTCCTTGACTCTCTGAAAAAGGAATGTTATTTTGACTACAGACTTCATATCAACCATACTCTATGCAATCCCTCCTCCCATTTTCCCACAGAAGAATAGGTGGCAGGCTTGAAGGCCCAAATGTAAAAGATGGCTTCCAGATCTGACAGATGCTTTCTTTCAAAAGGCAACTGGACTTCCTTGTTTTTTTAAAAAGTCATTTCGCTTCTTCGCTGATGAGAAGTGAAACGTCTTCAAGCAAAAACAGGAAGTCCTTTTGAAAGAAAGCATCTCCTCCAATGATCCAAGTTGATAGATGTCCCACCACCACCAGTTCTTCTCAAATCTTGTGGGGGAGAAAAGAGAGGATTGTGATTTCATCCTGAGTTTTGGGAGATTGAACAGGAAGAGGAATCCTTATCTTCTTTCAGAGGACAGTGACAGTTATAGAAACTGAAAAATATGGGACTTGGAGGATGGTTTATAAGAACTTGGAGAAGATCATGGAAGTGGAGAGGAAATTATTTTCTAATGTAGGAAGTTAGCACCAGGGGTGGGCTCTCCTTACCTTTACTACCAGTTCGCAATGGGCTGTGTGCGCGTGCTCACTTCACTCATGCGCTCGTGCGCTCTTCTGCGCATGTGCAGAAGCGTTTTGATGATGTCAGGGTGGGTGGGCGGAGCCTCCCTCCAGTTTTACTATCGGTTCTATAGAACCGGTCCAAACCGGGGGCAACCCACCACTGGTTAGCACCCATGCCTCTCCTAGGAAAATGAGATATTTTAGGAAATATTAAAAGGGCAAAATATTTCCCCTAAAAGGGAGGCAGAAACGCAGCCCCACCCCCACTTTTGTCAATGGGCCATTAAGGCCTAGGCCAGTCTATTCTACATAACAAAGATCTACCTTCTTCAGGCAGAGCCATAGCAGGAATTGCCCAAAGCCCTTTCATTACATCATCACCCAGCAAGGCTCAACCAAGCTTGGGACTCAAAAACACAACCTACAAAGTTACCTCTGCATGGCCCCCCCCTGGGAGTCTGACAACAAATCAGAATACTAGCTCAAATTCAAAAGCCCAGAGAGGGCATAAAATCCAGGCACTCTCAGCATCTCTGCCCTTTTTAAGATTTTTGCTACCGGTTCTCTGAACTGCTCAAAATTTCCTCTACCGGTTCTCCAGAACCTATCAGAACCTGCTGGATTTCACCCCTGTTTTAGTTGTTATAGAAGAAGAAATATAAGAGGGGGAAAAAAGGTCTCCAGTGGGGTGCACTGTAATATTTGTATTTTTTTTTTTTTTTGTATTTAGATGGACTTCCTCATGACAAGCATAAGACAAGCATACATGCCCTCTATATGATATCCAGAAGTGGTCTTCAGCAGGTTCCGACCAGTTCTGGAGAACCGGTAGCAGAAATTTTGAGTAGTTCGGAGAACCACCTCTGACTGGCCCCGCCCCCATCTATTCTCTGCCTCCCGAGTCCCAACTGATCGGGAGGAAATGGGGATTTTGAAGTAACCTTTCCCTGGAGTGGGGAGGGAATGGAGATTTTACAGTATCCTTCCCCTGCCACACCCACCAAGCCACGCCCACCAAGCCATACCACACCCATCAAGCCACACTCACAGAACCGGTAGTCAAAAAAATTTGAATCCCACCACTGATCATATCCTTTATCAAGTATGTTTCTTCTGTCCTTGTATCACAAGCAGAGGAAAAAACTTTAGCCTTTTTTTGTGTTATGTCTTGGAGAAGAAAATACTCTTGAGTTGGAGATCATGGAAACTAGTTGAGATAGTTCATAGTTGAGTACAATTTCTGTAGGAAATCCTGAAAGGAAACTTTAAATAATAATAACAAAACAAAACAAAACACCCAAAATAAACAAAAAAAAATGTAGACACCTCTAATATGCTAGAAACCGAAATCCAAGGCATCTGATGAAATTATGTCGTTGTTGTTGTTTTGCTGTGATATTTTGAAAGATTCTCTGACTAGACATGTAATAAAATTACGGATTTATAAACCCTAAGAAAGACTGGATGGCACCCAACTGACTCCAGGCTGTGATTCCTGCCCAGAGAAATATCTTTTTTGGAAGACAGAAGTAATTCCCAGTGACTGAAAGGGGGCAGACTCAGGGTGCATTTCGTTGGCTGTCTCTGGAAAGATGAAAATTGTACATTTTTCTTTTTTTTCTTTTTTTTTCTTTATCTGCGAATGCACAGATAATGCAGGCAAGAGAAAGTTGTGAAATCACCCCAAAATAATGATGAATCGGAGTGGATGTTAAAAGTGTGGCCGCGGTGAGAAAACAAGGATGCCTGTGTGACCAATGATCAGATTTTTTTAAAAAGTGCCTTTTTCGTGGCGCCCAGACTAACATTTTCTTGCCAAATCTGCCAAGGCGTGACTTGTCTATAATTCACTTTTCTGGCGGTTCACAAATAAATAATATTTTTAGGGGTCATTCAAAGGCTTTGTGAAGGCGTTCCATCGCTGTTGAAAGCTCTGTTATATTTTCTTCCATTTTGAAGCTGTGCTGATGCCTACAGATAGTATCAAATGGACTCTGAGCGTATTGCTTATTTTCTCAATTACAGAGCATGATCTTGAAAGATATTGCCTAACATCGCCCAGCTCAGGGAGTTAAAGGAAGTGGTTGCTTGCAAAGCCTTTTATCACAGATCTCTCTCTCTCTCTCTCTCTCTCTCTCTCTCTCTCTCTCTCTCTCTCTCTCTCTCTCTCTCTCTCCCTCCCTCCCTCCCTCCCTCCCTCTCTCTCTCTTTCTCTCTTCCTCCCTCCCTCTCCCTCTCTCTCCCTCTCTTTCTCTTTCTCTTCCTCTTCCTCTCTCCCTTTCTTTTTCTTTCTTTCCCTCTCCCTTTCTGTTTCTTGCTCCCTCTCCCTTTCTCTTTCTGTTCCTCGCTCCCTTTCTCTCTCCCTCTCTCCTTCTCTCTCTCTCCCCCTCTCTCTCTCCCCCTCTTCTTTTCTCTTTTCTCTTTCTCTCTTTCTCTTTCGATCAGAGGGGGTCTGGAGAGTTCCCTCACCACTCACCAGCCCTCTAAGGGAAAGGGGAAAATGGCAAATAGAGTTTGGAGTTATTATAAATGTGCAGATCAGTCAAAATCTAGTTCATTTTATTTGGCGTATCAGCAACGGAAAGCTTTTTGTGGTTTTTCTTCTTGTTGCTTTTTGCAGGTTTTGTATATTTTTTAAAAAAGTATCTTTTGTTCATAGGGTCGGCAGAAATTCCTTCAAGTTCAGCTTTATTCCTGGTGTCTTCATGGCCCCCTGCTAAGGCTTATGGGATCCTCTCTCCCTCTTTCTCTCCCCCTCCCTCCCTCCCCTCTCTCTCCGCATGCATGTGTGCATATGTGCAGGAATCTTCAAATTGAGTCTAGACCAGTGATGGCTAACCTTTTTGCCATCGCGTGCCAAAAGTGGGGGGAGTGCAGGGGGTTGCGTGTGCGTGTTGCCCACACCCATAATTCAATGCGCCCCTCCCCTCACGCATGCACCTGTGACCTCCCCACCCCCTGCTTTCGGCACGCAATGGCACAGTGGGTGCCCATTTTTCGCCCTCCCCAAGCTCCAGAGGCTTTCTTGGAGCCTGGGGAGGGCAAAAACAGCCTTCCCCACTCCCCTGGAGGCCAGAAACGGCCCGTTTCCTGACTTCCGGTAGGCCCAGAAGGCTAGAAAATCAGCTGGCTGGTGCGCACATGCGTGCTGGTGCTGAGCTAGGGCAATGCTCACGTGCCCACAGATATGGCTCCACGTGCCACCTGTGGCACGCGTGCCATAGGTTCACCATCATGGGTCTAGACTATTACAGGACAAATCCCTGTGGTTTTCGCAAGTGGTTTGTCCTTGCTTCCTTCTCAGGGTTGAGAGAGTGAAACTGGCCCCAGGTCAGCCAGCTGGTTTGGTACCTAAAACTGGACTAGAACTCCCAGTCTCCCAGTTTCTATTCTGACACCTTAACCCTGTGATGGCGAACCTATGGCACGCGTGCCACAGCTTGCACGCAGAGCTCTCTCTGTGGGCACGTGAGCCATCGCCCAGTTCAGCTCCACCGTGCATGCGCGCATGAAACTCCCGCCGGCCAGCTGATTTTTGGGATGTTCGGAGGGTGGGGCGCATGCAGGAGATGCGCACACATGCATAGGGGGTTGCACACATGTGTGGGGCTGGGGGTTGTGCATGCATGCACAGGGGGTAGGGTGGAAAGCAGGGGTGTGGTGTGTCCCCACCCCACATTTTTGGGCCCAGAAGACTGCACAGAGGCTGCTAGACCAAAAATGGAGGGGGGGTCACATACACATGTGCGGGGGTGGGGGGAGCATGGGGGGGCATGTGTGCATGCACAGGGGTTAAGGTTAGGCACGCACGCTTTCGGCACACGACGAGAAAAAGATTAGCCATCACTGCCTTAACCATTTCAGTAAATGGCTCTTTATGGGATAGTAAATTATTATAAATGAAGGTTGATGAAGAAACTTTAAAGATCTGCTCCCTCTCAAGCTCCAAAAATGTCAAGCTGCCTTATAGAGACTGAAAAAGAAAATTACACCCTTTAACCCGAGCTTTTTATTAGATACGTTAGCTGTCTGGGACAAAGGTTTGTGACTTGCCGTATTAATAAAATAATAATAATACTTCCCCTTGGAATGATAATTACATAAAAGCACATGACTCTGAGTTACAACATTGGTGTCTGAGCTGAAATGGAAACTTTGGCTTTTTTTAGAAATTAGATGTTTTGGGAGGCTGTTTTTGTGTTCCCGGGAAATTGGCTTCCAATTGTACGGATTAACGTCCCAGGAGGATCGAGCATCTGGTTTTCCAAGTTAGCTGCAAAAAACCCCAACACAGGCTGAATTAGTCCGAGAACATTAGCTTTAAAAAAGCGGTGATAGGGGGCTCTCTAAGACAGCAAATGGGAAAAAAAATAAAGTTTATTTCACTGCTGTTGTAATCTTCCAACCTCTTTCATTTCATATTTTGCTTTTCCTGTGTAAGCCCTACATTGTATATGACAACATGTACTGATCTTCCCCATCTTCTCATGTTTTACCGACCCTTCTGCCTCAGGATTCATTTATTTTTGTTAGAGTAAATAACAGTTCGTCTATTTTTTTTTCCTTTTGTTCATTCCTTTATATTGTAACAAAAGAGCTCGTTTTTGAAATGAGTGGACTTCTGGCCCCAACATTTACAGTAGGTGACTCTCAGCCTAATTATCAACTTCATCACCCATAAAATCTGCATTGGTCTATTATTTACTTTATTCATTAAACGTGAAACTCAGTCAACTGAACATTCAAAAATGCATCACCAATACCATTGACTGATGCTAATGGTTGATACGGGTTGCTGCCAGCGTCCTAGGTATCAACCAAGTACCTTCTTAATATGTACGATATTCCAAGTAGCTCATTTTTTTGCAGTTACACTGGTGTTATCGCAGGAAGCTGCAATTTGTTGATGTATCTTATAAAATTCTGGGACATGGTACCAAGTGCCCCGATGACAATGAGTATCTGGTACATGTTTCATCCATAGCCGTATTATTATTATTATTATTATTATTATTATTATTATTATTATTATTATTATTATTATTATTATTATTTCTTTTATAAAGATGAAGTCCTTGGGTTATGGCCAATGTCTGCCATGAAGAGAGCACAGTTCAGAATTGATGTGCCTTAATTGTTTTTTTTTCTTCCTTTTTTATATCTTAAATTTCAACATCAAATTAAGATGCAAACTAACAAAAAGCAAAAACGGAAGGGGAATAACATAACAAGTTAAAAATGACAAAATATTATAGAAGTAATGACCAACTTTCTTTTAGCATAGCGATGATAACATTACAACTATCTCTCATTAGGTTTAAACCAATAACACTAGTTAATAACATATCTTTACACACTAATAATAAGCACACTAAAATATTCTTCAGGTATTCTTCTCTTAAAGGTAAAGGTAAAGATTCCTCTTGTACATATTCGATTTTAAATTTTGTATATCTATGTGTTTTACTTCATGGCTGTGCACCGCCCTGAGTCCTTCGGGAGTAGGGCGGTATAGAAATTCAATAAATAAATAAATAAATAATAAATAAAAAATATGTGCTACTTGTCCCCGACTCTAGGGGGCAATGTTCATCTCCATTTTAAAGCCGAAGAGCCAGTGCTGTCCGAAGACATCTCCATGGTCATGTGGCCAACATGACTCAATGCCAAAGGCGCACGGAATGCTGTTACCTTCTCATCAAAGGTGGTCCCTATTTTTCTACTTGCATTTTTTACATGCGTTCAAACTGCTAGGTTGGCAGAAGCTGGGACAAGTAACGGGAGCTCACCCCATTACGCGACATTAGGGATTCGAACCGCTGAAGTGCTGATCTTTTGATCGACAAGCTCAGCATTTTAGCCACTAGGCCACCGCATCCCTTATTCTTCTCTTCATTTCATCTAAAACATAGCTTATTGAATGCAAAGAAGCCTCTATTTAAAAAGCAGCAAGACTTCTCTAATCAAACCCAATCTAATCTTCAAAATCCAAAAGTTGAGTTGTTTCTTCTCTTCATCTTGTAAGAAATCTAACAACGGTCCCCAGGTGGCCTTAATTCTTTATTGTTCTGATTTATTTTCCTGGTTCCTAGCATACCAGCTTCATTTTAAAAAAAAAAAAACAAAAAAACCCAGCTATCCTTCCTTTTGGTCTTTTTTCAGTCTCCAGATTTTTTAAGCTACAGTTTTGGCAAGGTTTAAATTGTGCAGCAGGCAAACACCCTTCTCCAATACTACAATAAGGGCAGATGGAAACTCCTGCTGCCCAGAAGCTGGAGGCCTTGAGCCAACTACACGGTGCATGTGGAAGAATTTTGCTATCAGGGAGTTGTAAATATGGTACCAACAGTTCCTTCTGCTTCCTCGCTGTCTGTTAGCCTTACATCTTCCAGAAAAAGCAGAAGAGGTAGAACCTATTTTGCCTGTGAAGCATGCAAATCTCTCTTTACTCAGAACATATTTTGCCCTGGGAGGTAGACATGGGAAGAAAAGGAAAAAGACAGATTGTCAACATATGATAACATTAAATACCAGGAAATATTGCCCCAAAAGGACAGGAGTTTGAAGAACTGTGGGGGGAAAAAAACGAAACTTCGGCGTGTCATTCAATAGTAATATTTTTTGTAAGACTTAAAGTAAATACTGGAAACATTTCAAATGCATGCATTTCAATGACATGATCGTATTGGCACGGCTGTGCCTTCCACTCAATCGATGTGCATGTTAGATTCTTGTGGTTGTCCTTGATGGATTGGCATTAGGACTTAGACTTAGAATAACTTTATTGTCACTTTGAATGTACACTAATCGGCATACATTAAAATGAAATTTCGTTGCAGGCAGCTCTCAAAGGGTCTCCACCTCCCATATACACTGCATAAGCATGACGAAATGAATAAATAAACAAATACAAAATTATGCATATATCCACATATATTATATGATGCAGAAAACAACACAGTCCATTCTCTTTCAGTTTGCATGATCAAAGCCATGGATTTTTTTAAAAAAAATCAGTATTACTTGATTGTATGGATAGACGTGCTTCTAGAATAGAATAATCTGCGTAGGAAACCCTATACCAGTGCCAGGAGGGGGGGTGGGGGAGGTTCGCGCGCACGTGTGCCCACACCCATAATTCTATGCGCCACGCCCTGTGCATGTGGGTGCAACCCCTGTCCCTCCCACCGCTCCTGGCACGCAATGGCCCGGTAGGCCCGTTTTTCTTTCTCACCTGGCTCCAGATCCTCGCTATGCATCTGGGGAGGGCGAAAATTCTCTAGGAGTCTCTGGAGGCTGAGGACAGCAAAAAAGTCACTTCCTGTCCAACCAGGAGTTGGGAAATGGGCCATTTCAGGCCTCCGGAGGGCCTCTGAGGGGGTGGGGAAGGCTGTTTTTGCCCTCCCCAGATGCAAAGAGAGGATCTGGAGCCAGGTGAGAAAGGCCCTCCGGAGGCACAAAACAGCCTGTTTTCCTACTTCTGGTGGGCCCAGAAGGCCTGAAAATCAGCTGGCCGGTGTGTGCATATGTGCCAGAGCTGAGCTGGTGTGCCCACTGATATGGCTATGTGTGCCACCTGTGGCACACGTGCCATAGATTCGGCATCACGGCCCTATACCATTTCAGACAAATTGCAGAGGATCTGTGTAGTATTTTGAAATGATCACACATAAGTGGTAGCAGATAGCCATCGTAATAGATAAGGGGTAGATATGGATAGGAGATAAGAGATGATAAGAGATGTTAAGATAAAAGAGATGTAATAGATAATAATATATAATAGACACAGTTTGGTCTAATGGTTAAGGCACCAGGATACAAAGTGAGAGACGGTGTGTTCTAGTGCTGCCTTAGCCATTAAATCCAACTGGGTGACTTTGAGCCAGTCACTCTCTTTCAACCCAGCCCACCTCACAGGGTTGTTGTTGTAGGGAAAATAGGAGGAAGAAAGTGAGCTGGATATATTCTCTGTCTTGCTGGAACTGGGTATGTCTAGTTTAATGAAAAGAAGGACTAAGGGGTGACATGATAGCAGTGTTCCAATATCTCAGGGGCTGCCACAAAGAAGAGGGAGTCAAGCTATTCTCCAAAGCATCTGAGGGAAGGAGCAATGGATGGAAACTAATCAAGGAGAGAAGCAACCTAGAACTGAGGAGAAATTTCCTGACAGTTAGAACAATTAATCAGTGGAACAGCTCAAGAAGTTGTGAATACTCCAACACTGGAAGTTTTTAAGAAGAGATTGGATAACCATTTGTCTGAAATAGTATAGGGCTTCCTGCCTCAGTAGGGGGTTGGATTAGAAGACCTCCAAGGACCCTCTAACTCTGTTATTCTGTTAAATCAACAACTTGATTAACTCCATCTCCGGTTCCCAGGCCCAAAAATCTCATCTTCAGGACTTGTTGGAAGAGCAACAGGATGTCGGATTAATCATGTTCCATACAGAAGAGACACATTATGTTTCATAAACAAGGGACCGCTACCGAGAAGATCCATTTTTGACGGTCCCACCAGATGTATATTCCTGATAGACTGAATCTGGAATATACCTTGGCTTCTCGTTCCGATAAAGCCCGGTGGATGGGAAGTCACTCCATCATGTGTCACTCAGGTCTTGAACCTCAGATGTCCGCTTTCCAGCTGAGAAACAGAGTGTCTTTAACCACTGAGCCATCGCACACCTTGAGTATCTATTGGTGGTAGCCAATTTGGTGGTGCTAGCAATGAGGCACCAAGCCAAGCAGCCAATTCTTTGTAAATTTTCTATTTTAATGCTTTAACAGGAGGGCCTGAAACCAATGCTTTGCTATCTCTTGCAACATTTGCAATGGATATAAATAATATTACTACAGTAATATCACTTCTGTTTCCATGACTTGTCTGCTGAGCTTTCATTGCACGGGGGGGGGGCATGGGAGGGATATCTCCACCCTATATATATCTGAACAATGTTCAAAGCCACTTGTGACTTTTACAGATAGTTGTGCATCCGAAAGCCATGTGGGAGGAACATTAATCTGTGGAGAAAGAGATGGCAGCGTGAAAAGTCCATCTGACTCATTTAAATTTACAGGCGCTCAGTTTGCAGCCCTTGGAAAATAAAACTTTCAAAACTGTTTGGTTTCTTGGGTTAGGAAAAAATGTGATTGATGTTCATTTTCCCCCCACCCCCTGCAAGCTTCATTTGCCTTAATGCTGGTCTCTAAGCTGAGTTCCTAGAAACTCTTGGGATGCTGAAAAAATGCAATTAAAATATACTAGGATGAAAAGAATGAATATTTGGTGCCCGCCACTCTGGCGTCTCATCATATTTAGATCTAAGTCAGTGGCAACAACCTCTGGATGATCAGAAATAAGGGTTCCTTGAGTATATTGTATTGATATTTATAATCACAGCCATTTTAAGGCACTTTTTGTAGGAAGATGTCATTCAGACATGGAGTTCATACTCCCTAGGGTTTGCTAGGGAACTTCTGATCTTCTCTTCATTAAATTATAGTTAAACTCTTCACTAAATCCAATAGAATAATAGAGTAGAGTAGAGTAGAGTAGAGTAGAGTAGAGTAGAGTAGAGTAGAGTAGAGTAGAGTAGAGTAGAACAGAACAGAACAGAAAAGAACAGAACAGAATAGAATGACAGTTGGAAGGGAACTTGCTCCAACAACTTCCAGTGTTGGAGCAGTCACAACTTCTGGAGGCAAGTTGTTCCACTGATTGTTCTCACTGTCAAGAAACTTCTCCCTAATTCTAAGTTGCTTCTCTTCTTGATTAGTTTCCATCTGTTGCTTCTTGTCCTGCCTTCTGGCGCTCTGGAGAATAGCTTGACTCCCTCTTCTTTGTGGCAGCCCCTGAAATATCAGAAGACTGCTATCATGTCACCCCTAGTCCTTCTTTTCATCAGACTAGACCCAATTCCAGCAACCGTTCTTCATATGTTTTAGCCTCCAGTCCCCTAATCACCTTTATTGCTCTTCTCTGCACTCTTTCTAGAGTCTCCACATCTTTTTTACATCATGGCAACTAAAGCAGAATAAAGACAACATTGCTGTTTATAAAAAAGACACAGATCTAGCAAAAAGATAAAATATGGACATTCCAGTATCAAAGGGCAGAACTGTCCACAGTTCAATAGGTTCTTGGAATGTGGTTTAGGGAAGGATTTCTTCAGTCAAGAAGATAATCCATGTCAACATTTTGTTTTCAAGTTCTTGAGCCTGGCTGAGTTTTTTTATCTTCTTCTTCTTCTTTTTTTTTTTTGACAAAGAGGGAGAAAAAAAAGATACCTTGCCTCTCCTTGTATTTTCAAAGTTGTTGATCGGGTTCATAAAATAACTGTATTTGGAAGAAAGCTTTCTCTCTTTCTCTCTCTCTCAGATGAGTAAATTTTCTTTCGCTCTTATTTTGGCCAGAAGTCAAAGATAGCAGCTGTACACTTGTGGGTTCATTGAACATTACGTGATCATTGGCTGCACTGGCAGGCTAGAGGGATTAACTAATAATTAGAACATTTTGGGTCATCTTTAGAAGAACAGAGCCTTTGAAATCGTGGAATAATTTGTTCTTGTCTTTCTTTGAATCTGAGAGCCACAGGAAAAGAGTGTCAAGAAATTCTTCTGCTGTGATATTTTTGAAGAAGCCAAAGTATCATTACATCCAGATAGATCACTTTATAGAATATGCCTAGTAACATTAGCTGATATTTCTACAATGTTTATGGAGACACTCAATCATCCAGGTCATGGTTGTTGGACTTACTTGGTTTTTCTTGAGGACATTTCCTTGTCATCCAAGAAGCTTCTTCAGTAGAGAGAGAGAGAGAAAAAAAAAAAAAAAGAGAGAGAGAGAGAGAGAGAGAGAGAGAGAGAGAGAGAGAGAGAGAGAGAGAGAGAGAGAGAGAGAAACTGGGCTAACTTGGTTTTTGTTGAGGACATTTCCTTGTCACCCAAGAAGCTTCTTCATTTGAGAGGGAGGGAGGGAGGGAGGGAGGGGGAGAGAGAGAGAGAGAGAGAGAGAGAGACAAACAGACAGACAGACAGACAGACAGAAAAAGAGAGAGAGCAAGAAAGAAAGAGAGAGAGAGAGAGAGAAAAAGAGAGAGAGAAAGAGCAACTGGACTTACTTGGTTTTTCTTGAGGACATTTCCTTGTCACCCAAGAAGCTTCTTCATTTGAGAGAGAGAGAGAGAGAGAGAGAGAGAGAGAGACAGAGAGACAGACAGACAGACAGACAGACAGACAGACAGAAAAAGAGAGAGAGCAAGAAAGAAAGAGAGTGAGAGAAAGAAAGAGAGAAAGAGACAGAAAAAGAGAGAGAGAAAGAGCAACTGGACTTCCTTGGTTTTTCTTGAGGACATTTGCTTGTCACCCAAGAAGCTTCTTCATTTGAGAGAGAGAGAGAGAGAGAGAGAGAGAGAGAGAGAGAGAGAGAGAGAGAGAGAGAGAGAGAGAGAGAGAGAGAGAGATGTCTATCGAGATTCTCAGTCATCAGGTCATAGTTGTCGCAAAGGTGCTTTTTTTCAAAAGGCAAATGGACTTTATGTTTTTTTCTTGAAGAGGTTTCTTCAAAACTGAAGAAGCTTCCCAATTCATGAACTCTCACACACTGACAGTCTTGATATTCTGGACCCAACTGTAATATTAGAGTCATCTTCAAAGATAGTCCCATGTAGAGCACATTATCCTAGTCTACCTAAGAAGCATGAATGACTATGAAGAGAGTCTTTCAATCTAAGAATGGATTTCAAGTGCAGAAGCACACAGCTTGTCCAAAAGACTTGAAAGACCCTCAAGTCGCACTCCAGTCCCACAGAAGGAAATGTCACCCCATCCAGAATTAAGGGGGAATTTGGACTATAACCCAGACTGAAAGTGGAAGCGCTTATTTTTTTTCCCCAAATCCTGGCAATTGGACCAAGGTGCTCTACTTGCCAAATAATGTTCAAAGTAGGAATCACCTTGATTTCCTCCCCTCCCCCCCTCACTTGACATGGTTCATTAGCTGGTAGCTGTCAGACAAGAGGTGGACTAGAAGACCTCCAAGGCCCTTTCCAACTCTGTTATCCTGTTATTCTGTATTCTGTCGGGTGAGACTGATTTGTCCGTGCAAATTCATAAAATTAAAATAAGTGACATCTTATTGCCTGTACATGAGCTTCAGTCTTGGAGCCAGCTCTGTTCTCTTAATATTTTTGCAATAGTGTACACAGATGGACAATGAGCCTTACGGCAAAGCCAAATTGACACTACTCTAGCTGGTAATATAGTAAGCTAAAGATGTAGTTTGAATTCCAAGTGAGAGCAGAATATACAGCGTTGTATGTGAGAGGATCTCACGAAGATCGATGGTTCGTTGAGGGAGCTTCCAAGAAAAGGCAGCACGCAAGGATGCAATCAAGTTAAATCTTTATTTAGGAATAAAGTAGGTAAAATGAGTTCCCTGGCATGGAGGCATCCATGCCTGGATTGAGCCCATTGATCAGTCCCGTAAGAAGCTAGAACAAGAGCCAAAGAGCAGCCCCTGTGCAGGGGTTGTTATAGGGGCCCCTGGCCCCTCCCTTACCAAGGTGTGTGAGGGGGCCGGAGGGCCATTAACTCTCCCCATTGGGGCTGCAGGGGCCGGAGCCCCTTGACCCACCAGTGGGATCAAAGGTGCCTCTTTGCTCCCATCTGGTGGCCTTTTAAGAAACTGCCATGGCTGGCACAAAACACCTAACATTGTAAGTATGACGAGGGAAGTCTACATTTCCTCCCATTTTTTGTGACTTTCCTTCATCTCTCCCTGAAAAGTGAGAATGTTGTTGGTGATTGTGAAGTAGAAGATTTTCATTTCTATCGGCTATGTCGACAAAGCTTAAGATTCTTTAGTTCTCGGTAGAAAATTAGGGAATTGTGTTCTGCATCAGCCTCGTGGCATTCTCTTTCTTTTATATCCCTTGCAATCTATAATATTAATTTGGAACTTTTCACACAATGGGCCCCTCTAGAGTCCATTATGGTTAGCAGAACTCTTCCCGATAAAGGAGAATGGCTTATAAAGCTTATCCGTGAGTAGCTGATGACTGCTGAAGAGCATTGAGGCAAGATCAATAATTCTAAAAGTGGCAAGCATCAAATAAATTATCCTAAAATATTTGTTTGTAAAGAAATGTTGAGAAATGTAGAATGAACCTTTTTTTTTTGCCTGTAGAGTAGAACGCCTGAAAAGTATTACATGCATTTTTCAATCTGGTTTGCACCCGTCTTGCTGTTGCATTTCTGGAGCAGATCCTTGAGTGCTATTGACAAAATCTTTTTAGACATGGATTGGGTTTTGAACTAATGGTTTTTATTTTTTCCTACTAACATACGGTGTCAGGTTTCGGTGTTATCTCAAATAAACTTCATTCTCAGACGCAAAGTCTCTGATGAATCTTTTCTTTATTTAAGAATAAAACAACATCATTCCTGAACTCTGGGTGCAGCCAAAACTGGCATCTCCTTCCAAACCCCTCCCTTTCCGTTCTTCATCCCCAATGTCTCATTGGCCATCGTGCAGATCCATCTCTCCATCCCAAGCACTTTCTATTCACAGGAATTCCTCCCTCCCTCTATCTCCTAAGTAACGTTATCTACCAAAGAGCAGGAAACTAAGTGAAAGTTCATCTCAGCATTAAAGCAAGGCTTCTCCCTCTCTCATTCATGTCAGCGCTGGGGGAGATCACAAATTGGAACGCTGACATCCGGTGTGTTTGTCAGGCTACCTAAGCAGAAGTTTCTATGCACTGTGGTCAGGAGTGGTATTCAATTACTTTTCCTACCGGTTTGCAAATGTGAGCGCATGGCCTTCCATGCATGCGCCCGGCCTTAAAAACATGCCTAAGTAGGACGGCATAGAGCCGGGGAAGGGAGTGGGTTGGATTGGAACAATCCAAAGCCACTCTATATAATAATTCTAACAATTCACTCATTGGGGTCTACTCTTTTCATAGAATTAAACTGTGTTGATTTGTAACCAAGAACTTGTTTGAGTGAGAAAAACATGTAACAGGACAGTTCCTGGTACAAAGAAAAAAAATGGATGGGAAAACTTCATAAAGGCACAAGGCAATGCTCTTATAGGGTGTTGCTAATACTCTTGTGAGACAATATTCCTGATTTTGCTACCAGCAGATTAATCTCGGAATTAAAATAGCACCTGCCCTTCTCTTGAGGCGTTCTTCCTACACTGTCAGATTTCGTTTCTCTGTTCAAAGGGAAAAGGAAGTTTTTTTGATGGCTTAATTCAGTGTCTTCTCCGAGCGGTTATTCCGAAAAGAGATATTCCTGGTTGCTATAGAACATTGCTGGCTGTTAAGCAACTGTTAAAACAAGCTTTTACGGCTCTCTGGAGTAAGCGAATATGTAAGTGTGGGGAAGAACTGGAGGGGGTACCATTTGACAAAGCTGTAGCAACGCTTGTTCCCGATGGCCTCGTTGTGGTGCCCCCAGAAAAAGAAAAATTACGGAGACTGAAACTGTCTCAACAGGAACATCTGACAATAAACAGCTGTGAAGAACTGTTACAGTTGACTTAATTTTAACCCATTGTTCCCCAAGCTAGTCTACATGGGGTAATCCCAATTCATCGTTGGGGGGGGGGAATGTGTGGATAGATCAGGCTACAGGATTATCCTGTTCTTAATTTCACTTCCCTTTGTATAGATCAGGGGTGTCAAACTCAAAGTGCTGGGGGCTGGATCCAGCCCACAAGGTGCTTAGACCTGGACTGCGGGGCCACCCTGGAAACAGCAAAGGAGGCCCATGGGGCTTCTGCCAATGAAAATGGAGCTAGGGAAGGCTGTGTGCGGCCCTCCCAAGCTCCGGTTTCACTGGCAGAGGATTGCAGGAGGCCATAGCAGCCGAAAACTGAGCTCGAGTGGGCCACGAGCGGCACTCCCAAGCTCTATTTTCACTGGCAGAGGGTTGCAGGAGGCCGTCGCAGGTGAAAACAGAGCCTTCTTTCACTGGCAGAGTGCTTGGGCCACCACAGGTACCCCCGACCCAAGTGATGTTGAGCTGGCCATGCCCACCCTGGCCACGCCCCCCCCAGCCCCCCCAAGGGCAAACACAATCTTGAATGAAATTGAGTTTGACACCCCTGGCATAGATTATAGCATCCAATTGCCACCTTTTTTCCACCTTCAATCTTGGACGAAAGACGTGGAGGATGCTTGGTATGCCAGCTTTTGGAGATTATCCACATCAATCACTTTATCGGTACTTGGATAGGGGAGTCCATCCATCTTTTGCCTTCCTCAGTGGCTTCTTTTGATTGGCTAGGCAAGAAATCACAAGAACAGATTCCCAAGGATGCCGCTTGTTTTTATTTATTGTAGGGGGAGAAAAAAAGAATAAAGGCATTAGGAAAGTTGTTAGGGATGCTGTCCTATTGTGCTTTTTATTGATCGATTGTTAATTTTTATTGATCAATGATTGACGATCATTTTCAGCTCCAATGTCAGGCCACCCAGATAAAACCAGAGAGGAAACAGGACCGGGGTGAGCTAATTTTGCTTTTTTGTAAGGCTACATTGACAGAATCTTGCCGGTCTGAAGGTACAAGCTCCTCTCCGCCATTTTTAACTGCTTGATCAATTAGGATGGGTCCTTCCTAAATTTAGCTAAACAATTTGGGATGAACATCCTTGGAAAGGTGTGGGAATAGGAATGGATTTCCAGGGTGGGTGGGTGGAGGCCTTTGCAGACTACAGGAACCAGGAGCATTACTCAGGTGACCCTGAAGACACAGCTAAACCTCTAAGTGCTCTAAACCCTCAAAAAGGATGCCAATGACCAGCTGTCTGCCAGGAGTATAAATCCTTCCATTCCCCACCATCCAGTCAGAGCTGAAGAAGCTTCTTGGATGAGAAGTGAAACGTCTTCAAAGAAAAAAACAAGAAGGTCCAGTTGCGTCCTGAAAAGGCACTTCTGGGACAACCATGATCTGGATGACTGAGAAGCTTAGGAAGTTACAGACTCCCTAAGTTTCCTTCTCTGACTGTTAAGCTCTTGGGGTCTCTCCCTTCTCTTGTCTGATTGTTTCTAATCAGCATCTCTTCCCCTCTTTTCCCAAAGTCATCCATGCTTTCCATTACACTTAGTAACCACATAGACAGATTTTCTCCCTGTTCTTTCATCTCACAGAGCACACATCGCCACTGTAACTGAGACATCACCCACCTTACTACTAGTTGTCCTCTTCTCCTCCTTCCTTTCCCCTTGTTCTTCTTTAATTGAGAGGACCATAAGGAAGGCTGAGCGCCAAAGAATTGAGGCCTTTGAACTCTGGTGCTGGAGAAGACTCCTGCGAGTCCCTTGGACTGCAAGGCAATCAAACTGGTCAGTCCTAGAGGAGATCAACCCTGACTGCTCTTTAGAAGGCCAGATCCTGAAGAGGAAACTCAAATCCTTTGGCCACCTAATGAGAAGGAAGGACTCACTGGAGAAGAGCCTAATGCTGGGAAAGATGGAGGGCAAAAGAAGAAGGGGATGGCAGATAATGAGGTGGCTGGATTGGAGTCACTGAAGCAATCGACATGAGATTAAATGGACTCCGGGAAATGGTAGAGGACAGGAAGGCCTGGAGAAGCATTGTCCATGGGGTCGTGATGGGTCGGACATGACTTCACAGCTAACAACAACAAAGTCCGTGGAAGTTTCCAGAGGAGAAGGTGGATGTTTTGCAGGCCTGTTATTCTTTCTTTGCAACATCTACATGAAACCACTGAAAATGTTGATCCATCACTTTGGGCTGAGGTAGCGTAAAAGTACTGGAGATACCTAGTTATACATCTCCATTCTAGACCAAGTTGAGATACAGAGTTGGCGTTGTGGTGGCATTTGACATCATTCAGGGGCCAAGTGCCAATATGGACTATTATGAGATAACGCATGAAAGGATACTTAAGAGAATGACGCACGATATTTGTGTTATACCACAAGGAAACTTGTCCAAGTATTTTCAGTTCATGGCTAGCGATCAGCTTAAGGAAAAACTCATGCCAGAATTATTCTATTTATTTGCCCAATGATTAATAAAAGCCAGCAGGCCCAGAAATAAGACATTTTTTTTCCAAAGCGGTACGATTGTATCAAAGATGGGCGCGTGGAAAATCTGGCAGGAAATGAAATCCCCTGGCTGAAAGCCAGATTGCTTATTCTGATCGACGGAGGCTTTGGGTTGAAGACTATGTTGGAAGACAACATTCCTGAGATCCAAGAATCTCCATGTCCTAAAGTGTCCTTTCCAAAAAGGGAGTAAAATTGTTAGAATGCCCAGATTTAGACTAATTGAAAATTGCCAGTCAGAGTTTATATATTGTTCTGCTTAGCACAGAAGAAAAGAAGCTGGTTAATTTAGTCCGCCATTCAGTTTTTTATTCAGCATTCACTGCAAGAGTGTCTCCTAGCTCTTAATTTCTTCCCTTTGTTTTGATTTCAACACATAGAGAATGGGACTGGCCATCTACTCTTCTTATACCCGCATCAAGGGGAAAATGATTAAATCACCTTCCAGACGGTTGATTTAATTTAATTTTGAGGAGGAACCAGGGGTGGGTTCTAATTTTTTTTACTACCGGTTCTGTGGGCGTGGCTTATTTTCTGGGTGTGGCTTGATGGTCATGTGACAATTCTTTAGGATTTAGCAGAGGTACTGGTCTACCAGGCTTTTAACTGCTTGTAGAGCTGTACCGGTCTACCCATTTGTTCTTGGAGCATCCTGGTCTACCCAATTGTTTTTCGAGCGTCCCGGTCTACCCATTTGTTTCTGGAGGCACCGGTCTACACACTGCTTTTTAACACTGATCAGCTGTAGGGCAGCCCTTTGAAGCCCTGCGGCAACAGTTTAAACAGTTTTTTTCCTTCTAGCCATCAGCTGGGACTCGGGAGGCAGTGAATAGATTGGGGGTGGGGCCAAATAAAAGGTAAGAATAATGCGGGAAGGGCGGGAGGGCCCAGCTCCCGAACAAAGAGAACCGGTTCGGTGACATCATATCGTCACTGCTACCAGCTTGGCGGAACCGGGCGGAACCGGGAGGAACCCACCACTGGGAGGAACCTATAGGCAGGTAGTAAACTGAGTTTTCATGACATGAGAAACAAGGGTGGGTTCTACTTACCTTTACTACTGGTTCGCAACAGGGCCGTGCACACACGCTTGCTTCATTCATGTGCGTGCTTCAGTGCATGCGCAGAAGCATTCTGATGACGTCGGGGTCAATGGGCGGAGCCTCCTGCTGGTTTTACTACCGGTTCTATAGAACCGGTGCAAACTGGGGGCAATCCACCACTGATGAGCAACCTAGCAAGTTGAACATTTGTGAACCAAATGGAAGTACTGTATTTTTTGCACTATAAGATGCTCTGGACCATTAGAGGCACCTAGCTTTTGGGGAGGAAAACAAGGGGAAAAAAAAATCTGCCTCTGTCTTCCAGCATCCATTGGTATTCATCTGCCTAGCATCCTTGCAGCAAACAGCCTGGTCAGCTTCAGCACGTTATCGCAGCCTGATTTAGCACGAGCAGCTGATTTGTGTTTGGATCGGGCTCCTGACTAGCTGTTCTAGGCTGCAGGGATCGCCGCCGCCTATCGCCGCCTCTGCGTGACCCATTTTCGGCCTCCGCGAGCCTCATTTTTTGGCCTCCGCATGTCCTGTTCGATCCTAGGTAGAGGTAGATGTAGGGTCTCCTGCTTGGGCAGGGGGTTGGACTAGATGACTTGTGTTCTGCCCCAGCTACGGACCCCAAAGAACGCAGCACACACAAAGTCTGTACAAACCTTAGTTTACTAAATTAAATAAGGTTTTTTTTCCAAACAAAGGCTGTTAATTAACTTTCTTAACAGCCTACAAATATCCAAAGAATAAATAATCTTAATCTTACTATGATTGGCAGAAAGCCCAGAAGCAATTTGCAAAGAACGAAGATCAAGGCACGAAGGAGAATGAACAACTTGTTCCCTGCAAATTGCATCAGTTGGCGTTCCTCCTTAAATAGGCTAAGGGAGTGGCCAATTAGCCCCAAGCCTTACTCTCGAGGAGACCTCCTCCTGAGGAGCCACTCCTGCCTTTTGTCAGCTCTGCGCGCCCATGCATCAAGAAGAGGCTCCTCCTCTTCTTCCTCTTCACTTATGGGAGCTTCTGGAGGTTCTGAAGGCCCTGGCTGAATCTCTGCCTCTGGAACCACATCTTCTCCAGCCTCCTCATTGTCTGACTCGAGTGCCAGCTGCACAGGCTGCTGGCACAGCACCACACCAGCCTCCTCACTGTCAAAATCAGCCACCAGCCATACAGGCCGTGTACGGGCCACAACAACTTGCAAGGTCCCTTCCAACTCCAATTAACAATTTGTTATCTGCAGCCTTTCGGCTGGGAGCTCACGGCCTTGCAATTATCACAAGGAACTGATAAGGTCTGTTACTGCAGTTAACTCTTTGAAGGACTATTGCTTGGACATTTCAGTGGGTGAATGCAATTAATTCACAAGAGGTAAATAAAGAGGGGGTTTTCGTGACAAGGAGTCTGTTTCTTGTTTCTGCTAAGGCTGGGTCAGAACAGTTGTCTCGATAGCACGGGTGACAAACTCAAGGGGTCCTTAGATTTGGTCCATGCCCCCCCCCGGAAACAGCAAAGAACCGGCCCCTGGTGCCTCTGCCATTGAAAACGGAGCTTGGGAGGGCCACCTCCATTTTTGCTGGCAAAGGGTTGCAGGAGGCTGTCGTAGCCGAAAATGGAGCTCGGGGTGGAGCCACAGGCGCCCCCGACACAAGTGACATCGAGCTGGCCATGCCCACCCTGGCCACGCCCACCTCCGAGGCCAACACAACCCTGATGTGGCCCTCAATGAAATCGAGTTTGACACCCTTGCTCTATAGCCTTCCAAACGAGTGAAACGATAATGTGGTTTTCATCGGATTTTATTGTTATGCTTTTCCTACCACTATTCAGGTGAAATTAAATTTCCTAATGAGTTATGACAATCCCTAATAGGATGCACAGGAAGGTTGGGCTGTGAGGGAGTAACACCACTTCACCATCCCGGTGATGGAAAGTATAGTTATTTTTTGTAGCTCATTAGCAAAAGTAACTCTGACTAATGTATCATGCCCTCATTATGCAAATGACAGTTCAATGATTTTTTTTTTCAGTACCTTTCATGAAATATCAGTGACGGGTGTGTAATTGGGAAAAATAATATTGAAATTTCCTTCTCCTTCCTTCCTTCCTTCCTTCCTTCCTTCCTTCCTTCCTTCCTTCCTTCCTTCCTTCCTTCCTTCCTTCCTTCCTTCCCTTCCTCCCTTCCCTTCCCTTCCCTTCCCTTCCTTCCTTCCCTTCCTCCCTTCCCTTCCCTTCCCTTCCCTTCCTTCCTTCCTTCCTTCCTTCCCCCCTTCCTTCCTTCCTTCCTTCCTTCTTTCCTTCCTTCCTTCCTTCCTTCCTTCCTTCCTTCCTGATAGATGTTATTTTTAATCACATTTTTTTCAAAAATAGTATTTAAAGAAAAAAAGAAAATAATGATTCTTAATGGCTCCTATTAACTTGAGCTTTTTGAAACAGACTTGAACATTTTTCTATTATTCAACTCCGTTAGGAAAATGATAGTTCAACAGTCTGTCTCTTTTCACAAGTGAATAATGGAGTTTGTTTGTGCTTCTGAAAAACCTACCATCTGTTCTGAAAAGGGGTCCACCAGAAGATGTCTCCGGACTCTGAATTCTTTATTTTATATATTCTTCATAAAACTATCTAATTTTGAAAATAGGGAGCAACTGACCTTAAGAAAGCTAAGGCGTACCGGATTAGGGTTTAGATTGAATTGGGATTTGAATTTATTAGTCAAGTGGCTGCAGTTTCCTGTTTCACTTAAGCTCTGGCCAGATAAATGTTTGAACTGATGTCAGATTTTGTTACATTGTGTAATTGTATAGCATTATTATTTATCCTTATTATCTTCTTTATTACCCCGTCTTATTGGTATTATCGTTATTATTATGATTATTATTCTATTGCTTTATATACAGAGACAAAGTCCTTGAGTGTCTAATCATGCTTGGCCAAATAAAATATTTAATTCAATTCAGTTCAATTTCACTTTCAAATATATACATCCTTGATTTCCTAAAGAGGTAGTGAACCCTAGTTCTAATCTATCAAATCTATCTATCTATCTATCTATCTATCTATCTATCTATCTATCTATCTATCTATCATCTATCTTCCTTCCTTCCTATCTATCATCTATCTATCTATCTATCTATCTATCTATCTATCTATCTATCTATCTATCTATCTATCTATCTTCCTTCCTTCCTTCCTTCCTTCCTTCCTTCCTTCCTTCCCTCCTTATCTATCTTTCTATCTCTCTCTCTATCTATCTATCATCTTCCTTCCTTCCTATCTATCTATATATCTATCTATCTTCCCTATCTATCTATCTATCTATCTATCTATCTATCTATCTATCTATCTATCTATCTACTACCTACCTACCTACCTACCTACCTACCTACCTACCTACCTACCTACCTATCTTCCCTATTGATCTATCTATCTATCTATCTATCTATCTATCTATCTATCTATCTATCTATCTATCTATCTATTATCCATTCACCCATTATCTCTAGCATCTCTCATTCTATCTCTCATCCTTCTATCTTCCTTCCTTCCTTCCTTCCTTCCTTCCTTCCTTCCTTCCTTCCTTCCTTCCTTCCTTCCTTCCTTCCTTCCTGTCTATCTATCTATCTATCTATTTATCATCTATCTATCTATCTATCTATCTATCTATCTATCTATCTATCTATCTATCATCTATCTATCTATCTATCTATCTATCTATCTATCTATTATCTCTAGCATCTCTCATTCTATCTCTCATCTATCTTCCTTCCTTCCTTCCTTCCTTCCTTCCTTCCTTCCTTCCTTCCTTCCTTCCTTCCTTCCTTCCTTCCTTCCTTCCTTCCTTCCTATCTATCTATCTATCTATCTATCTATCTATCTATCTATCTATCTATCTATCTTTCTATCTATCTATCCATCCATCCATCCATCCATCCATCCATCCATCCATCCATCCATCCATCCATCTGTTAATTTTTAGCTGTCAACAGTTAAAAATCCCAAGCTTCTGGGCATACACGAGTTTGTGCATAGATGAGTGTGTATGTGTGAACAATCTGCATTGTTCTCAACTCTAAGCCAAATTATTAATTGAAAGAGGCCGTCCAAGGAAAAGGGCCTAAGCCTTAGAACACGATTGCATCTCCCTCTGAGGAGCCTTTAGAGGAGCGGAGAAGAAGGGGGAGGCTAGATTTTGAATTCCAGTGCCCAGAGAGACCTCCCTCCAAAGTTTTTTTTTTAAAAAGCTATTTCCTCCGGCAAAATGGAGCTGGCCATTTAAGTGGGGCCAGTTCCAGCAAACAAGCTGAGTGTGAGAACTTAGTGTGCCCAGAGCAACTTGGCCAATGAAGCCGGTTGGAAAAGCTACTAAGGCGAAGATATAATTAAATGTTTGAGAGTGGCAAACAGGCCTGGAAATCTTTTTCCCTTTGACCTTATTTTAAATCACCTTTCAAACGTCTTCGTCCCGGGAGGATATTTGAGCCCTGACCCTTTCTCGTGCCACTGAATTGCTCGATGGGTTAGCTTGTATAATGCGGTCAGCCTAATCCGGAAACTTGACTCCTCGGAGCACTGAGCTATTCAGCGAATTCTTCAAAGACTTTGGTGTTTTTCCTTCCTTCCCACCACCAGTAATTCCTCTGCTCTCTTCTATGCGCTTTTGAATAAAAACGGGGCTCGCTTTTACCATAAAGGAGAGTAGGAATGCCTCGGAAATAGAATACCCCTGACCGCAGAAATGCTTTTGCACTTGAGATGTTTGAGAACTCGCTCTGAAAAGGATTGAATTCCAGCTGAATTCTTTCGATTTATTTGTGTCTTCTCCTGATTCACAGCTTGCAGGATTTTTGTGGCTCCAAAAGACCTTCCTTCCTCCCTCCCTCCCTTCCTTCCTTCCTTCCTTCCTTCCTTCCGTCCTCCCTCCCTCCCTTCAATTCTTCTGCTTTCCTTCTTTCCTTCCTCCCTCCCTTCCTCCCTCCCTTCCATCCTTCTGTATCCTTCCTTCCTTCCTTCCTCCCTTCCACCCCTCCCCCTCCCTTCCATCCTTCTGTATCCTTCCTTCCTTCTCCCTCCCTTCCATCCTTCTGCTTCCTTCTTTCCTTCCTTCTTTCCTTCCTTCCATCCTCCCTTCCTTCTTCCTCCCTTCCTTCCATCCTTCTGTATTCTTTCTTTCTTCCTTCCTCCCTCCCATCCATCCTTCTGCTTGCTTCCTCCCTCCCTCCCTCCCTTCCATCCATCCATCCTTCTGCTTCCTTCCTTCCTTCCTTTCATCCATTCCTTCCTTCCTTCCTTCCTTCCTTCCTTCCTTCCTTCCTTCCTTCCTTCCTTCCTTCCGCCTTTCAACTTCTATTCACGAGACTCAATAATCACATTCAAAGATTAAGAACCCTTAGAATTTTGAGTTTGACTCTTGGAGACTTCATGGACACTGTTTTAAAGTGGTTTGTTTTTTCTTTTGGATGGAAGTTTATTTTATTTGCAAGAGTTTATTTATTTTATTTATTTGTTTAAAAGTTGCTGTTTTTAAGGCTGCCTAACTTGGGCCTGTGATTCTGGTAGGAACTGATTTGAGAATGGCCTGTATTATGATTGGTCACACAGCCAGCCAGATGATTAGAATGGATTTGGCATTTTTTGTGTCCACCTATCAAGTCCTTCTGAAGGAACTGGGATAGGAAGATCTTCTTGTTTGATGGTGTTAAAGGTATTGTCACAGAATGTAAGCTGTTCCAAGTAAAGCTGCCTTTTGCAATTGACTGGCGGTGAATTTGTCAATGACAATGGTGTTCAGATGTTTTGGAATTGCACCCAAGACGCCTATTTCTATTGGAACTACCTTCGCTTTATGTTCTATTTCTATTTCCAAGCCTTTATGACCGTCCATCTCATTTAATGCTTCTCCGCTTTAAAATTTGCTACCGGTAATTCACTCAGCTGTAAATATCATACTTAAAATCAACATCTTGGAGACTGCATGAAGGAATGCAAAGAAGATATATCTTGTATAAGACACACATCTTGCATTAGAACAGAATGGAATGGATTCCAGAAGCGGAATTTCAAAGGCAAATCTTAAATCACTGGCATCACTATAGCTTTAAGGTCCGAGAAAATATTCTAAAAAAAATAAATAAATAAAAAAATCCACAGGGTGGATCATTCTTATTGTAGCTTGCAGGTATTAATTTATTCATGTCCTTTCTTTCTTTTTAAAATTATGGTTAGTCTATGAAATGTGCAGCCGTTTCAGGGCACCCTTTCAATTTATATTGCATTATGCTTGTGGCAGTGAAATTTCTGACATTGACTGGTTGAGAGAGTGTGAAGCCCAGAATATTTATGAATTTTCTACTTGCTCGTCGGCGGCGGGGGGGAAGAAGAAACATGGCTGGAATATTTGCAGTCCAGGATGCATGAAGATTTGAAAAGCTCTCCTGGGTCACAGCGAGCGATATTTTATTTTCCACATGGCCAACCTGAACTAAAATTAGAACGGGCCAATAGGAACCACTGACAGCCCTTACAGTTTCACTTCCTCCCCTCTCCAACTTCATGTTCACCAGGTGGAATATATGAAACATATCCTTGAACTCAAAGGCCAGCTGCCTGCAATTACTGCAGGGTTCGAATCTCGCCAGGCTCAAGGTTGACTCAGCCTTCCATCCTTTCTAAGGTAGGTAAATTGAGGACCCAGATTGTGGGGGCAATAAGCTGACTTTGTATAAATATACAAAAGGATGAAGGCAATTGCTGAGCACATTGTAAGCCGCCCTGAGTCTTTGGAGAAGGATGGCATATAAATCAAATTAAAAAAAAAAAAAGGGGGGGGTTATTATTATTATTATTATTTTTCCCGGTCTTTGCAAGCAACATTTAGGGATGCCATTAAATGCACTGCCCAGGTAAGTTACAGGAGAGAGAGAGAGAGAGAGGAGAAGAAAGTGAGCTGAGCTGTTGTGAAGAAGAAATCGGTTTCTACTTGGTTGATTCCGTCAACATTTCTACAGGTTTAGACAGATTAACAGAGTTGGAAGGGACCTTGTAGGTCATCTAGTCCAACCCAGCAATCCAAGCTGGAGACGCTACACTATTTCTGACAGATGGCACTGCAGTCTCTTCTTGAAAGCTTCCAGTAATGAAGCTCCCACAACTTCTGAAGGCAACTTCTTATTCCATGGGTTGATTGTTCTCACAGTCAGAAAATTTCTCCTTATTTCCAGGTTGAATCTCCCCATGTTCAGTTTCCATCCATTATTCCTTGTCTGGCCTTCAGGTGCTTTGGAAAATAGTTTGACCCTCCCCTCCTCTTTTTGGCAGCCCCTCAAATATTGGAAGGCTGCTATCATGTCTCCCCTGGTCCTTCTCTTCACTAGATTAGCCATGCCTGGTTCCTGCAACCATTCAATGGGTCCTCATTTTTACCGACCTCGGAAGGATGGAAGGCTGAGTCAACCTTGAGCCGGTGATCATCGAACTGCCGGCAGTCAGCAGAATTAGCCTGCAATACTGCATTCTAACCACTGCGCAACCACAGCTCATGAATCTGCCTTACAACAATACCATTAGCTATTCTTCTTTCACACCGTTTTTTCCCTGCAAGCCTTCCTTAGTGAAAGTTTAATTTCTTAATTTTTATTTCCATGATTGACCTCACCAACCAGGTTCTCTCTGCTCGTCCGTGTAGCTAAAGAAGTACAGTCTTATTCTAAGACATCTTATTGCATTCAACTTTATTTATTTCTAAGAATGCGGGCATTGGATCTCAGCCTTCGGTAGCTTCCTGTCGTCCAACTTCGTTCATCTTCAAAGCCAAGTGGAAGGCAGTCTAAAGTCACAGCATTTCCCCCCCCCCAGTAGAGTATCTGTGAAGATTCATGATAGGAAAGATAAAACAAACATCCAAATAATGTTTCAGCAACTGACTGATGGAGCAGGAGAAACCTATCTTCTCTATTTCCTTTGCCAGTCGCTTCATTGCACTTTGTATGTATGTACCAGCTGTTATGATTATGCTTTCACATTAGGGGCTCCAGATTATGAATATTTGTTGCAATTGATGGCAGTCTTCATGCAAGATGTGTTCTGTAATTTTCAGGCTGCTCCACAACTCCATATCCTATTTATTCCACTAAGGTTCAGGCATAGTGGTTTTAGAATTGAGTTGTGTTCTGAGATATGGTTGGGTGGGGTGGGGGGGGGATCTATCTGTTTTTCGAAATGCACACACGCACACACTCTTGTGCAGCTGCAAAATGATTTTATAAAAGGACTTTATGAAAAGTCATGAATTTATTGGAATTCTGTGGTGCAAATATTTCATTCACTGACTTTAAATTAACAGCAGCCAGCAGAATAAGCAGAGTCTGGAAAGGATAGGAAAATAGAGATTTCATCAATACATTTTATTTTCCCTCTTACCTTGTAAATTACATTATAATATTTTAGTCCTGATTCACATTCTAATATGTCGGATTATATATTAAAATTCTACTTTAGAAATGCTTAGCTCAATATAGTGGAATGCAGCCCTTAACTTCCAGCTATTTAGTGGCATAATGCAGAACATGGGAAACTTTCTCTTCTTTTTCTTCCCCACTTAAACAATTCTGTTTATTGAAATCTGTTGAGGCAGCATATCAGTTTCATCTAGTGGAAATCATTATGAAAGACCAGAATATTGAATCTCACTGGTATTATGTATATTAAGAATCTCTAATAAGAGGCTGAAAGTGTTGGAGGGTTTTTTTTTTTTAGCAGAAATAACTTGTTTGAAATGTGACCTGTTCATAATTTGAAAATTAGATCTTCCTATTCCAGATTTCATCATGTAATAAATTTTGGATGAGATTTGGCAGAGGATTCTGGTGTTATTATTAATTTTTTTTAATGTTTGTATGTTGATTCTATTTGATTATTTTTAACCTCTAAATCTATTGAAATGACTGAATCTCTCTCTCTCTCTCTCTCTCTCTCTCTCTCTCTCTCTCTCTCTCCCTCTCCCTCTCCCTCTCCCTTTCCCTCCCTCCCTCCCTCTCTTTCTCCCTCCCTCACACCCTCCCTCCCTCTCTCCCTCCCTCCCCCCTCTCTCTTGCAACTTTGCCCAGCTGTATTAACTTGCCCAATCAATGAAGGCAATGTACATGGAGGATATTAAATTTTGAAAGCATATTTCACAATATTTCCGAAACTTACATTTCCATGTTTTTTGTTTTAAACTTGAGAAATAGAAACGTACCGTAGGTTTGTTTAGTCTGAATGGAAATAAATCCTGTCCAGAAATTAGCCTTTAACCTTTATATGTCCAGGGTTAATTTAAGGTCAGCTTCAAATGGACATTTACTTCCGTAATTCTGAAGGTTAAGGCCTTTACAGGAGTAATGTCAGTGTTTTCTCTCACTAATTACCCTTAGGTGGCAGGTAATATATAGGCTTGGAGGTATAAATGAGATTAGGGGAAACACTTCCTGGAGGTGACCAGGATAATGCTTAAGATATGAGACACAAGTATAAGAATATGTAGTCACTGACCGTTGTATAAACAGAGGCATACAATCAAAATCACGTGAAGTATTAGTACCACTTTATAAAGCCTTGGTAAGGCCACACTCCTGGAATATTGCATCCAGTTTTGATCATCCCATTACAAAAAAGATGTTGAGAGTTTGGAAAAAGTGCAGAGAAGAGCAGCTAAGATGATTAAAGCCCTGGAGACTAAAACATATGAAAAATGGTTGCAAGATTTGGGTTTGGCTAGTCTAGAGAAAAGAAGAACTAGGGGTGACATGATAACAGCATTCCAGTATTTGAGGGGCTGCTACAAAGAAGAGAGGGGTCAACTTATTTTCCAAAGCACCAGAAGGCAAGACAAGAAATAATGGATAGAAACTAATCAAAGAGAGAAGCAACCTGGAATTAAGGAGAAACTTCCTAAAAGTGAGGACAATTAACCAGTAGAACAGCTTGCCTTCAGAAATTGTGGGTGCTTCATCACTGGAGGTTTTTAAGAAGAGATTGGACAGTCACTGGTCTGAAATGGCATAGGACCTCCTGCTTGAGCAGGAGGCTGGATTAGCAATAGCAATAGCATTTAGACTTATATACCACTTCACAATGCTTTATAGTTTTCTCTATAGTTTACAGAGTTTATAGTTTTCTGTATAGTTTACAGAGTCAGCCTATTGCCCCCAACAGTCTGGGTCCTCATTTTATCCACCTCGGAAAGATGGAAGGCTAAGTCAACCTTGAGCCTGGTGAGATTTGAACTGCCAAACTGCTGGCAGCCGGTGATCAGCAGTAGTCTGCAGTACTGCACTCTAACCACTGCACCACCGCGTCTCTAGAAGACTTCCAATGTCCCTTCCAGCTCTATTCTGATTCTGACCGTAAAGCCGTGGTGAAATTCAAAAATTTTCCCTACCGGTTCTGTGGGTGTGGCTTGGTGGGTGTGGCTTGGTGGTGGTGGGGGTGTCATGTGACTGGGTGGGCGTGGCCAACTTTTTTGTTTACTTTTTTAGCATTTTTTAACTAAAAAAAGTTTTTTAAAAGTTCCGATGATCAGCTGTGACAATCAGCTGTGCCTGCGATCGTCAGAACCTTTTTTTTTTTTTTTACTTTTTTAAGCAATTTTTTACTACCGGTTCGGGCGAACTGGCCCAAACTGGTAGCATTTCACCCCTGCCATAAAGCCCATGTGCCTTCACCATGAGACCAATGGGCAGGCAAAGAAAAACCTCGACAGATCCAGCAATTGCATTCAGAAAGCCTCAAAGGAATGGAGAAAAAGGAATAATCCAAACCACAAGGAGGTGGCGGGGGGAAAGCAATTATCACTTGCTATAACTTTCTATAGGTGTCAGGAAATAGTATCATGCAAAATACTAGAACTTTATTGATGGAGTCTGTTATAGCAGAATCTTGAAAGCCTGACCGCATTTCTCTCCTTCTTCAGTAAAACAAGCCAAAGCAGGGTAGACTTTCCTTCCTTCCTTCCTTCCTTCCTTCCTTCCTTCCTTCCTTCCTTCCTTCCTTCCTTCCTTCCTTCCTTCCTTCCTTCCTTCCTTCCTTTCTTTCTCTCACTTTCTTGTTTTCCCAACCTAAGCTCACATTTTACTAACAGTCTCCACGTATCTGTTTTCAAGGTCATCCTCTGAAATAGGGGAAAAAATACAGAAGGGGAAGCATCTGTCAAAGCTATGAGGCTTTAAACTACTAAGCCAAGGCACCAAGAATGGAGCAAGCTCACGGAACCGGATCAGTCGGATTGACCTTTGGGTCTTCTGCATTTTCAGTATGAATAGTTCACACTTGGAATACTATATCCAGTTTTGGTCACCACAATATTAAAAAAAAAAAAGATGTTGAGACTCTAGAAGAGTGCAGAGTGCAGAGAAGAGCAACCAAGACGATTAGGGGACTGGAGGCTAAAACATATGAAGAACAGTTGCAGGAACTGGGCATGGCTAGTCTAGTGAAGAGAAGGACCAGGGGAGACATGATAGCAGTCTTCCAATATCTAAGGGGCTACCACCAAGAAGAGGCGCTCAACCTATAGAAATTTGGTGCCCATCATGGTTATAAATCAAGGCACTATGTTGAATTTATATTTTACCGACAAAGAAATAAAGGGAGACTAAAAGGTTAATGTTCCCCTCGCACATATGTGCTAGTCATTCCCAACTCTAGGGGGCGGTACTCATCTCAGTTTCAAAGCCGAAGAGCCAGCACTGTCTGAAGACGTCTCCATGGTCATGTGGCCGGCATGACTAAATGGAGATGACTAAATGACTAGATGACTAAAGGGAGATGACTTCAAGCTATTTAGCTCTCATCAGCCATACCCTATTGGGATTTGAACCTGGGCTACTTGCAAATTAGGTAGATGTATTAACCTCTAAGCCACGGGCTCTCCTTGCTTTGTCAGCTACACCAGGAGAGAGATTAAGTGGGGTTTTTTGGGGGGGGGTGACTAAAAGGCGGAAGCAGTATGCTGTCCCATGTTTTGGTAGACCAGGTTGCCCCGATAGACCAGTCTCACCGAAAAACACTCAAGATACTACGGTTTACAAACAAGGGTTGTAAGCTGATACGTGAGCTGGAAGTTTTGAAGATCGGTGAGGAGGGAGGCTTGTATTCAGAATGGGCTCCTCTCAGTATTAAGATGAACTCATTCATTGCACACACCCAGTAAAGACAGATATTAGAAATGCCTTGGATTTTGCTTAGCGGGCTTTTGACCTCTGTTATTGAGCTCCATGCTAGTCATTGTCCTTCTCCAGAGGCTGGTGTGGGAAACTGAAGTTCTCTAAGCTCCCCACTCACAACTACACAGGAGCGCTGTCCAGATTTTGCACAGAGCCTTAGTAGATATACAACAGGAATATATGGCTCCTCTCACATATATCATGAAGCAAGGAGAGGTGCTATTTTAAATTAATACTATCTATGTTTGTCTCGCTAGGTGGAAGAATCTGGATGACCTTGTTTGCACTGGGAAGCTAAGCAAAGTCAGGGTTGGTTATACTTAAATGGGAGACCTTCAGGGAAGTCTAGATCCACAGGTTGAATTATTTTCGGGAAAGTGAGAAAACCATCTCAAAAGAAGCCAGATCTTCATTGTTGCAGAAAGAGGCAAACATGGCCCATAAAACCAGCAGCAGCAAACTCAGATTTGATTGTACGGTTTCCTTCACGGTGACCATCTGGGCTTACAGGTTATATAGGGTCAATGTGAAATTCCGGGGAATCCCAGAACTGTAGACTAGATAGAGAAAGAAAGAAAGCTTGATATGTAGGTAGTACGGGAGAGAAGGCAGGCAACTTTCATATTTTTATCAAGAATTCTGCAAGTCCCAAAACCCTTGGAGGACTCCTCCTCCTTCTCCATCCCATTTTCCTGCTCCTCCTCCTCCTCCTCCTCCTTCTTTTCCTTCTCTGTCTCTTTCTCCTTCCCTCTTCCCCTTCTCCTCCTTCTCCTTCTTTTCCTTCTCCTTCTCCTCCCTCTCCTTCTCTATCCCATTTTCCTGCTCCTGCTCCTCCTCCTGCTCCCCCTTCTTTTCATTCTCCTTCTCTTTCTCCTTCCCTCTTCCCCTCCTTCACCTTCTCAGTCTCTTCCTTCTCCTTTTCCTCCTTCTCCTTCTCCATCCCATTTTCCTGCTCCTGCTTCTCCTCCTTCTTTTCATTCTCTTTCTCTTTCTCTTTCTCCTTTCCTCTTCCCCTTCTCCTCCTTCTCCTTCTTCTCCTTCTCCTTCTCCTCCCTCTCCTTCTCTATCCCATTTTCCTGCTCCTGCTCCTCCTTCTTTTCATTCTCCTTCTCTTTCTCCTTCCCTCTTCCCCTCCTTCTCCTTCTTTTCCTTCTCCTTCTCCTTTTCCTTCACCTTCTCAGTCTCTTCCTTCTCCTTCTCCTCCTTCTCCATCCCATTTTCCTGCTCCTCCTTCTCCTGCTTCTCCTTCTCCTTCTGCTTCTTCTCCTTCTCCCTCCCTCCCTCCCTCTCTCTCTCCACCCTCAAAATCAGACTTTGATGTTATCAATCCATAACAGTTTTCCAAAATTTGGATCCGTGGCAGGATTATAACGTGCAGACATGGAAAAGATCAGGTGGCTAGATACACCGGATCCCCACGGCTATTAGATAAATGGGGGGGGGGAGTTTGAATCAGGTAGGAGGACAGGTGTGTTGCAAGAAAGTAAAGTATCATTTGAGTGCTTGTCATGCATCCACCTCAATTTCCTCTGCAGCTGAGGACCTCAATTGCAGGAAATCCGCCAGGCCATAACCTTCATTTAGAGAGGGGGCTGGACTGAAATCACTCCAAAAAAGTGATTTTACGTCTACTTGTAGCTCAGAAACACATTAAACCACACCGAAAACACAAACACCCTTCCTTCCCTCTTTCTTTTCTTCCTTTGGCTGTCAGAAGGGGTGAGACTAGTTCAACCTTAGGATCGTTGCCAATTGATTTTGTGTAGCACACTAAAAAGTACTGAGGGAGATTTTCAGGGTTTTTGTCTCAGTATGACTCGCTCTTAAAGATTTCCATTTGTAGTATTGATTTTTTTATATTTTTACTTTTTCCCCCCCTCATCTTTTCTGTGCTGAGCAGGGTTTGCCACTTAAGGAAGAAATAGCAAGAATTCTGTAAGGCAAAATGGACTCCCTACCATTCTTTCACAGAGTTTCTGGCATGGCCAAGAAATATATATATATATATCTAAGGCTGGAAATATAATTCACTCTTGATTCTCACTGGTTCTTTTGCAAAGCAAAACGAAGCATAAATTGTGATCTTACAAAGGGGGTGTTGTAATAATTTGATGCTGGTTATTGTTTATTTATCAGGAGGGAAGTCACCCCTCCTAGAAGAAGGAAATATTTTGAGAAATATTTAAAAAGGCAGAATATTATTTTTACCTGGATGATAAAAGAAGAAACATGTTTTAAAGACAGAAAGCAGCTCCCTTCCCCCAGCCAGTGGTGGGATTCAACCGGTGTAACAACTGGTTCGCTTTGCGCTCGCTTTGCCAAACAAGAGATCCGTGCATGCACAGTACATTTGAAAACAGAACCTTCTACTGCAGCTCAGTGAATAAAACAGCTGAGGCGTGGCAATCCACAGTGCCACACCAATCAGCTGGGCTTCAAACAAAGGAAATAAAGGTAGGTATAGTGCAGGGGTAGGTGGGCGGCCCAGCTGATCATTGGAGTGAACCTGTCCACTCTCAGCTGATCGTCGGAGCTACCGGTATGCCCGAACCAGTCTGAACTGGCAGAATCCCACCCCTGCCGCCAGCAGATATTTGGTGCCCATTAAGAAAGACTGGGCCAGCCTATCTACAAGACAAAAGACCTCCAGCTCCAGGGTGATGGGATTATCCTTCAGGGCAAAGCCATTCAGCCACAATAGGAACTACACAACAAGCCCCTTAACTGCATCAGCCCAAGAGCTTCAACCAAGCTTGACTCAGACAACCTACAAAATTAGCCCTGGCCCCTACAGCCAATAGAATACATTTCTTGCCACAGAAACAGGAAGCCCAAGGGCAAGGCCCAAGAGAGGGTATAAATAACCCTCACTCTCCACTCCGTGTGGTCAGTTGCACCAGGACCATGTGCTTGATGGTTCTGCTCCATTAAACCATCTTTCCAATCAGTCTCCATGTTTCCAGAGTCTTTCTCCCTGCTTGGAACTGAACCAGATGGATATTTCTTCCAACAATTATAACAATTGAAGTAACCTCCCGTCTCATATTTAAGGCTCTGAGCAATAGCACTTGGACTTATATACTGCTTCACAGTGCTTTAAAGACCCCTCTAAGTGGTTTACAGCAAATTGCTCCCAACAATCTGGGTCCTTATTTTACTGACCTCAGAAGGATGGAAGGTTGAGTCAACTTTATGGGATTAAGTTAAGTACATTCAGACTTGCAAGATTGATGTCAGCCCTACTATCTGTAGACCATAACCAAGAACTCAACTTCATAAGAAGATTAGAGCTACTTTTATTGGGTACAGTCACAAAATATTTCAAGTTTGACTGTTCTTTATTCTCTCTCTCACTCTTATTTATGTGGATTGGCAAAGTGTCTACCTGAGCCATTTGCACATAGTTCCAAGTAACACACCCAACGGAATCAAAACTCCAAGGCAGGAATATTCCTCAAATTATAGATTTATTAGGCATGTCATATTGGTATATCTGGGGAAAACCTGGTGGCTTTCCAGGGCCTGGTGGCTCAGCAGACTGATAGCATTGTGATTAACACCAGCTGTCTGCAATTACTGTAAGTTCGAATCTCACCAGGCTCAAGGTTGACTCAGCCTACCATCCTTTCTAAGGTAGGTAAATTGAGGACCCAGTTGTGGGGGCAATAAGCTGACTCTGTATAAATATACAAAAAGGATGAAGGCTATTGCTTAACGCATTGTAAGCCGCCCTGAGTCTCTGGAGAAGGGCGGCATATAAATCAAAATTAAAAAAAAAACCGACAGGGGTTTAAGGTCAGGTTTTCCCTTAGTTAAAAGTAGTTTTCCTTTCCCTGCCCATTCAGTCCATCACATGGTCCAATCAGGTTACAGTCCAAGGGTCACTTGGTCTCAGATCCCACCTCATCGCAACTGGTAGGAAAGTCCTTGGTTCTCAGAGGAAAGAATTTTTATTTTGACTACAATCCCCAGCTATCTCTACCTCCCCCCTCCGATTCCCACACCTCAACTCATCTCCGCTGTGGCAGCCCTGGAGGTGCCAGGAGAATATGGCTCCAGGGCTGACACATTGCTCCTCAAGCTGTGACTTTCCCCTTGTAGCTTTGGTGACACACCTTTATTCAATGCGAATTAGTGAAGTGTCTACCTGAGCCATTTGCACATAGCTTCTTCTTGTTTTGGGCTCAAGCTGTGACTTTCCCCTTGTAGCTTTGGTGACAGAGGTGGTCTATCTCTCACACAGCAAGTTGGGTTTGTCCACCAAATACTAGCTGGGCAAGACAAAGAGTGGGATTCTGCCGGTTCGGACCGGTTCAGGTGTACCGGTAGCTCCGACGATCAGCTGAGAGCGAACTGGTTCGCTCCAACAATCAGCTGAGTCCACCCGCCCGCCCCTCTGCTATACCTACCTTTATTTTCTTTGTGGGAAGGCCAGCTGATTGGCGCAGCAGCACGGATTGCCACACCTCAGCTGTTTTATTCACTGGAGCTGCAGTAGAAGGTGCTGTTTTCAAATGTGCGTGCATGGATCGCCAGTTTGGCACATGTGTGAAGTGTGCACGAAGTGAACTGGTTGTTACACCCACCACTGGGCAAGACCCAATCTATTTAGCACAAACAGAACTCCAAATAGGTCAGAAAAGTTGACTTAATAAATTAGAGCCTTACATGAAGTACCACATAAAGATATATACCATACTTTTCGGAGTATAAGACACACTTTCCCCCCTCCCCTAAAAGAGGGTGGAAATGTTGGTGCATCTTATACACCGAATACAGACATTTTTGGCCTCCCGAAACTCTGCCCCACACATCCCGTTTTCTCCAAAAACAGGCCCGTTTTTCACAAAAATGGGATGCTCAGAGGGTTTGGGAGGCCTGCAGAGTGCTCTTGGGGGCTGGGGAGGGCAAAAATGTGATGCGTAAGGGGTTTGGGAGGCCAAAAATGTGCCCGTTTTTCACAAAAACGGGGCACACAGAGGGTTTGGGAGGCCTGCAGAGTGTTCCTGGGGGCCAGGGAGGGCAGAAACGTTCTTTTCTTGTTTACCTCTTAGAAATCTTAGTGCATCTTATACTCCGGTGTGTCTTATAGTCTGAAAAATACAGTAATTAGAATAGACATGACAGAATAGAATCCAAAGTCACAAGAAGTTATGTGAGAAGTTGTCCAGAGGCTGGGAAAGGATGGAAAGGAGAGTAAATAGAAACAATCAGTTTGGCCTCCAGAACATTATCTAGCAGAGTTGAGATGATGGTTGAGTCAATTGGCAGGGTCAAGGTGAAGAAACCACAATTGAAGCGTTTGAAATAATTATGAGACCTAATGCGCTCAGTTGCGCTATGGATGGGAAATTCCTCTTATAGTTTCCAAGGTTTTACTCCAGATTTAGCATTCAAGATCCTTCACTGACATTTGTGGAGTTCATGCTTCCTCCGTCTTGCCCAGCTGCGTGGCTTGGCAAACTATGGATGTCCATGAGCATCAATGCATGTTGTCACAACGAGTCAGAAAGTTAGAGAAAAGTGGCGCTAATGGCAAGGAAGAGAAAGGGAAATAAGACGAGGAAGAAAAACAAGCCATTTTGAAGAAGCTTGACAATTTAATGTTGGGTTGCTGTCGTTACTGGTATTTTGTTCAACCCCAATGTGCTAATTTTGTACCAAATATTAAAGCCCCGGAAATATTGATGCAGCCCTGGTGTGAGTTGATGTGATGTGCTGATAAACGGTATCTGGCTCCCTTACTCTATTGTGCCTTGGCAATCTGGTCTTTTATTAGGGCTGCGGCTACTTCTCAACTCTGCTAGATAATATTCTGGAGGCCGAGCTGAATTATAATAAATAGGCGGTGTCTGGCTAGCTATGTTTTGCTAGTATAGTCAAATCTATAGGAGAAGCTACAGGAAACAAAGGAAGTGTTTGTGAGGCCATAAAGCAACTGTCACACATTATGGAGAGGGAAGGAACAGGATTTTTTTTTCATTCTCTCTCTTTTTGGGGTGGGTGGGGGTGGGGAGGGAGGATTTATTGACAAGTTCACTTTTCTTCACCACATGAAAATTAAGAAACGCCCAGACCAACACCTTTTTAATACCCCAAACAAGTTGCCACTGCAGGAACTCAATTATCTCCATGGCAACCAAAACAAATAGTGTACGTTGCTTTCACCGCCTCCGAGTATAAAAAGGTGCATCTAAAATTAATTTATGTCTTGGGATTGCCAACTTCGTCTGAGAGAAGTGGGTCTATATAGAGCACCCAAGAGGAGACATTAAAAAAAAGAGAGAGAGAGAAAAGAAAGCAAAAATAAATAAAACAGACCCAACAAGGGCACAATAGTGAGAGTGAATGCGAGTTTTCTCGAAGCAGGCCGCTGGCGTGTGTGTTTGTGTGTTGATTTATTTATTTGTTTGGAAAACGTACACAACCCACCCATCTTAAACAGGTATTCCTACATAAAAAGGTTTGGCATCCAACAAAGTCCTTTTAGCAGTTCCAAGGAGGTTCCACATTTATTTGCACTATTCAGATGAGCTTGAGGGTATAAATAAGTGGCTTCCATAACTCTCAGAAAGAGTACTAATGACCAGATGACTGCAAAGAATATAAATCCTTCTTTTCCCCACCATTCAGTCAGAACTGAAGAAGCTTCTTGGATGAGGCACAAAATGTCTTCAAGCCAAAAACAAAGGTTGTCTAGTTGCCATACCATGATCTGGATGACTGAGAATCTCCATATTCATTGAGCATCCATATTTTTTTTAATACATCTACAATATGTAATTCTGAGATATATCCCACGATATTTAGTTAAGTTTAAAATCCATCTTTAAGTGGGAATTAGGAACCATTTTGGGTTTGTGTGTACTGAGAATTTGACCTGACATGTTTAGGTGTGTGTGTGTGTGTGTGTGTGTGTATGTGTGTATACATAT
Organism: Pantherophis guttatus; assembly: GCF_059756535.1. Lineage (NCBI taxonomy): Eukaryota > Metazoa > Chordata > Lepidosauria > Squamata > Colubridae > Pantherophis > Pantherophis guttatus. The sequence goes on from NC_142067.1 coordinate 124,739,246, forward strand.
ATACATACATACATACACACATACATATACATACATGCATACATGCACACACACACAGACACACATATACATATATTCTTTATTTTATTTATTTATTTAATTTATTTGTCAAGCATGAATAAGATAACAGATATAAATATAAATATGATTATGAAGACAGGATAAGGATACAAATAAATGGGGACATTAGGACAGAGATGGTAGGCACGCTGGTGCGCTTACACGTGCCCCTTACAAACCTCTTAGGAATGGGGTGAGGTCAACGGTAGACAGTTTAAGGTTAAAGTTTTGGGGGTTTGGGGAAAAAAACCACAGAATCAGGTAGTGCATTCCAGGCATTGACCACTCTATTGCTGAAGTCGTATTTTCTGCAATTGAGTTTGGAGCAATTTACCTTACATTTGTAACTGTTGTGTGCTCATGTATTGTTGTGGTTGAAGCTGAAGTAGCCATTGTCAGGTAGGACATTGTGGCAGATAATTTTACGTGCTAAGCTTAGGTCAGACTGAAGGCAGCGAAGTTCTAAGCTGTCTAAGCACAAAATTTCCAGGCTGGTGGCATCCAGTATTCTGTTGCGAGCAGAGGAGTGGAGGACTCTTCTCGTGAAATATCTCTGGACTTGCTCAACTGTATTATATTATATACTCAATTGTATTATATACTCAATTGTATTATATACTCAATTGTATTGTATTGTATTGTATTGTATTGTGTACAGTACATACATGTGTATGTGTGTGTATGTGTCCCAAAGACTTTGGTTTAGCTCAACAGACAGAAGCACTGTAATTTAAGACCAGCTGTCTGCAATTAAAGTAAGATTGAATCTCGCCAGGCTCAAGGTTGACTCAGCCTTCCATCCTTTCTAAGGTAGGTGAAATGAGGACCCAGTTTGTGGCGGCAATAAGCTGACTTTGTATAAATATACAAAAGTATGAAGGCTATTGCTTAACGCACTGTAAGCTGCCCTGAGTCTCCGGAGAAGGGCGGCATATAAATCAAATTTAAAAAAATAAAAATAAAAAAAGGTGCTTTTTCAAGAGGCAACTGGACTTTCTGGGGTTTTTTTGAAGACCTTTCGCTTCTCATCTAGGAAGCTTCTTCAGCTCAGACTGGATGGTGGGGAATGGAAGGATTTATATTCCTTGCAGATAGTTGGTCATTTGTATTCTTTTAGAGAATTTTTGAGGCCACCTGGATGTTTATCTATGTCTTCAGGGTCACCTGAGTAGTGCAAATAGATGTGGAACCTTTTTGGAACTGTTGAACTGTTGCCTCTTTGACCTCTCTTTCTATGTCAAAATTAAACAACAGAGGGAGAGGGATACGACATCATCTGTCTCCAGCCTACAACACAGTCCTTTCAACAGTTCCAAGAAGGATTAGGGTTTTCAGTCAGAACTGAAGAAGCTTCTTGGATGAGACACAAAACGTCTTCAAGCAAAAACAAAGATTGTCCAGTTGCCATTTTTGGTCCACTATATTGTCCCAAAGATGATGGTTCTCCATCACCTTAGGGACAACCATGATCTGGATGACTGAGAATCTCCATATTCATTGAGCATCCACATTTTTTTCAATACATCTACAGTATATAATTCTGAGATACATCCCATAATGTTTAGTTAAGCTTAAAATCCATCTTTAAGTGGGAATTAGGAACCATGTTGTGTTTGTTCGTGTGTGTCAGAGGTGGGTTTCAGCAGGTTCTGACCAGTTCTGGAGAACCGGTAGTGGAAATTTTGAGTAGTTCGGAGAACCGAACTACCTCTATCTATTCTCTGCCTCCCAAGTCCCAGCTGATCGAGAGGAAATGGGGATTTTGTAGTTTCCTTCCCCTGGATTGGGGACGGAATGGAGATTTTACAGTATCCTTCGTCTGCCACGCCCACCAAGCCATGCCATGCCCACCAAGCCACACCCACAGAACTGGTAGTAAAAATTTTTGAAACCCACCACTGGTGTGTGTGCATTGATAAAGTAATGAAATTATAAGAGTGGAAGTAAAACTAAAAGAATACAATCAGAGGTGGTTTAATTTTGATGTATATTTTAGTTGAAGAAAACACTGGAAGAAACTCTAGCAAGTTATGTTGCATTTTGAGCGACTTATGATCCTATGAACCTGCCCAAAACTTCACATTTCAGAATTGTTCTCTGGAATTTCCTGGACTGTTTCAGGGTCTTCTTTGTAGAAGCTCAAATTGCTGATCATGCAGCTCAATTTATAGTAAAAAAAATCTGATCGATTCATACCCCACAGTGTGTGTCCATTTATCAAGGTAAAATATTGCTGAAATCAATAGTACATCAACAATAAGATAATGAAAAACAGCACCATCTCAGATTCAGAACTAAAAGAAAAATGGTGTAATAGGATTAAAACATGGTTAAAGCCTATACCGACACAATAATAGTTAGCCTATAATCCATTTCATGATGAAGGTGTCTTCATTTAAAACAGTGGCCCACAATCATGATGATGTATTAGTACCGCTTTATAAATCTTCAGTAAGACCACACCTGGCATGTTTTGGTCACCACATTTCAAAAAAGATGTTGAGACTTCTTCTTCTTCTTCTTCTTCTTCTTCTTATTATTATTATTATTATTATTATTATTATTATTATTATTATTAATCATATTTCTATGCCGCCCACTCTCCGAGGACTCTGGGCGGCTTACAACAATCAACAGTATACTAATAGCATATTGTCCCCAACAATCTGGGACCTCATTTTACCCACCTCGGAAGGATGGAAGGCTGAGTCAACCATGAGCCGGTGAGATTTGATCCGTTGATCTGCTGAACTAGCAGTCAGCTGAAGTAGCTGCAGTACAGCACTCTAACCACTGCACCACCTCGGCTCTTGCACTTTGGAAAAAGTGCCAAGAAGAGCAACTAAGATGATTAAAGGCCTGGAGACTAAAATATATGAAGACCAGAATTGGGTATGGCTAATCTAGAGGTGACATGGTAGCAGTCTTCCAATATCTGAGCAGCTGCCACAAAGAAGAGGGGGTCAACCTAGTTTTCAAAGCACCTGAGTGCAGGACAAGAAGCAATGGGTGGAAACTAATCAAGGAGAGAAGCAACCTGGAATTAAGGAGAAATTTCCTAACAGTGAGAACAATTAACCAGTGGAACAGAAGTTGCCACCAGAAGTTCTAGGTGCTTCACCACTGAAGGCTTTTGAAGAAAGACTGGACAGCCATCTGTCTGAAATGGTATAAGATCTCCTGCTTTAGAAGGGGGTTGGAGTAGAAGAGCTTCAAGATCCATTCCTGCTCTACTCTGATTGAATCTACCATGCTAGTCCACTGCAGGTTGTAAATAGATATAAACTTAATTGAAGGTTGGGAGGAACTGACTTCTGTGCCCTCGGTGAGGACTGAAATCTGAGTCTAGGATAGGATAGGATAGGATAGGATAGGATAGGATAGGATAGGATAGGATAGGATAGGATAGGATAGAATAGAATAGAATAGAATAGAATAGAATAGAATAGAATATGGGATGGGATGGGATGGGATGGGATGGGATGGGATGGGATGGGATGGGATGGGATGGATAGGATAGGATAGGATAGGATAGGATAGGATAGGATAGGATAGGATAGGATAGAAGAGAAGAGAAGAGAAGATGGGATGGGATGGGATGGGATGGGATGGGATGGATAGGATAGAGTAGAGTAGAGTAGAGTAGAGTAGAATAGAATAGAATAGAATAGAATAGAATAGAATAGAATAGAGGATAGGATAGGATAGGATAGGATAGGATAGGATAGGATAGAATAGAATAGAATAGAATAGAATAGAATAGAATAGAATAGAATAGAATAGAATAGAAGATAGGATAGGATAGGATAGAATAGAATAGAATAGAATTCTTTATTGTCCAAGTGTGATTAGACACACAAGGAATTTGTTTCCGGTGCGTAAGCTCTCAATGTACATACAACAATAGTGATAAACCACAAAGTTATAGTCATAAGAAGATAAGGAGGTAGGGAATAGGGTAGATGAGAATAATGATGGTAATACTGCCTTTTTAGGTAGTTTGATGGTGTTGTGGGAGTTATTTGTTAGCAGAGTGATGGCATGGGGAAAAAACTGTCCTTGTGTCTAGTTGTTCTGATGTGCAGTGCCCTACACTATCGTTTTGAGGGTAGGAGTTGAAACTGTTTATGTCCGGGATGCGAAGGGTCTGTAGATATTTTCGCAGCCCTCTTTCTGGCTCGGGCATATACAGGTCCTCCATGGAAGGCAGATTGGTAGCAATATTTACAGCTATAAGTAGAAAAAAAAACACTCTGAGACAAGTAGATTTTTCAAAGGCGCAGAGTTGTGTAATAATTTAGGAGATTGGCAGTCTAGGACACCATTAAGAAATAGCTCTTGGCTCACTTTGAACTGTTCTCAAAAGTGTTTTAATAGTGGCAGAACAAGCCCACCCCCCACCCCCCAGCAACTAATTTCAGTTCCTTAGCTGGTCGCCAACTGGAATTTGTCAGAAAACTAAGTCTAGCCTAGTCCAATGCCTTTATTGCAAGATGAAAGCTTAAAAGTTCATTAATCACTTGATCGTGCTCTATCAATAGAAGAATTCCAGTCTTTCTTATCCCCTCCGTAAATAAAATCCTGGCTTTCTTCTCCTTCCATTTTCCATATCTTGATGGACTTTAGCTTAATGCTAAATGACACCTGGCATCGTTATTCTAAGCAGATCTATTTATTTACACTTATCTAAATCCAGTCTATAGTGTTCCCAGTTGCAATGTATGGCTGTGAAAGTTGGACCATAAGGAAGGCTGAACGTCAAAGAATTGAGACCTTTGAACCAGTGGTGAAATCCAAATTTTTTTACTACCGGTTCTGTGGGCGTGGCAGGGGAAGGATACTGCAAAATCCCCATTCCCTCCCCACTCCTGAGGGAAGGATATTGCAAAATCCCCATTCTCACCCCACTCTGGGGCAGCCAGAGGTGGTATTTGCCAGTTCTCCGAACTACTCAAAATTTCCACTACCGGTTCTCCAGAACCTGTCAGAACCTGCTCGATTTCACCCCTGCTTTGAACTCTAGTGCTGGAGAAGACTCCTGAGAGTCCCTTGGACTGCAAGACGATCCAACCGGTCAGTCCTAGAGGAGATCAACTCTGACTGATTGCTCTTTAGAAGTCCAGATCCTGAAGATGAAACTCAAATACTTTGGCCACCTAATGAAAAGGAAGGACTCACTGGAGAAGACCCTAATGCTGGGAACGATTGAGGGCAAAAGAAGAAGGGGATGACAGAGAATGAGGTGGCTGGATGGAGCCACTGAAGCAGTCGGCGTGAGCTTAAATGGACTCCGGGGGACGGTAGAGGACAGGAAAGCCTGAAGGAATGTAGTCCATGGGGTCGCGATGGGTCAGACACCACTTCCGACTAACAACAATGAAATCCAGTCTGAATCGCCCAGTCTTTCTATCTTCCATAATCGGACTGTTTATTTCAGGAGGTGTCTCCTTTGAGTTGTCTCCCGGGCCTTTGCTGCATAATGAAATATATTCATATTTCCCATAACAACAGACGTCCTTTCATTCGAACAACGGAATGGGCCAAAGACAGCCTGTTGCTATGATTCCAGAAAAAAAAAAGAAAAAGTCCAAACTTCAGAGAAATGTTGACTTGCACTTGACAAAGGAGCTTGAATGTACTTTTATGGCCAGCTCAGCCAGGTGCTGCATTTTAAAAAGGCACACCTAAAGTTATTGGAAGCCTCATGAATATCTATTCTTAAAGTCATAAAAAATTTACTTAACGCCTTTTAAGTTTTAAAAAAAGAAGCCCTTTCCCCACCCCCGCTTCCTATGTTTTGGTGAAAGGAAAGCCCGCTCAGACTGATAGACCCATGAATGATAAATATACTCCCGATTGTTTGAAAGGTTGGTCTGGAGGACAAAGTATGTTCTCTGCTAATAACACTCTTGTCATGCTTTCTAATCCTTTGTTTCATGCTCTGGGATCCTTTCATATGCAAATCAAAACCCCAGGGGTACTTTAATATGTAAATCACATAATCATGTTTGTCTATGTCACACCAATTTCCAATTCTTTGTCTTTTAGGAGATAATAAGTAGCACTTATTGAATACATCGGCATTGCATTGGACATTCTTCCCTGCATTCTGAACGGAGACGAAGGAGGAGGATGAGGACGAGGAGAGAGGGAAGAGCAGCAGAGCAGAACAGCAATGACACGGGATTTTTAGGAGCTAGATCGAGGGTCTGCAATCTTAAACACTCAAAGAGCCATTTGGACCTGTTTCCCACAGAAAAGAAAACACCGGGAGCCACAAAACCCTTCCCGTGCCTGACTATTTCTTGAACGGCCTCAAAACTAGCATATGTAGTAGTAGTAGTAGTAGTAGTTGTTGTTGTTGTTATTATTATTATTATTATTATTATTATTATTATTATTATTATTATTATTATTATTATTATTATTATTATTAATTGAATTTGTATACTGCCCTACTCCCGAAGGACTCAGGGCGGTGAACAGCCAGATAAAATACATATAATACAAATGTTAAAAAAGCATTAAGATACAATTAAATAATTGGCCTGGAAAATGAAATTTAAAACACCCCAAATTCTTAAGACAAATTTAAAATTAAAGAATTTTAAAAGTTTAACAGTTTAAAAGAGAGGTTAGGCCAGGCCAGCCTGCTGGAAAAGAAATGTTTTGATGGCACGGCGAAAAGCGCGCAGGTCCGGGATCCTCCGTATCTCCGGGGGGAGCTCGTTCCAGATGGTAGGTGCCCCCACAGAGAAGACTCTCCCCCTGGGGGCCGCCAGTTGACATTGTTTGGCCGACGGCACCCTGAGGAGCCCCTCTCTATGGGAGCGTACTGGTCGGTGAGAGGCTATTGGTGGTAGTAGGCGGTCTCGTAAATACCCCGGTCCTAAGCCATGGAGCGCTCTAAAGGTGGTAAGTTGAATTAAATGTTCTGTTTTCTTCTGAAACTTTTCTTTTTTTGGATTTATCCATGGTTGGCCTACCGGGGTGGAAAAGCTCAATTAATCGTGTGCTGGCAGGTGTTGCACATTGGTGGTTATGACACATATTTTGAGCGACAGGGAGCCGCAGCAGAGGGGTGAAAGAGCCACATGCGGCTCCAGAGCCATGGATTGCTGACCCCTGAGCAAGACAAATGGAAAACATTACAGGCCTTCAACAACTTGTTTCACTTTCTTAAGACAGTGGTGTGTAACTCCACGGCACTTCACAAGTATCCGCTGACCGCTTAGATACGTTTTGGGGCAACCCTGCGGGTGGTTCTTACTTACTTTCATTTAAAACACACACACACACAATTGAAGCTCTGCAGATCCAGACGTTTGATAGCACCAGTGAGAGATTACAGAAAAATTATGAACAACTCACTCCTATTGAGACATGCTGCCCTTCCCCAAATCCAGGAAACCCCCACTGGCACTTGCACAACTCTGTGTATCCAGCCGTGTGCTGCAGCTGCTAAAAAAGCCAACACAGTTCTAGGCTGCATAAACAGAGGGATAGAATCAAGATCACGTGAAGTGTTAATACCACTTTATAAGGCCTTCGTAAGGCCACACTTGGAATACGGCATCCAATTTTGGTCGCCACGATGTAAAAAAGATGTTGAGATGCTAGAAAGAGTGCAGAGAAGAGCAACCAAGATGATTAGAGGACTGGAGGCTAAAACATACAAAGAACGGTTGCTGGAACTGGGTATGTGTCTATTCTGATGAAAAGAAGGACATGGGGAGACATGATGGCAGTGTTCCAATATCTCAGGGGCTGCCACAAAGAAGAGGGAGTTAAGCTGTTCTCCACAGTACCTGAGGGTAGGACAAAAAGCAATGGATGGAAACTAATAAAGGAGAGAAGCAACCTAGAACTAAGGAGAAACTTCCTGACAGTGAGAACAATTAATCAGTGGAAGAACTTGCCTCCAGAAGTTGTAAATGCTCCTACACTGGAAGCTTTTAAGAAGAGATTGGATAACCATATGTCTGAAATGCTATAGGGCAGTGATGGCTAACCTTTTTGCCATTGCGTGCCAGGAGCGGGGGGGAGGGAGGGCGCATACACGCGTGCCCACACCCATAATTCTATGCACCCTGACCCCACAACCCTCCATGACCCACCGCTCCTGACATGCGATGGCACTGTGGACCTGGTAGGCCCGTTTCTCTCTCTCTCCAGGCTCCAGAGCCTTTCTAGGAGCTTGGGGAGGGCGAAAATGGCCTACCCCACTCCCCCAGAGGCCAGAAACAACCCGTTTGCCAACTTCCGGTCCCACTGTAAGGTGGCGAATGGGCTGTTTCCGGCCTCTGGAGGGCCTCCAGAGAGCGTGGGGAAGGCCGTTTTCGCCTTCCCCAAACTCCTAGAAAGGTTCTGGAGGCTGGGGAGAGAGAAAAATGGGCCTTCCCCACCACCCCCTGAGGCCCTCCGGAGGCAGGAAGCAGCCTGTTTCCCTACTTCCAGTGGGCCCAGAAGGCCCGAAAATCAGCTGGCGCATGCTGGAGCTGAGCTCATGTGCCCACCAATATGGCTATGCGTGCCACCTGTGGTACAGGTTTGCCATCATGGCTATAGGGTTTCTTGCCTAAGCAGGGGGTTGGACTAGAAGACCTCCAAGGTCCCTTCCAACTATTCTATTCTATTCTATTCTATTCTATTCTATTCTATTCTATTCTATTCTATTCTATTCTATTCTATTCTATTCTATTCTATTCTGAGCAGAGTATCCTCCCCTCGGTGTGAAACTGTCAAACTGTAGATCACATCATGACCAGCTGTAAGCTGAGGGCACATATCAGTCCAATATCTGATTTTTTAAAAGAATATAAACAATGTTGTGCTTCAAGGGTTAGATGGCCCAGACATTGGCATCTGAACATAAATTTCAGATAAATAAATAAATATTTGGATTGGAATTCATTGGATTACAGCTGTAATACATTTGTTAATACAAAGTCCAAGCGGAGCAGAGGTTGAAGGAAAGGCGCACCAGGAGTGATTTATAAGGTAGGTTCAATTCTCCGAAGCGTCTCTCTGGAATAGACCAAGACTTTTTTTTTTCCTCCCCACCCTGCAAAAGTCAGCTTCTTCTTCTGTTTTCTTGCCTTGGCGAGCTCCTTCCCAGCTCCAAATTGTTCTCTCCTTTTTGCTTTCTCTGTCTGCCCCAGAGACATATTGGCAGAAGACTGATATCAGCTGCGACCTGGCTGGTAATAGCCCTGAACCATCAAGTCTCATTTTAAAAACATCAACTAGCCTTAGCAAGCAATCAAGTACAAAAGGTGGGTCATTTGATGGATCGTACAAGTTGGTTGCGGGTTTTGTTTTGTTTTTTCTTCTTCTTCTTTAATGATTTGGGCTGGGCGTGAGTTCCAAATGCAGCCTGCAAAGAAAAGGGAGGGAGGGGGAAAAAAATCCATTTCAGCAGCTACAATTGGTTTAGAAAAGGAGAGATCATTATCTATTCCATAGGTGTGCAATTGCAGTGCTTCTCTAATACAAAAGCATTTAGCAGCCTAAGATCAGATGATAGTTGCTTCTGAGTGCTCAGTGAATCAAGTTCTATCAGGGCCAATCATGCCTCCTTTCGAAAGCCTTGCTAAAAAAAATACATGAATTTCTGTCTTAGGATATCAAAAATCAATTTCTGAACTAAAGAGAATTTGAGCTCACACGCTCCGATATCTCTCTCTCTCTCTCTCTCTCTCTCTCTCTCTGTGTGTGTGTGTGTGTGTGTGTGTGTGTGTGTGTGTGTGTATGTAGGAAGTTAGCACCCATGCCTCTCCTAGGAAAATGAGATATTTTAGGAAATATTAAAATATTAAAAGGGCAGAATATTTCCCCTAAAAGGGAGGCAGAAACTCAGCCCCCCCCTCCACCTTTGTTAATGGGCCATTAAGGCCTGGGCCAGTCTATTCTACAAAAACAAAGATCTACCTCCTTCAGGCAGAGCCATTTAATTGCCCTTCATTGCATCACCCAGCAAGATTCAACCAAATTTAACATGCGGACAACCTAACCTCCCACCGGCCAATCCGCTCCCACAGAGAGGGTCTCCTCAGGGTGCCGTCGGTCAAGCAATGTCGACTGACGATCCCAGGGGGAGAGCCTTCTCTGTGGGGGCACCCGCCCTCTGGAACGAGCTACCCGCAGGAATACGACTGATCCCAGACCTCCGTACTTTCGGTCGAGCTTTGAAGACCTTCCTATTTCAGCAAGCCGGGCTGGCTTAAAATTTTAATGGGTTATTTTATGGGTAAAGGGTTTTAAATTTTGGGAAGCCAATTTGATTTAATTCTGTTTTAATTTATTTTAATTTTTATATTGCATGTATTTTAATCTTGGCTGTTCACCGCCCTGAGTCCTTCGGGAGAAGGGCGGTATACACATTTAATAAACCTTAACCTTAACCTAAAAAGCTAGCTATGACCTCTGACGGCAACCAATCAGGAAACTCTTCCTGTGCCCCAGGAAGTTCAAAGCCAGAGAGGATATAAAGCGCAGGGACTCTCAGATCTCTTCCCCCCCTTTTTTTTTTTTGCAAGCCATGTGATCCTGTTCATCAATAAACCTTCTTTCCAAGCAACTTCCATGAATCCAGTGTCTTTTTTCCCCACTTGGAACTGAACCCAGATGGACATTTCTTCCAACATCCCCGAAAAGTGTTTTTTCAAGAGGCAACTGGACTTTCTGGTTCCCCCCCACTTTCTTTGAAGAAATGTCTTCAAAGAAGAAACAACAACAACAACAACTACCAGAAAGCACCTTTGGAATAACCATGACCTGCATGATTGAGAATCTCCATAGACATTTATTTGTGTGTGTGTGTGTGTGTGTGTGTGTGTGTGTGTGTGTGTGTGTGTATTTCTATTCCTACCTGCATCTTACACCCTGCTGCTACATCAGACTGTCTCTGAGGCCTCTCTGGATAGTCTACACCAAGGGTCAGCAACCTGCGGCTCTGGAGCCGCATGTGGCTCTTTCATCCCTCTGCTGCGGCTCCCTGTCGGCACCACAATTTTGAGAGGAGCTTCCAGTTATGGGGAGGAAAAGCACAGCAGACCTGGAAGAGACTCTATGGCGGGTTTTCCGGTCAGTTCCACAATTGATAGGGCTTTCAGTTAGGACAGGTAGAAGAAAAAGGATGTCGCGCTAGGAGACTATGGTGGGGAAATTGGACTTCCGGTTGGCTCCAGAATTGAACGGGGGGCTTCCTGTTAGGACCTTTGTGGCTGTTTGAGTGTTTAAGGTTGCCGACCTTTGGTCTACACCCTTGGTCCTGTCCAGTGTAGTAGACTCCTTTTTCTATGGAGCTGTTGCTTAGTGCCTGCTATCAGATCACTGCCTCGGCCTTGTCTTTTAATTCAGTCCATACCAGTCAATGGTAGGATTTACCAATACCTGACACCCCAGCTATCTGTCAACGGTACCCCATGGAGGCTCTTGTCTTGTAATGGAACACCCTCTACTTGATGTTCCTCCTATGTCTGCTGCTGCCTCAGGCATCCTCTCAGCAGCTCATCCTTGAGTGTCATCTTAATAATATACTCCTGGATGGTTTTTTGGTTTTTTTTTTTTACAAGAAAGTGGCTTTGACAATCACAGTGTCACATTAACAACATCAGAGCTGTCCGTCCAAAAGAGCGCAGTACTATGAAGAGCTAAGACGCTGAGGAGAACCCTCAAAGTCCCAGGCCTCTGGTAAGAGACATGAAATTGAGGAAGACGCAAGCCATCCATAAGGAGTGAGAAGGGAATTTTTAGATGGGGAACATTTAAAGGTAAAGGTTCCCCTCGCACATATGTGCTAGTCGTTCCCGACTCTAGGGGACGGTGCTCATCTCCGTTTCAAAGCCGAAGAGCCAGCGCTTTCCGAAGACGTCTCTGTGGTTATGTGGCCAGAGTGACCAAATGCCAAAGGCACACGGAACGCTGTTACCTTCCCACCAAAGGTGGTCCCTATTTTTCTTCCCTAATAATTCTCTTTGTTAGGCTAGACATACCTAGTTCTCTTAACCATTCATTATACCGTATTTTTCAGTCTATAAGAAGCCCCCATGTATAGGATGCCCCCCCCACTTTTCTTACCCAAAATTCAGAAATCAATATTTTAAACATTAAATAGAAGATGTTTATTTTGCAGATACTGGTAAGACATACGGTACCAGTATTTTGTCAACCTTGAAGTTGGCCTAGCTGTGGCCATTTTCTGCTCTGTAGCCTTTCCTGTGAGGGTGTAATCATCACATTGCTTCAGGGCTGACACAGCCTGGAGCTGAGGGACGGGAGTGGGGGTGTAGAGGTGGAGACCTCAGTCTTCACCTTCCAAACACCTGCAGGAATGTCTTTGATTCCCAGGGAAAATAATTTTATTTTCGCTACAGCATGCTGTAGCGAAAATAAAATTCTTTTCCCTGGGAATCAAGGACATTCCTGCAGGTGTTTGGAAGGTGGAGACTGAGGTCACCTAGCAACTGCACAGTATGCTGATTGGATCATGTGACTGGTGACTTTGGGGGAGGAAGAGACAAATTTTTATTTTAATTGGGTGTAAAACCGACGGGAACTTAGAGCCGGTTTTCCACCAAGTTTCTGCCAATATGATATGTCCCAATAAACTGTTTTCTGCCTCAGAGTCCTCATTGTTGGGGATTTATTACTTGGAACCTTGACATTTTTTTGTTTTCTGACATTTTTATGGGCTCAGAACCAGTGGTGAAATCTAAAATTTGTTACTACCGGTTCTGTAGGCGTGGCTTGGTGTGTGTGTGGGGTAATGTGACTGGGTGGGCGTGGCCATTTTTTTTTTTAACTTTTAAAACCATTTTTTCTACAACCTCTTCGGGGAAGAGGTTGTAAAAAATGCCTTCAAAAGGCTCTGATGATCCCAGCTGAGTTGCCTGATGGGCAGAGGCTATTTTTCTTTTAAATGCCTCTGACAAACAGGCAACTCAGCTTGGATCGTCAGAGGCTTTTAAAAGAAAAAAAGGGTTTTTTTTCTTTTAAATGCCTCTGATGATCCAAGCTGAGTTGCCTGATCAGCAGAGGCTTTTTTTCTTTTAAAAGCCTTTGACGATCCCAGCTGAGCCGCACGATCATCAGAAGCTTTTTTTTTTTACTTTTAAAAGCATTTTTTTGGCCGAAGAGGTTGTAGAAAAAATGCTTTTAAAAGTTAAAAAAAAAGCCTCTGATGATAGTGTGGCTCAGCTGGGCATGGGGGGGGGAGCAGGGATTTTTGCTACCAGTTCTCCAAACCACCCGCCTCCATCGCTACCAGATCGGGCGATCCGGTCTGAACCGGGAGCATTTCACCGCTGCTCAGAACACTCCGACATTACAGCTCCCTGTCGCATCTGGGCGGTGATTGAAGGAAACCTGTTAGCTTGTCTCTGCAATCAGAAGTTTCGCTCGGGAGGCTAGTTTGTAAAGATAAGCTATCGGCAGTTTTGCAATCGGGATTGTCCTCTCTGCCCCCCTTGTATAAGATGCCCCTCCATTTTTAGGTAAATATTTTAAAGAAAAAGTATCTTCTTATACATGGAAAAATATGATACCGTGTTTCCCCAAAAATAAGACTTTGTCTTATACTTTTTTGGACCCTGAAATAAGCGCTTGGCCCAATTGGGCTTATTATCAGGGGATGTCTTATTTTGGGGGAGACAGGGTACTTCTTGAGAAAGAGTCAAATGCAAGAGCTAGTTCTTGTGAACCTTCCCACTGCTTTCTGGATCTATAAAATAGATCACCAGAAGAGCCCAAGAGAAGAATTTTCTGCATGGCATTCAGGATCCTTTAAGGAAGTCAACCTGGGCTTTTTTATTATTATTATTTTATTTATCTATAAAAGCAAAAGGGTGTTTTGCTTTTTTTCTGAGTAATGGATTATTTCCATGTCTTATCATAACGCAATATTGCGAGGTCTACCGAGAGGGCCCAGAAAGAGCAAATGAAAAATTGGACCAGGCTGGAAACAGATATGACAAGCCCTTGAAATAAGCACACAGAAAATAGATCTGATGAGATAAACGGAGCAATATCAGAAGAAGAAGAAGAAGAAAAAAAGATCTCATTAATCTCCCACGTATTTTCTCTTTTGGTGATTGAGTGCCAACACAAAAAAGAACACAGATGTATTTGAATCAGCGTTTTTTTTTAATGGACAAAAGACCAACTGAATGATACTACTGAGTTTTGTAAGATAAAGGATGCAGATTCTCCCTTAGCTCAGCTCCGTTTATTCGGAGAAATTTTTGCTTAGTGCGAGATGAGAGACTCCAATAAATCATTTGAAAAAGATACCTATTTTTCAGGGGGGAAAGGAAAGTTTCCTAGTTGAAGATAGTAACACTGTCAACCCTGAAGCAGACCTGGCTGAGGCCATCTTTGTGGCTTCAGGGTTGCCCCAAGGCAGAAGAGGGGACAGGGTGTGGGGAATAGTTAGCTGGGGTTTTGCAGTCAAAACAAAAAGTTTTTCTTGTGGGAACCAAGATCATTTCAATAGGTGGCTGGGAGAGGAGGAGTGAAGTAACCAAGCAATCAGCCAGTACCTCGATTGGACAATGTGACAAGGAGAAAACTTTCATTTTTAATCAGGTGAAAACCGCTGGAATTTTCAGAGTCGGTTTTCACCAGTTGTGCCAATATGATGTATCCAATAAATTGTTCTTTGAGGAATCTACCTGCCTTGGAGTTCTGTTTTCACTGGTGCATTATTTGGAGCACTGAAAGACCCTTCTTCTTCTTCTTCTTCTTCTTCTTCTCCTCCTCCTCCTCCTCCTCCTCCTCCTCCTCCTCCTCCTCCTCCTCCTCCTCCTCCTCCTCCTCCTCCTTCCATGTTTTCCAACTCCAGCAGAATATTTTGGATTTGGCCACTTGATATTGCTCTCGTCTACTTTTCCATTGCCTGAATAAAAATGGTTGTGTGTGACAGAGAGTGTTAAAGCTATTTTCAACAGTTGTGTGTGCATGGGGTGTGCATGCTTGCTTGCTTATTTCAAATGTGATCGGAGCTTGTTTTGAGAGATTAATATGTTTTTCTCTACTGCTGTGAGCGGTCATGCCCAGTTTGGTTTCCCTGTGTGGGCTCCTGTCCAACATAAGTCACGAAAAGTAAATGTTAAAAAGAACATCTAATCTTTTCACCCCTCTAAGATCTAAGGGAAACAGCAGTACAACAAGCAGAAGTCCCAATACATTTTGGAAAAATAAATTTAAACAAATTATCCAAAATAAAATCCAGATACAAATGAACAGAATCTGCTGACATTTGCTCAAAAGCTTTATCTCTCTCTTTTTAATTTTTTTTTAAAAATTACCTATATAACAGGCATGAACTAAGAGAAATGTCAAATAAAGATTTGCAATTAAAAAGAAGAATGGAATGAACATTTATTCTTAGGAACAATGAGTAAGAAAGTAGAGAAGGAAGAGAGGACAGTTAATCACTTTAATCTTACTGCACTTTTTGGAGATAGGTACACGCTACAGATGGTTATTAATATAGATGACAAATAGCAGCACCCTTTATTATCTGCAAGCCACATCTTTTGAGATTTGCAAATCAAAGGCAGTCAGGTTTTTTCCCTCAGAAATATCAATTTGTCATTTCATATACATTTACACACATACACAAGATTCATGGGAAGAACTTACGTTCTTCATTGTTCCCCGCTGCTTTATATAGTCTTTATAGCGATTTGAACCAGGCAATGATGAAACAATTTGGGTGGATAAGAATCAAGTACTTTGCAACTGACTTTCAGTTTCTACTATCTCTCGGTTGTCCTTCGTGGAACTTTAGGTGATTCTTTCAGGGAGGAAAAGACCAGGTCCACATGTGGTTTTTCAACTGATTTATTGCTATAGTCCAGGGCACTGGTGGGATTCAGCCGGTTCGGGAGAACCGGTTGTTAAATTGTTTCCTGGCCCCTCCCCTCCCCTCCCCTCCCAGGAGCCCCCACGCGCCCCATTTTGGCTCCCAGGTAAGTGCAGGGAGGCCTACTAGGCCCAAAAGAGGGCATGGGGGTGTATAGCAAAGCCCCCCCCCATGGCCCGTTTTTGCTCCCAGGAGGCTGCAGGGGGGGTCTATAAGACCCAAAACAGGGCATAGGGGGTGCGGCAGGCCCCCCCATGGCCCGTTTTTGCTCCCAGGAGGCTGCAGGGAGGCCTACTAGGCCCAAAACAGGGCACTGGGGTGTGTGTGGTGCGGTGCGGCTTCCACTTAGCCTGTTTTTTCTCCCAGGGAGCTGCAGGAGGCTGAGTGCTGCCTGTCACACCCCCTGGCCACGCCCACCATGGCCACACCCACCCAGCCGGTCATTACGGCAGAGAACTGGTTGTTTAATTATTTGAATCCCACCACTGGTCCAGGGGTGTCAAACTCAAGGGCCAGGGGCCGGATCCGGCCCACGGGGTGCTTAGATGTGGCCTGTGAGGCTGCCCTGGAAACAGTGAAGGACTGGCCCATGGTACTTCTGCCAATGAACATGGAGCTCCCGAGCTCCATTTTTGGCTGGGACGGCCTCCTGCAACCCTCTGCCAGCAAAATGGAGCTCGGGAGGGCTGCACATAGTCTCCCAAGCTCTGTTTTTGCTGGCAGAGGGTTTCAGGAGGCCGTTCCAGTCAAAAACGGAGCTGGGAGCCCATTTTCGCTGGCAGGCACTCCCCAACATGAGTGACGTCATGCTGGCCATGCCCATCCTGGTCACACCCACTTGTTGCGGCCCTCGATGAAATCGAGTTTGACACCCCTGCTATAGTCTATGCACAAAACTCCTCTCAACTAATAGTCAGCACCTGCTTACAGTTAGATAAAGATCAACAGCATTCAAGGAAGGTTGGACTTAATTCAATCACTTGTGGCTACGTAGGGATTCTAGGCTGATCCCTCTTTTCACCCTGCCCTGTGTTTTCTACCACTCCTTCTCCCACAGATTCAGAACAATGAAATCTTAGCAATTTTTTAAAAAAAATCATCTGAAAAACAAAATTACAAGGACCAATGTGTTGTTATGGCTGAAAGGATTGAAATATGTCATAATCTTAAAGAGAATTTATATAAAATAATGTACTGTTGATATATCTCACAGGAGAAATTGTCTAGAAGGTATAAAAGCACCTCAAATTTATATCAGAAAAGCAAACAAGAAGACAGGAATTTTTTTCATGCTTGACTATAAAAGCTAGAAAATTCTGGATCAAAACACATACACAGAGCATTTTAAATATTAATACAGGTAGTCCTCAATTTATGACCACAATTGAGTCCAAAATTTCTGTTGTTAATTGGGATATTTGTTTAGTGAGTTTTCCCTCATTTTACGAGCTTCCTTGCCACAATTGTTAAGTGAATCTGGCTTCCCCAATGACTTTGCTTGTTAGGTGGTCACAAAAGCGGATCACGTGACCTTGGGACACAGCAACAGTTGTAAGTATAAACCAGTTGCCAAGCCTCTGAATTTTGATCATGTGACTATGGGGATAACTGTGAAAAAAGTGCCGTTGTAACTTTGGACAGATCACTAAATGAACTGCTGAGGACTACCTTGTATATAATTGAGGCCGGAAGTCTTCTTGTTGGGGCTGATGGGTAAACAGTTGGAAAAGTCATGGAACTTTGTTTTTGTATACTGTTGTGGCCCGTCTGTGGCCTGTGCAGTTAGTAGCTGATTCCGACAGTGAGGAGGCTGGTGTGGTGCTGCGCCAGCAGCCTGTGCAGCTGGTGCTCGAGTCAGACAATGAGGAGGTTGGAGAAGATGTGGTGCCAGAGGCGGAGATTTAGCCAGGGCCTTCAGAACCTCCGGAAGCTCCCATAAGTGAAGAGGAAGAAGAGGAGGAGCCTCTTCTCGATGCACAAGAGCGCAGAGCTGTTAAAAGGCAGGAGTGGCTCCTCAGGAGGAGGTCTCCTCAAGAGTAAGGCTTGGGACTAATTGGCCACTCCCCTAGCCTATTTAAGGAAGGATGACGACTGATGCAATTTGCAGGAAACAACTTCGTTCATATTCCTTCGCGTCTTGATTTCAGAAACGTTTGATTTGGCTCTTGTTTCTCTTGTCAGTTTTCCTGCAAATTGCTTCTGGGCATTCTGCCAACCACAGTAAGATTACGGTTATCTGAAATACTGTACCTCAGAATTGAGTTATTATTATTTGGATTTTTGTTGGCTGTTAATGAAGTTAAATTAACAGCCCTTGTTCAGAAAAGACTAATTTAAACTGTACTTGTGTTCGAATAACTACTAAGAAAGCTCATTAGTAGTCTTTAATTAGTAAACTAAGGTTTGTACAGACTTGGTGTATGCTGTGTTCTTTGGAGTTCGTAGCTGGGGCAGAACAGATATGATTATACAATACGATTATTGTATGCACGGAGATGGACGGATTTGGCCAGATCTAATATGGCAGAATGGTTGGTGACATTCAGGATTTTTTTGAGCAGGCCTTTGTAGCTTTTTTTAGCTGCAGTATAGAAGCTGCTTTTTCCTCAGAACATTTTTTTACTTTTATTGTAAATCTAGCCTACAGCAGGCTTTGTATTCCCTGAGGATGTCCATCAAGCTCAACCACTTAGCTTCTGAGAAAAGAATCCCAGTTGGACGCTGTTAAGTAAAATGTAAATTATTTTCTGTCAAATAGGACTTGGTACTTCAGATACAGCGGTGGTTTTGGCATTTTAATCGTTAATTTGATTTTAGTTGGGGTGTTTTAAATTATTGGGCCACAATTTGTTTAATTCTTTCTTTAAAAATTTTAAATTTTGTATGCGATGCTTTTATTCTTGGCTGTTCACCGCCCTGAGTCCTGTGGGAGAAGGGCGGTATAAAAATCTAATAAAATAAATAAAATAAATAAATTTGTATGGAAAAAGCATAGCCATTTCTTTCTCTTGGGAGCTTCAGCTTCATATATACCCTGACTCTTATTTTGCAAGAAAATATGATGGGTTGAATGTGGTTAATTCCTGGATGGGATTACCATCCATGGCTATAGTCTAGGGTAGGGATGTCCAACCTTGGCATCTTTTAAGACCTGTGGACTTCAACTCCCAAAATTCCCCACCAGAGGTGGTATTCAGCAGGTTCTGACCAGTTCTGGAGAACCGGTAGTGGAAATTTTGAGTAGTTCGGAGACTGGCCCTGCCCACATCTATTCTCTGCCTCCCGAGTCCCAGCTGATCGGGAGGAAATGGAGATTTTGCAGTAACCTTCCCCTGGAGTGGGGAGGGAATGGAGATTTTAGAGTATTCTTTCCCTGGAGTAGGGTGAGAATGGAGATTTTACAGTATCCTTTCCCGCCATGCCCACAGAACCAGTAGTAAAAAAATTTGAATCCCACCACTGTTCCCCAACAAGCATGGCCTGCTGGAGGATTTTGGGAGTTGAAGTCCACAGGTCTGAAAGTTGAATATCCCTGGTTTACCCTCAGGTAATCCTCAAGTTGAGGGACACAGTGGCTCAGTGGCTAAGACGCTGAGCTTGTCGATCAGAAGGTCGGCAGTTCAGCGGTTTGAATCCCTAGCACCGGATAATAGAGTGAGCTCCTGTTACTTGTCCAGCTTCTGCCAACCTAGCAGTTTGAAAGAATAGAATAGAATAGAATTTTTCATTGGCCAAGTGTGATTGGACACACAAGGAATTTGTCTTTGGTGCATCTGCTCTCGGTGTACATAAAAGATACGTTCATCAAGAATCATAAGGTAGGGTACAGGAAACAATCAATATCAATATAAATCGTAAGGATACAAGCAACAAAGTTACAATTATACAGTCTTAAGTGGAAGGAGCACTTAAAAGCACATAAAAAATGCAAGTAGAAAAATAGGGACCACTTTGGTGGGAAGATAACAGAGCTCCGTGCACCTTCAGCATTGAGTAATGCCGGCCACATGACCATGGAGACATCTTCGGACAGCAATGGCTCTTCAGCTTAGAAACGGAGATGAACCCTGCTCCTAGAGCTGGAAACGACTAGCACGACACCTTTACCTTTAATCCTCTAGTTACGACCACAATTGAGCCCTACATTTATGCTGCTGAAACATTTGTTAAGTGAGTATGTCCCATTTTACGACTTTTCTTGCCACAATTGTTGAGTGAATCATTGCATTTAAGTTAGTCACACAGTTAAGTGAATCTGGGTTCCCCGTCGACTTTGCTCGTCAGGTCGCGATTTATGACGGGACACTGTGACCGTCATAAATATGAACCACTTGCGGAGCATTGAATTTTGACCATGTGACCACGGGAATGCTGCAATGGTTGTAAGTGTGAAAAATAAGTCACTTTTTTCACCGCCGTTCACCGTCGTTAAGTTTGAGCAGTCACTAAATGAAGTGTTGTAAATCGAGGACTACCTCTGTTGAGCAAATGCAAGCAGAGCCTGACCTGACTTGAGAGAACTTTACTTGCACAACATAAACATTAAGAAAGGGTTTATTTTTCTTAGTAGCGGAAGCATTCTTTATAGTGCAAACTTGTGCTGCTGGATTTGGCATATTCTTGAGGAATTATCTTTATTTTTGTACTCCTTTGGTGATTCATAATCTTTATGTATACATAGAAATATGAATAATATTTTTAACTAGGTCACTCGTGTTTCTACATCTTCAGTGTAATCTTTTTCACATCTCCAGGAAAAGCAAAACAGGAATGCAATTAGTTGCTGTAATTATTTAAACAAGTGTTACTTGACTAAGTATTGAGCGAGGCTGCCTGGGAAAAAAAAAAGGTGTTTTGTTTATGCAAACTTTGTGTTGCCAATTATAGCAGTGCAATGCTACCTCCACAGCGGCACATATACAGGTAATCCTTATAACCACAACCGAGTCCAAAATTTATGTGGCTAAGTCAGAAATTGGTTGACCCCCCCCCCCATTTTATGACTTTCCTTGCTGCATTTGTTAAGTTAATCATTAGCGGTTGTTCAATCAGTAACATGGTTGTTAAGTGAAGCTGGTTTCCTCGTTGACTCTGCTTGTTGGAAGGTCGTAAAAAGAGGATCACATGACCCCTGGGACGCTGCAACCGTCATACATGCGATTCAGTTGTCAAAGCATCCAAATCAGTGGTGAAATATAAAATTTGTTACTACCGGTTCTGTGGGCGTGGCTTGGTGGTGATGGGGTAATGTGACTAGGTGGGTGTGGCCAACTTTTTTTTTTTTACTTTTAAAAGCATTTTTTTATAACTTCTTCGGCCGAAGAGGTTGTAGAAAAAATGCTTTTAAAAGCCTCTGACGATCCCAGCTGAGCTGCACGAACATCAGAGACTTTTTTTTTTTTACTTTTAAAAGCATTTTTTCGGCCGAAGAAGTTGTAGAAAAAATGTTTTTAAAAGTAAAAAAAACAGCCTCTGATGATCGTGCGGCTCAGCTGGGTATGGGGGGGGGCACAGGGATTTTTGCTACTGGTTCTCTGAACCATCCACCGCCATCGCTACCGGATCGGGCGATCCGATCCGAACCAGGAGCATTTCACCCCTGATCCAAATGTAAATCATGTGACCACGTGTTCTCATAATATTGTTTCTTTACAAGCTGGTTGCCATTTCCCACAGAAAGTACTTGATTGGTCACTAAATGAGTCACAGAGACCAGTTAGCATTATGCTCAAAAAGACAATTTTTTTATCCGATGGAGAACATCAGCTGCACAAGCCTGCAATCTCTAGGGCAGTCACGGCTAAACTTTTCGGCACCGAGTGCTGAAACTGGAGCGTGCACAGATGTGAGCGATGGCCAGGAGCTCTTCTGGGTTCCATCGCGTGCATGCACACCAGCCAGCTGATCCGTCATGCATGCGGCCAGCTGCTCTCTTCTGGGTTCTGGTGCACGCATGCGCGCTGGACAGCTGGTCTTCACAGCAACGGAATCCAGAAGAGCAGCTGGCGACCGTGCGCATGCTCAGAGGGGGCTCTGTATGCCACCCCTGGCACTCATGCCCCAGGTTCGCCATCACGGCTCTAGGGAGTTGAGGCATGTTATTAATAGGGAATATTATGTCACCATATAACTTAATAGCTTTATGGAGTGCTGTGGTGGCCTAGAGGTGGAGCTCTTGTCCCACAATCAGGAGGCTGTGAGTTCGATCCTAGGTAGAGGCAAATATTTCTCTCTCTGGGAATATATCTGCTGAACAAAACTCTGCATTGGCAACAGGAAGGGCATCCGGCCATTAAAACACACTGCTAGCTCCATTCAGCTGCCCAGACTCCATCCCGCAAGGGATTATGGGGTCGTTAAAAGATGATGATTATTAAGTAGGTCAGCAGCATCTTCCTGCACGGAACACAGAAAAAATATGTTGAGAATTTTTTTTTTTTTGATAATGTTGCTTGAGCAAAACTCTTACTGGTTTATAATCCAGATCATCCAAGGCATTAGTGACATATTGTGTGTGTGTGTTATGAGTGCTGTATTGTGTTTTGTGTGTGCTACAAAAAAGTCTTCAGGTGTTGAAGTAATAGAGTAAACTATGTGCAGTGTGAAATTATATTGGTTAGTAAATTCCTCTGTTAGTTTACTCCCTTTCTGGAAATCATCTTTTTTTGGGATAATGATAGTTGGATGATTGTAGAAGATGCTGTGAGTCACTCACAATTCAATAGGTGGCTTTGATTTCATTTTTTAATCCCCAGAATAGAGAACCTTGTCTCTCTCGTTGTGTGGTACTCCAACTTCCCATCAATCCTAGCTAATTTGGTCAATGGTTAGGAAGGATGGAAACTCTTCTCCAACATTATCTAGACATAGTTGCTCTACTTCAGCATTGAAATAAGAATCCAGCACTGAACAGAACTAAAGACCAAATAAACAATAATCTCTTCTGGGCCAAATACTTCTCCAAATTAAGAAGGGAGGGAATTGGGGATTTTATTGTTTTAAGAAGCAATATACCCACTTTTTTGAGAATAGAATAGAATAGGAGAGGAGAGGAGAGGAGAGCAGAGGAGAGGAGAGCAGAGGAGAGCAGAGGAGAGGAGAGCAGAGGAGAGCAGAGGAGAGGAGAGCAGAGGAGAGGAGAGCAGAGGAGAGCAGAGGAGAGAACAGAGAAGAGAATAGAGTAAAGTAGAATAGAGTAGAATAGAATTCTTTTTTTGGCAAAGTGTGATTGGACACACAAGGAATTTGTCTCCGGTGCATAAGCTCTCAGTGTACATACAAGCAACAAGTGATAAATCATGATCATAATCATAAAGTAAAATCATCATAAATCATAAGATACAACACTGTGATAGTCACATGTTACAAAATAGAAGCAATCAACGTAAATCGTAAGATACAAACAACAAAGTTAGAGTCATAAATATAAAGTCATAATTAAAACTCGGACCACACGTTTTCTGAATAGTTTTTATCCCAGAGCTATAATTGCACTCAACAATGAACTAAAGGGCCACCACCAACATTGAGCTGTTGGGACAGCATTACTTGGTCTGTTGTGTGGATGTTTGGGTGGTTTAGGGATGGGGAACTGTGGTGGGTGGGAGTGTGTTTGGGGATTGTTATGTGTGTTGGACATGGTCTTTGAGTGTTAAGTGAATTTCGTTGTATCGGCATACTGTGTATACACGTACAATGAAAATAAAGTTATTATTATTATTATAAGGTGCTAAAGGAATAGGTAATAGGAACGGTGAGAAAGATAATAGTTATACAGCCCTACTACTTGGTTTGACATCCTAGGGCATAAGACAGTGTTGTGGGAATTGTTTAGCAGAGTGATGGAATGAAGGAAAAAAATGTCCTTGTGTCTAGTTGTTTCGACGTGCAATGCCCTATGACAATGCACCATGAGCTGCGGTAGCGCAGTGGTTAGAGTGCAGCACTGCAGGCTACTTCTGCTGATTGCCGCTGCTTGCAAATTGGCAGTTCGAATCTTACCAGGCTCAAGGTTGACTCAGCCTTCCATCCTTCTGAGGTCGGTAAAATGAGGGCCCAAATTGTTGGGGGCCACATGCTGACTCTGTAAAAGGCTTAGAGGGGGCTGTAAAAGCACTGTGAAGTGGTATATAAGTCTAAGTACTATTGCTATAGGAATGGCCCACAGGAACCAGTTCCATGGTGAGGGACCATGATTTTGCATGCTGCCTGCATCCCGTGGATGGGGCTTCGCTTGTTTGCACAGCCTGGTTTGTGGCATGTCGCGGACCGATGCCAGTCCATGGACCAGGGATTGGGGATCCTTTCCCTATAGAAAAAGTTGAAATAGTTTGTCAGTGGTGAAATCTAAAATTTGTTACTACCGGTTCTGTGGGCGTGGCTTGGGGGGGGTAATGTGACTGGGTGGGTGTGGCCAATTTTTTTTTTTTTTACTTTTAAAACCATTTTTTACATGTAAAACCATGTAAAAAATTGCTTTCAAAAGGCTCTGATCGGCAGGCAACTCAGCTGGGATCGTCAGAGCTTGGATCATCAGAGCCATTTAAAAGAAAAAAAGCCTCTGATGATCGCGCGGCTCAGCTGGACATGGGGGGGGGCAGGGGCAGGGATTTTTGCTACCAGTTCTCCGAACTGCCCAACACCATCGCTACCTACTCGCCCGAGCCGGTTCGAAACGGGAGGATTTCACCCCTGGTTTATGTCCAGGATGTGAGGGGTCTGTAGTTATTTTGTTTTCTTTTTGGCAGAAAGCCAGTAAATCTGGGTTGCTGCACATCATTTTAGAAGATTAGGAGTTTAATAAACAATGTTTTGACCTAACGGGACCTTTCACATTGACCTCGGATGTTGCTGCAGGCAAATTCTGATGGTGAACATTGCTGGAATGAGTAAGTATCATCCTTGCTACTTTACTTCCGGCTTTCCTTGAGCAGATAAGTGTCTAATTCTACAAATCAGTATTGTTCGGATGATGATAAGTGGGCAGTTTAATTGACAATTAAACCAGCTCCCGAAATTTCAAGCCCAGAAATAAATAAGGTTGTTGCTTGTATTCAGCCTTGTCGTGGAGCTTATACTCAGTGAGCGTATTCTGTGCCAGAAATACCTTGACAGCTGTTAACAGCTGGCACTACAATTACTATTAACACTGTGCCTTTATTAGATTTGACACTGACATGTGTATTAATAAATCTTGGACTAGGATAAGAAAATCACTCAGCTGTACTTTAAAGGTTTAATTACAAGTAGGCTTGTTTGTGTGTGGTAAGTTGCCTACCCACTTTCAATTTTCCCTGTCTAATGTCTCATGTCACACTGGTGGGTTCTTAAAAATAAAGCTGATGTTTATTTATTATTCATGTACCCCCCGCTAGGTCTCCTAAAACAAGTTAGATTTATGTTTCTGAAAGATTGCTTAGCAATGTGACACCTCACCTTGAGAGATTTCATTAATGCTTAACATCTCTTGATAACTTCTGTTCTGCTCATGGTGACTCAAAGATGCTCCAAAATGTGTCTCTTCGAGGCACTTCTTTAACTTTCACCGGGTGTCATCTTTGCTGTTTGTGATCAGCAAACCCCAAAGCCACTTATTTTAGTTATTAAACAAAGTTATATGGCCACCCAACTTATACAGTGACTACAGGCAGCTTGCAACACTGAAAATTCACAACTCTATCTCCGCCCATGTTAGCAGCAATACAATCAAATGCACAGGTATAGTGTAGGTGGTACCTGGATCAATAGCAGTAACTGTGAGAGGAATCTTGGAATCCTAGTGGACAATCACTTCAATATGAGCCAGCCAAAGATGTTTTTTATATCATGATGACTTTTATATTGTTAGACGCTAGAAAGAGTGCAGAGAAGAGCAACAAAGATGATTAGGGGACTGGAGGCTAAAACATATAAAGAAAAGTTGCTGGAACTGGGTATGTCTATTCTGATGAAAAGAAGGATTAGGGGTGGCATGACAGCAGTCTTCCAATATCTCAGGGGCTGCCACAAAGAAGAGGGAGTCAAGCTGTTCTCCAAAGCACCTGAAGGCAGGAGAAGAAGAATGGATGGAAACTAATC
Source organism: Pantherophis guttatus (assembly GCF_059756535.1). Classification (NCBI taxonomy): domain Eukaryota; kingdom Metazoa; phylum Chordata; class Lepidosauria; order Squamata; family Colubridae; genus Pantherophis; species Pantherophis guttatus. Next base: position 124,765,251 of record NC_142067.1, read on the forward strand.
AGGGAGAGAAGCAACCTAGAACTAAGGAGAAATATCCTAACAGTTAGAATAGAATAGAATAGAATAGAATAGAATAGAATAGAATAGAATAGAATAGAATAGAATAGAATAGAATAGAATTCTTTATTGGCCAAGTGTGATTGGACAAAGAATTTGTCTTTGGTGCACATGCTCTCAGTGTACATAAAGAAAAAATAAAATATATTCATTAAGAATCATAAGATACAACACTTAATGATAGTCATAGGATACTAATAAGCAATCAAATCATACTAGGAAACAATAAAACAATATTATTATCATTATTATTATTATTATATTTAAATTTGTATACCGCCCTTCTCCTGAAGGACTCAGGGCGGTGCACAGCCAGATTAAAATACATAATATATAATACATAATATACATTGTAAAGATACAAGCAACATGGTTATAGCCATAAGTGGAAAGAGATAGGTACTAGGAAGGATGAGAAGAATAATAGTAATGCAGTCAGAAAAAGAAGAGCCCGAATGAAGGAAAATTTAACTGAGTTTATCACATTGCGAGATCCCCTCTTATGCATCAGCTAGTTATAAATTTAGCAAAAAAAACCTGTAAAATTTAATCATGTACAGGAAAATGCTAGGCTGCCAGGTGTTGTTGGACTACAATACCTTGCCAATCCTGACAGCAATGACTGCTTAAAACTATAGTTGTCCAATATCCCAAAGACCAGTTTTTCCTTTGCAATTTTGTTTTAACACATGAAGCAGAAAACAGCCGATTTTTATCTACTGGGTTTGGCCAACACTCAGAATCAGTGCCTCATTTTTAGCCTAGGGTGCTCAGTGAAACTCGCCCACATGGATCATTTACTGATGTGTGTGTGTGTCTCATTTGTTTTGGGGAAGCTATAAAAAAGGGGCTTAAACTTTGAATTGGGAATCACCCCTAATTTGAAAAAAAAAAAAAAGGCAAAAGCAGCCCCTGCTGCAAGAGGAGCGATTCCCATCGGCCCCTCCAAAGCTGGTTGATGGGACTTGTAGTCCTAGAATGTTGCATGTAAGCAATTTTCAGTTTTTTTAAAAAAAATAAAAGGTATTTTGAATGGAGACCTTCCAACCACAGATCTGCTGCAGAAGGAACCATCCCTATCAACACCCCATCCCGGAGCTGGAAAGACGGCATTGCACACGAACACATTGCGCGTCCCTGCCTTAATATAGCAGGATTCCCGCAGTTTGCACGGAAGCGTCCATCCAGGTTGCAATGGACAGCGGGGCGCGCGCGCGCGCTGCTTCCGGCCGTCTCCATGGCAACCGCCCGGGGAGCGAACCCCCGTACGCCCTTCCCGCCCAAAATTCTCGGACCGCCTCCTCTCTCTCCTTCCTTCCCCACAGGTGAGCGTGCCGCGATTCTGATTGGCTGGCCTGGAAGCCCTAGGATTGGCCGATCGGATCCGAAAGGGGAGGGGCGAAGCTTAAAAAAAACTCTGCGCGAGTGACGAAGTCTGAGGGGCTTTTTTGCCGCGCTTTTTCCCCCCCTTCCAGAGAAACGGTGTTTGGTGGGTGTGGGAGGGTAAAAAAATCGCTCCCACGGCGTCGCCTTAGCTCCATTTGCCCTCTTTAGCCTTAGGCGATGAGGTGCCTTTTTTGGCTCTTTGAAGTAATTCTGATTTTTAGACGTTGGAGCCAGGTGGGGTGTGTGGGGGGGGGGGAGTCGGCCCTCAGGTAATAAGCTGCCTTTTGTTTGCAGGGAGTAAAAGAACTCTCTGCATCTGAGGGAATTTTGTATATAAAATATATAGGGCTGAGGTAATGTCTCAGCCGTGACTTATTTATACTACAAGGTCACTGAAGAAAAAGTTACCTCAGTCCCAAGAATTGGCTTTCCTCAGGGAATAAGGCAAATTTCTAAAAGTATATACAGATTCTCAGTCATCTAGGTCATGGTTGTCCCAAAAGTGTTTTTTCAGGAGGCAACTGGACGTTCTTTTTCTTTGAAGATGTTTTGCTTCTCATCCAAGAAGCTTCTTCAGCTCTGACTGGATGGTGGGGAATGGAAGGATTTATATTTCTTGCAGATACCTAGGTATTGTGGACACAAATAAACCTCCCAAGTGCTTCAACGGCCCTCTAAAAGGATGCAAAGGGCCAGCTTGTCTGCAAGGTATATAAATCCTTCCATTCCCGACTATCCTGTCAGAGCTGAAGAAGCTTCTTGGATGAGAAGCAAAAGGTCTTCAAAAAACAAAACAAAAACAAAGTCCAGTTGCCTCCTGAAAAAGCACCCATTGGGGCAAATTTCTGACGTAATTTTAGCTCATATACTTAGAAGGAATAAAGTACCTCAGGACCTTGAGGTAAATTAGAGTTGCCAGGTGTCCACTATTTGAGCGGACAGTCCACTTTTTTCACATTATGTTCACTATTTTTTTTTCACAAAATAGTGGACTTTTTCTTTTATTCAGAAGCTTTATGATGAAATGGAACGTAATCTAAAGCTGTACAGTCTAAGAGAATAAGGATAGGAGAATCGCATTTTGTCTTTTTTTTCATAAATTAGAATGAGACAAAGATCGAATATCCATTGAACTCGATTCTCCGAAAAAATTAATGATGAGATTAAAATAAAAATATATTATAAAATTATGTACAGTTCACATTTTTAAAATGTATTGTAGCTTGTGTCGACTGACCTAAAATGGCGTCGAGTGATGAGAGTGACAGCGGCGAGATTTCAAATTCTTTAAAACGAAAGAGAGGAGTGTGCAAATACACCAAAGACTGGGAAGCTACTTTTGCATGGATTACCAACAACGAAACCGACAGAACAAATACGACGGCCTACTGTAAATTGTGTCAGAAATCGTTCTCAATTGAATATAATGGTATAAAAGCTGTCACACAGCATGCAAACACAAAAAATCATTTAGATAAGGAGAAAATAGCTTCCAGCAACAAGCGAATCAATTCGTTTTTCATTGTTAAAGACTCCTCTTTCAGTGAGAAAGTGACTGTACCTGAAATGGCTGAAACTTACCATGGGATCAAACACCATATTTCTTTCCTGGCTCAAGATTGCGGTATTAAGTTAATGAAGCAAATTTTTGATGATTCAGAAATTGTAAAAAAGATGTCCTGTGGATGAACCAAATCATCAGCTATTGTCAATGAGGTTTTGTATCCTTTTTCTATTGAGTTGGTTCTCAATGATCTTAAAACTGGAATTCCATTTTCTCTCTCCACTGACGCATCAAACAAGGGAAATCGCAAAATGTATCCCATTGTTGCACAATATTTTACTTGTGAAGAAGGACTGTGTGTGAAAATTTTAGACTTTTATGAGGATTCTTTCGAAGATTCTACATCAATAAAAAATCAGCTGTGTCGAGTTCTTAGTGATAACGAATTGGAAGTAAATAATGTTTCAGCTTACTCAGCAGATAATGCATCGGTCAATTATGGAGTGAACAAATCTGTTTACCAAAAATTATTGCTGGAAAATGACAATATTGTAGCTGCTCATTGCAATAATCACATTTTACACAGCAGCGCAAAAAAATGCATTAAAGCAGTTATCTTTTGATATCGAAAATGTAGTGCTGAAGGTTTTTGCCAAATTTTCGAATTCTGCGAAGAAACGAGAAGAGTTGAAATCATTTTTTGAGTTTTGCGAGTCAGAATTCCATGAAGTTTTGTGCTATGTTCCAACACGTTGGTTAAGTTTGTTTAAAGCATTTGAAAGACTTCTTTTAAACTGGATACCTCTAAAATCGTATTTTATTTCTCTTGGATCTGATGAGTGCCATAAGGTTATCTGGAACCTTATTTCGGATCAGGAAAATGAACTCGTAAAGGACAATGAACCAACAATTTCAGAATTGTATTTATATTTCATGCACTTCATGTCAATAATGCAAGACACCCTACTGAAGCTGGAAAGCAAGAAAATTCTTGCATGTGATCTTCACATTATCATGTGTAAGTTGCGTGATTCTTTGCAAAAAAAATACGATGAGCAGTTTTTTGGAATGAAAGTTTTATTTGCCTTACGTAAAAAACATTTGCCTGAGAATGCCGTGCAAAAGTTCAAGAAAGAAGCCATCAACGTGCATCAAAGAGCCATTGCATACCTAGAAAAGTGGTATAATTTCACCGATTCAGTATATGAGACGCTAAGTTGTTTCAATCTAATTGATCGCAATAATCCTCCAACTTTAGAAGAAATGACGAACATCTGGTTATTATCACCATGGTGAGAAGAACTTCCACCCAACACTCTCTTCGATGAAATTTCTGCCTTAGAAGAAGTTTATGTTCATCTGCAGGGCGATTCATCCCTTCATAAGTGGACGTACTTTTTCAAGAAAGAGCCAGCTCCGAGTTTACTGAAACTGTTCCAGTATTGTGCATCAATTCCGGTATCAAATGCAAACGTTGAACGAATTTTCAGCGTCATGGGAAATTTGTGGACTGACGAACGTAACCGACTGCTTGTACCATCAGTTTGAAGTCAACTTTGTATATTTTTTAATATTTCTCAATGTTGTACTGAAATTAAAGAATTATTCCTTAAACACAAAGAATTGATCAAAGCTGTGCAGTAAAATAAAAAATACACACGACAGCAAAGTAAAATGTAATTTAATATTTTACATATTATTATAATTGATGTTTTGAATTTTAAGTAAAGTTTTGAAGTGATTATTTTAATATGTGTTAAAATGTTTGTAAGAAAATATATAATGTAATTGTAAATTTTTTTTTATTTTTTTACTACTTAAGCCCCCCCCCCCACTTGTCCGCTATTTTTTGTAAGCAGACCTGGCAACCCTAGTAATCTTAGTCATGTCCAATTTGCAGGACTAAAAGTTCTGCAGAAAGTAAAAGTTAAGTGAAAGGATTCGATTCTTTTACTCAAGAATGAAGGAAATTCTGGAGCCTGAGGAAATTTTAGCCATATTTTTTTTAAAAAAAAAAAAGCTTAAAAAATATCATTCAGTATTGATGCTACAAAATAAAATCAAGGGCTGCTTCACCTTCTTAGAAGTAAAATATCTGTGGCGCCTGAGGTAATCTAAGCCATGTCCTGTGAAAAGGACTCAACCCACCACAAGAATTAGGTTTAAAAAGTTAAAATTGCCTCAGCCCAGGACTTTCCTTTTCTCTCTGGGAATGTCAACAACTGGGATCTAAGGTGATTTTAGCCAAAATTTATTTCCTAAAAGGAGTAAAATAAAATATCTATGGGGCCTGAGGGAATCTGGGCCAGGTTTTTGGTAAAAGGATTAAACTACCACAGGGAACTAAATGTTAAACACAAAATCAGCTTTAAAGTTCGTCAGAGCCAGGAGCTGCCTTTTCTCTCTGGAAATAAGGCCAACTCCTGAGGTCTGAAGGTAACTTTAGTCACATTTTTAGGAATAAAATTCCTGTGAGACCTAAATGAAGACATATTCTTGTAAAAAGACTGAATCACCACAAGTAACAGTTAAATTTAGCTTTAAATTGCCTCAAACCCATGAGCTCTATTCTATGTTCCTGTCTGGAATAAGGCCAACTCCTAAGGTCTGAGGTAATTTTAGCCAAAGTTTGCCTTCCTAAAAAGTAAAATGGGGCCTGAGATAATCTGAGCCATATGGTAAAAAGACTAAAATACCACAAGAAACTAAAAGTTAAAATTAGCTTTATATTGCCTCAGACCCAGGAAGCTGCCCTTTCTGGGAATAAGGCCAACCAACTCCTGAGGCCTGAGATAATATTAGTTGGGTCTGTTTTTTAGGAATAAAATAACTGGGGTCTTGAGGTAATTTTAGCCAAGGTTCCTAAAAAGAATAAAATATACTTATGGGGCCTGAGATAATCTGGTAAAAGGACTGAACTACCATAGGTAACTAAAAGTTAAAATTAGCTTTAAATGGCAGACCATTTAAATTAAGTCCTGGTAAAGGGATTGAACCTCCACAGGGAACTAAAAATTAAACATAAAATTAGCTTTAAATTGCCTCAAACCCAGGAGCTATGTTTCTCTCTGGGAATAAGGCCAACTCCTGAGGCCTGAAGTAATTTTAGTCAAGGCTCACCTTCCTAAAAAGAGTAAAACATACCTATGGGCCTGAGATAAACCGAGCTGCGTCCTGATAAAAGGAATAAACTACCATAGGGAAATAAAAGTTTAACAAATTTATCTTTAAATTGCTTCAAACACATGAGCTCTATTCTATGTTCCTGTCTGGAATAAGGCCAACTCCGAAGGTCTGAGGTAATTTTAGCCAAGGTTTGCCTTCCTAAAAAGTAAAATGGGGCCTGAGATAATCTGAGCCATGTCTTGGTAAAAGGACTCAATTTCTACAGGTAACTAAAAGTTAAAATTAGCTTTAAATCTCAGACCAATTTAAATTCAGTCCTGGTAAAAGGATTGAACCAACACAGGGAACTAAAAGTTAAACATAAATTTAGCTTTAAATTTCCTCAAACCCAGGAGCTGACTTTACTTAGTCGAGGCTCACCTTCCTAAAAAGAATAAAATATCTATGGGGGTTGAGGTAACCTGAGGTATATCACGATAAAAGGACTGAATCACCACAGGTAACTAAAAGTGAAGCAAAATTGGTTTTAAATTGCCTCAAATTCAGAAGCTGACTTTCCTTTCTGGAAATAAGGTCAACTCCTGAGACCTGAGGTAATTTTGGCCAAGTGTCCCCTAACTATTTCAAGTAACCAAAAGTAAAAATTAACTAAAATTACTTCATCCCCCCAAACTGACCTTACTTTATTGAAATAAGGTAAATCCCCAGGGTGTGAGGTAATTTTAGGATGATCTGTTTTCCCTAGCAAGTAAGATAAACTGGGACAGGAGGCCATTTTTTTAGGAACACTAAAAATCTACAGGGCTAAGGTAATCCGCCCATGTCTTCGTTCATGAGCTTAAAGTAAATGCCAGAGGCCATGTTCTTAGGGGGAATAAAAATCTCTGGATCTGAGGAAATTAAAGGGTTAAATTATCACAGGTAACTAAAGTTGATAAGCAAAATTATCTTTAAGGTTAAAAATAATATTGTCTTAATCACAGGAGCCAACCTTACTTTTTGGGAATAAACGGGTCTGAGATAATTTTAACCAAGGGCTTTAGAAGAAATATCATATTTGTGGGGCCTGAGATAATGTTAGTTATGTCCTATTAAAAGTAAATCACAAAGATAAATAAAATTCTTTGTTCCTAGGAGTTCTCCATATTCTCTAGCACTAGGTAAACTACTTGGTGCTCTCAGCTCAGAGCACCAAAGACCCCTCATTTCAACTCTGAGTAACATTAGCCCTAGCTTATTACTATAGATAATAGCTCTATGAGCTACCTTAAAAAGTTTTAAATGCTCCAATTCATTGTATCTTGCCTTCTATCACTCAGCATAAAGCATATCCAGGCCCCATTGTAAAATTATTTTGGGTTTCTAGTTTCTCAGCATCAGCTGAGATGTTGATTTTTTATCTCAAAGGCATGTACTTCAGAATTGTAGACCACAAAGGACTCGGTTGTCAGAAAAATGGAAGAGGAAGATAATGAAAAACAGGAATGAAAATTAACATCATCAAGAATGCTACTTCACCAAGTGAATCAAGGTTGAGCTATAGAAGATAGCCTGAAACGGTGAATCAGTTTCATTAACACACAACATCACACATTTGAATGCTAGGTTTGACCAGTGTTTGATAGATTTTATAACTCTCACCTGGTGTAATTTAGGCTGTAGCAATGGTCCTCAGGACCAGAAGAAAACATTAAAGAGCCTTTTTAATTCTAGAAGTGGCCAGTGACTTATAAAAGATCTTATAGTTTTCTTGCCTGGCATAATTTTAGCCATGGCAATGATTCTTATAACCCAAAAACGGAACTCACCAGCCTTTGTTAATGCTAGGTGTGACCAGTGATTGATAAAGATTTTCTAGTTTTCTTGCTTGACATAATTTTAGCCACAGATGTGGTTCTAAGGACCAGAAAGTGCCTGCAAACATTCTACATAGCAAGGAGATGATGGTGATGCCCAGTGACAGGCTGCAACCGGTTTAACAACTGGTTCAGTGAGCACATGCTTTGCGCACGCTCGCAAATACAACAATTTGAAGTTCAGCTGCTTACCTTCTATGGCAGCCCCGGTAAGTAGAACAGCGGAGACGCAGAAATCAGCTGTGCCGTGTGAATCAGCTGAGCCAGAAAAAAGGAAATATAGGACAGGATAGGACGGGGTTGGGTGGGTTGGGCCAGCTGATCGTCGGAACTGGTCCAAACCAGCAGCAGCCCACCACTGGTGATGCTCCTATTGCAGAGGTCTTTCAGTCACTGTGCAGACACTCTGTGAGACTCATGCTGGAAGTCATCTCTGGGATTGCACTGGATGACTCCTTCAGTCGCTGAGTTAACACTGAGAATCGCACTGCAGGGGAGTCAACAGCGCTCAACTGGAAGCCTCGCCCAGTCCCTGAGGATCCCCTTAGTGACACCCAAACTGGAAGAGGACCCATTTGGCTCTGCAGTCTTCTTCCTTCAGATTCTTAGCCTGCCTAAATTCACACGTGAGCACAGATGAGATGATGGAAGGCCTGGGAGAAAGGCTGCACTGTTCCTAAGGCCATCTCCATTCACATCAAGACACGTGTAGGATAGAGGTGATGCTTCTGCTGCTATTGGTAGAAGTCTTTCAGTCCCTAGGTCACCACTCTGAAAATCAAACTGAATGAGCCTGGGAGGTGATCCGCTGCCTTCTCATTCAGTTTGCCTTTCACAGATTGGTGACTGCAGGACTGAAATACCTCTACCAATAGCAGCATAAGCATCACCTCTCTTCTGCATGGGTGTCTGGTATGAATGGAGATGGCCTCAGCAAGAGCCAGTCAATACTTGCAGTTTCAGTAGGTACATGCTTTAGCTTTTTTCCCCCTTTTTGCTTGAATTTCTGACTTCTGCATGAATTCTCAGGATGAATTTCTCTCTCAAGTGCACAATTCCATTCCTGAATGTTTTTCAGTTGCCGCCTCAGGAAATTTTTTCTGCAAGAAACATGTTTGAGAGTTTGTGTTCTACCATGATAAACCTCCAGTGAAATTGTTTTTTTTTCCTTCCATTGGGAAAACACAAAAGCTTCATTTTCTGGCATAATTGTCTTGTATTATTCAATTGCTCCAGGGAATGGAGTACAGGGAAAGTAGGTCTCTTTGTGGCTACCCTGACATTATGGAACCTGCTGTATCCAGAAGCGCTTTCAAATTTTTTCAGGGTATAAAATTTGTTAAAAATATCTGCTCTTTATCTAGGAATCTTTTCTGCTGGGGCGTAGAAAAATTTCATGGAGATCCCTGACTATCTGAGTTTTCTTCCCCCTTAGTATTTTACAGAACCCCATCAGGGTCTTGACAATCCTAAGATTTAGCGGAAGGCAATTTATTGTAAGAAACTGAAGACCAAATTTTGGAAGGAATGTTGCAAGACTTATGTCTTATGCTTTATGATATACATTACCCAAAGTTGTTCCGAGTGGTTGATGTGAATATTAACTTTGGGCCAGTCACTCTCAGCCCAACCTACCTCATGAGGTGGTTGTGGGGAAAAATAGGAGGAGGAAGATATGGTTGCCACCTTGAGTTATTTGTAAAAATAATAAAGGTGGGATACAAATAAATAAAATTCATGAATTACTTAATGACTGACATTTATGGGGTACCCAACTTAAAAAAAAAAGGCTTTGACTCTGTGACATTCACTGTATCAGGTGTTCAATGGTAAAAATACCCTGTGTCATTCAGTTGCTTCAGGGAACAGTAATTATAAGCCATAGTATTTTCTCTTTGATACCAACAATCTACTGTGGGTTGACTTAGGTGGCTCTCCATTCTCACTCATAAAGGGAGAAAGTATAGAAGCAAATCATATGTTTCGGTTAAATTGAAATCTCTCCCCCCCTTCCTGCTTTCTACAGTGCAAACACGGATATCCTACTGAAGTTCCAGCAATTTGGAAAAATGTGCATTCCTTTGATTTACTGTTTAATCTTTGCAAGGTAGTCAACGTTCTGTTCTATATCTGGTTATTCATCATTTCCTTGAATGGTACATTCACTCATAATTTTTTTTTCTGAAGTTCACATTACATATTTTGACTGTACATATATTCCTGTACCTGTTTGGCAAAGGATCCAGCCCATATTTATTTTGTGTATATTATGTGAAGTAAAAGTATGCTAATAAGATCTGATTAGTTAATATATTGTACATAACTATGATCATTATTAAGTGGAGTTACATCCATAACATTACACACGTTCACATAACTCAAGTGATGTATAGGGTGAGAGAAGGATTAAAAAAACAGCTAATAGATACAGAAAAGTTAGATTTAGCCATAATCTAATAAACTCAGGCCTAAATTGTTAAATTAACTGGTCAGCTAATTCCCCACTGCCAAGTATGTGAACTGTATTTTAGATGGTTAATTGCCCCATCTAACATAAGTGATCACTATGAAGTTCCAGAGGCTCTCTGGTTTTGTGAGTATTTCAGTTTTTATTCTAGAACTTTCTACTTATTAAACATAAATGTGAAAGCTCTTTTTAAGTAACAAGTTCAGGCCTTACAAAGATGAGTAATACATGTTTGGTGTTAAGCTATTTGAAGTCTACAAATGCTGCAAAGAATGTAGGAATTCACATCTTTTCAATATGGCGTCCGGGTGTCTTCACATTCATTGCAAGCTAATCTGAATGTGGAATATTAGAAGGGATGAAGTTGAGCACTGTATGTAACAGAGTTGTGTGTTTCATTGAAAAATTATCACAGGAGGCTGATGAAAAGAAGACTGGAGTGGTTAAAATGACCCTGTTGATATGAATAGTTTTCTTCGCAACAGAATCCTGATCAATGTGTGCTGTTAAATTAGGGGGAAATTGCTCTTCCATTTTATAGCTGGAAAATCTCATAATGATTTCTCAGTTAAGCTGAACAAAGGTCGAGGGGAGGGGGAGCTAAGGTGTCCTATCTCTCAGTGTCTTTTTTTTTGTCCTAACCACAAAACCGCACAGCTTTTAGCTTTAGCACTTACTTATCTCATAGTTCTCAAAACTGAAGCAGACAGTGCCAAGATGCTCCAAAAATAAAGAGATTTTTTGTTCTGCCTTCTGCATTTGGCGTATCAGTTACAGAAATACAACAGGGAGTTTCTAGTTAGCTATTTTTCTTTCCTTTTTTTGTGGGTGTACATGCAAAGAAATTAAAATGTGCTGAGAATTACTTTATTAGAAGTTATATATCTAAGGATTTTCTTTTCAGTGTTAAGGTTACATTGCTATAACCTTTTCATTTTTTTTTTTAAATTAATGTATTGTTTAATTAAATGTTAGTTCTATAAAATTCAACACATAAAGTACGTAAATAGATAGTTGGCTAGGAAGTCTAACAAAATTATGCTTAACTGCAAAGGAGAGGGTTTCTAAAAATGGGACATGGTTAAAACGCAAATTGAAAGGTAAAGACAAGAGAAGCCTATTCTCTAGAAAGGTCCTAGAATTTATATATACAAATAGACTGTTGGAACAGTAAATGGGAAAAGTCAAGGAAGTTGTTAATGGCAAGATTATCTTCACCAAATGGAAATCTTCTAAAGTAAGAATAAAAAAACCCACAATATCCATCCATCCATCCACCCACCCATCCATCCATCCATCTATCCATCTATCTATCATGTATCCATCTATCTTCCAGATGCAAAATAGTGTTCCTCCAAGTTTTTGACTTCCCAGCACATGAAAATTAATATGTATATATTTTCCATTCTCACCCTTAGGGGTGATATGTGTCTTCCGTATTCTTGGGTCCTCTACCAAAGGATTGGGACTTCGAGGATTATGTGTAGGATCTTAGCTGTTTCTTGCACTGCAGTCTTCTGCACAGAGAGCTTTGAATTCATTCCTGGAATTAATTGGAGTCTTTCTTCCAGTTAAATGTCTGTCTGTCTGCCTGCCTATGTCTATCAATCATTAAGGGTTGGATCTACACATTTTTTTAAAAAATCCAGTACGATTCTTATTTGACTATACAGGTGTAAAAAAGCTAAGAAATGCAATGACTCTTGAACATAGAAAAATAAAAATGCTCAACCGAATGTCATACAATAGGGTCTAAGAAGACCCATATGCAGAGAAGCATTTGACTATGTAGTAGCTTCTAAATTTATGTGGTTGCTCCTCATATCCTGCTCAAATTCTTTTTTGTTGACACACAATCCTTCTTCTGTTCTCATTCACTAAACAGAACTGGTGTCTTATCTTTTTTCTTCAGTAATATTCTGAATTTGCAGACGGCCATGTCTCTGTTCCTTGACAGAGTCTGTTAAAATGACTAACCCTTTCTCACAGATCTTATTTCCTCAAACCTTTTCCTCATAGTTTTCCTTGTTGTCCTCTGAACTCACTCCAATTTGTCCTTTCAAATGTGTTTTGTCTTCGACAGAAAGTCGTAATCCATCTGAGGCCTAATCAGTGTCAAAAAGAGCAAAATAATTTTCTTACTTGTTTTGCAGGCCACACTCCTGTTAAGACTTATCAATATAATGTTCTTTGGCTTTTCAACTTGGCTGAATTGCAATCCTTTCTGTGAAGCAGTTATCACTTAGAATTTAAATGTCTTTTTTACTCTTTTGCTACTGTTTTGTGAGACGAAAAGTTTCAGTTTGCTGGAGGGGGGGGTTGTATCTGAACTAGCAATAATATTCATTTATTTCTGAACTAAATTAGATCAGTTTGGATATTGTTGTTAATTTTATTTCAACATTGCTTTTTCTCCAACATGTTATTAACATTTGGCTCACTTTTTTCATCTATACAATTGGAGATAACTTTGTGAACCACAAAATTGGTTCGCTGGGGATAGCCACCATTGACATACATGGAGCCTTACATAAAATAGGTTTGACTGATTCTGGCCTCATGGACATATAATTTATAAAATGTACACAATTACTTCAGTCATCCATATTTAGATCTATATATCATGGGATACCCAGATTAGTTTGTTTCAAAGACTTGAAAAAGAATAGTTAGCAATAAATTGAAAGAAATTTAAGTTCCTTTGTACAAAAAAATTCTGCAATGCAGAAAAGAATCAGGTAAAATTTTTCAAAAGCAATGATGCTTGAACAATTGTGGGCTGTGCAATTGCAAGATCCAACCAAATATATTGCATTTATTCAATGTTCCATTTGATGATTCCTTTTTTAGCTGCCGACTATTGCTTCTTTACTTGATTGGGCCCTAGTTTTGAAATAGAAATTAAAAAAAAAAATTGAAACATCATAAAGCCCAGATAAAATATAATTTTGCAAAGTTATTCAAAATACATCCGAGCTAGCTGATTTCTGTTTTAGCCTCTTTTGTTCTGTGCTTAACAATTATTATAATTCCTAAGGAAGTGACTATTACTCTCCCAATGCAAACGAAAGATAAAGGCAGAGTCCTGCCAACTATGGCCCAATCAACCTTTTCCAAAAATCATTAAGCTTTGGGCAAGATTTCTTATTATCAACATTTATATTGGATGCTTCTGAAGAATCTCCTGTCCTACCAACAGGCAGGATTCAGATCAATTCTACAATAGGTTGATGTGCAAAACTACAATATTTAACTGAAAACACTTCAGTCCTTCTGAGGTGCCCTTTATGTTGCTTTATTGACTTAAATGTGGCCTCTGACTTTATTCTTCATGAGGCAGCTAGCCACAACACCCACCAACCACCATGTTCTCAAGCTGATAATTTTACTATCTCAAAACAATCCCATACAAAGCAGAGGTATATGTAATGGCACTGTAACAGTTTTCCCTATTTTTAAAGGAGGTAAACAGGGCTGTATTCTTGCCTCTTTATTATTTAATTTCTCTATTAATGAGATTGTTATGCCCTCAGTAAGCCAGTTTCAACACTTGTCCATCAGTCTATCTCCATTCCACAGATAATGTGGTTATCCCATCCATAGCTCAGATGGGCCTTTGCAGAAACCTATTTTCATTTATAACCTACAATTCTATGGGATTTCTTAAAATGACTATTCAAAAACTAAGGTTTTACTACTTTACAGTAAGCACTTCAAGTCTAAGATAGAAAATTAATAAAAGCTCAATTGACCAGATTAAGTACCTGAGTATCCTCTTCCATCTTTCCACCTGTTTGGACTAATCAGTTGAATGAACTCTCTATAAGAGCCCAAAACATCTTCAACATGATCCTTAAATAGGTGAGCTATCAAAGGCAATCATTACATCCCTGAAGAAATTAAACTATATAAAGTGAAGTGTCAACTTCCACTTTGGAAACTATTCAGTCTAATTTTTAAAAAGCTATACTTCGTTTTTCTTGCTCATCTCAATGCTCTTACTTGGTTAGAGCTTGGTTGTGTTTCTTTGGGAGCCTAACTGAGCTTTGATGTGCCAGGCTTTGGCTGAAACAGTTTTCAGAGACTATTCCTGGTTACTATTCCCTACTAGTGGTTTACTTCATCTTTGAAAGGGGAAACTGACTTTGATTTGCTTATTGTGGCTTCGCGATAATAGGATTATCCAGGGGATATGTGGAGATGCAGCAATTACACTATAATATCAGCGAATAACTTTAACCGTATCATCTTGAAAGTCCAGATCCCAGATCTTTGGTTTAAGGTCTTAAGACCATCCCTTGATCCAAAGAAGGATCTTAAGACCTTAAACCAAATATATGGGATCTAGACTTTCAAATGGTAAGGCCAAAGTTATTCGTTGACATTATAGTGCAATTGGTGCACCTTCACCCATTCCCTGGATGATCCCTAGATATGTTTATAGTATCTTTTATGTTCCTCACAGGAGGATTTTCACCTTTCTGTGAATTGGTGTATAATCCTTTGTGACAACACATGGAAATACTGGTCTCCCATATGATGAACATATTTGTGTATGTTCAGATCCAGAGATTAAGTCAGAAATTCATTGCCCATTGTATCATCTATGGCAGTGGTCCCCAACCTTTTTATCGCCGCTGAGCGCGCGCAGGGGTGGGGGTACGGCCCAGGAGCTTTTGCGCACGGCCCATTGCGCACGGCCCAGGAGCCTTTGCGCTGCAGCGTTCATGTCCCCCGGCCGCTGCGCGGCCCGGTGCCAGGTACTCCACGGCCCGGCACCAGTCCGCGGACCGGGGGTTGGGGACCACTGATCTATGGTATTTGGCACTGAGGCCAGAAATTTGGTCTTTCTGATCAAGAAGCTGCAGCCTTAAGAAAAAAAAATCAGGAATCATTTAAAAGGTTGCCAAGTTATCAATAATTACACCTTGTCGAAGTCAATGCTGTTACTACTTTTATTACTGAATATTTGAGCTTTCTTTCACCTTGCACTACTGAATTTTAGTTTTGCTTGTATTTCCTTAGTCTGGGACCATAAATGAATACATTTAATTCTGATGCACACTGAGGTCAAGATCAGAGAGATGTAAGATGTGAAAGATGGAGAAATTGGAAGACTTTAATCTTACAGTGTCTGGTCATACCTTGAATTCATGCTTTAGTAGTGTTAATTTTATTGAGCTGAGAAAAAAAAATCAAAATGCATTTCCTTTTGTAAGGAAATATATTCAAGAATGTATATTTATATGCAGAAATGTCTTTTTTTTAAAAAAAAAATAATCCAGATTATTTTTTGGCATTAATGAACAAATTTGATGGGAGAAATATTGTATCTCAATGAATATTAATGAAAGTGACATGGAAAAAATATTTTCTTACTTAAAACACAGAAGGCATCAAACATAGAAGGCACAGACAAATATTGACAGAATTCAACATACAGATTTAAAGAGCAACACATACATGCACACACATACATACACAAGCTTCTGGGTTCTGGTTTCTATTTGCCAAAGCTGAGATCAGAAAGTGGAGAAACATAGGGAAAAAATAGATTGCATTGAGTAAAATGAGTTTCTCTATTATGCTAAATATCTATCGTGAGATCTCAGCCACAAAGCTTTTGAGCGTAATTCAAGTACCATAATTCACACTTTGTTTTATGTGTAGTTTAAGTTAAATATAAATCTTTAAAATATCTTTATGGAAGTATGTACC
This sequence comes from Pantherophis guttatus, assembly GCF_059756535.1. NCBI lineage: Eukaryota > Metazoa > Chordata > Lepidosauria > Squamata > Colubridae > Pantherophis > Pantherophis guttatus. The sequence goes on from NC_142067.1 coordinate 124,781,365, forward strand.
GATCCAGAAACAGGATTGGCTTTGGATAAAATTAGAGGATTAGCTGTTATAGGCAGAAATGAAATGGAAATAAAAATGAAAGAATATAGTGGGATGGAGGACAGTTTAAAGAGATAAATCTGAGGGTTGAGCATTCCGTAAAGATAGACAAGGTAGTAAGATAATTCTTCTACCTATAATGACTTAAAGTCTATCAAGATGATGATGATGATATCGATTCAGTCAAGTCCGACTCCTGGTGAGTTTATGGACCAGGTCTCTCCACATCTTCCAATCTTGCACTATCTAGTTTATCTATGCTCTGGTTGATGTCAGCTTTGATAGTGTCCAGCCACCCTGTTCTTTGACGGACTGTTTCCTTTTACCCCTAAGACTTCCAAACATAATTGCTTCCTCCAATGAATCCCCACCCCCACATGACATGGCCAAAGTAAGATGCAGTTTCATGATTTTTCATCACGATAATGATCTTCATTTAACATAGTTATCCAACGACCCTTAGTTCAACTCTAAGGAAGATAAATTCATTGAGAAGTGAGTGTACAACCCACCAGTGTTGGCATGCCTCCACCTATCCATCCATCCTACAAAACTTCCCCATGCTGGGCTTTCACTTGCCTTCCTACTAGTGGATTTGAACCCTGTGTACAAATGAGAATGTTAATAATAATAGAACTCTAATAATAGAGTTCTAAGCTATGTGGTGGCATCTCACATTTCTGTGAATGCAAGTTAGAGCCCAATGCCTACCTTCCCGTCGACTCCTTATGCCGTACCCGTGACATAATGACACAATTACTTCCTACAGCAGCCCAGGATATTTGCTTTTTAAGGAAGGAGAGAACAATGTCCTGTACGGGTAAACAAGTTCACTGTCATTACCGAACAAATCAATATCATGACCTTCAAGGTATGTGCACTTGTTTGGCTTTCTCCTTTCGGTTAATAAAGGAAGCTTTATTTTACACCTTCTGTTGTGTTTCGCTGGGTTTTATGACTTTGAGATTATAGAGTCGTTGTTATAATGGCATCAAACCTGCTAATCCTCAATGGGGATGATTCAAAGTACGTTACTGGTTCCAGCTGCTCAGATGGAAACAATCTGAATTTATAGTTCTCCTGCTGACAATTGGCATAAAATGATTTACACTTTTCAGCATGGAGTCAAATTTTCATCGTTTAGGTGTTCTACTTCCTTATGTGTTATAATTTAGCATAATGATGTGATTATCTGTCAAATGTACAAGGGGATGTTGTTGGCTGAGGATGTCAAACACCTATTTTCAGTGTCTCGGAGCAAGCCTTTGAATTTATTTCCCTCAATTCTAGCATGTTGGTTCCAGTTCTCGTAACTAATCTTATTTTACTTTGAGTCTTCATCCCAGACTGGTTCCTAATCATATTAGCCTTTAACTCAGTTAACTCAGTTGGTATTACACAAGTTCTAAAAAGGAATTTTGTAAGAAATGTAAAACTGCTGCATTATCACATATTTATATATTCTTTTAGACGTGGGTTCAGATTTCTACTTGGAGTATGCTAAGAATAATGTAAATGCTATTTTCTAAGTAAGTTTTATACATTTGCATAGAAAATAGTGTCAAAAATAAAGTATCATATGCAGCATATCATAAGAAACACTGGGCTTCCAATTAGCAATAATCGTGTCTCAGATAAACATCATTGGGTACGATACTGCCACTGTGCAAAGCTGCTGGGGTAATTCTAATAAAAGGATGATAGTTTACATTTCCTGTAAAGTTCATAGTAGAATGATCAAAAAGGAATCTATCTCTCCGTCCCTCCCTCTTTCTCTCGCACACAAATATTCCTACCTTTTCCAAACATTAGTTGCTATATGTCCAAAGAAACTCTTCCAAAGCAGCCAGTTTTTTTATTTTCAGAGCTTATAAACCAGTCCAATCAATCTACCCTGAGCAATATAACAGTTCTCTAAATTAATTCCTAAATTGCACTTAAAGATCTTTTTTTCCAAGATGTTGTTGAAGATATGGTGAACTGTGTCACCATCCAGCATCAAGTAAATGAAAAGACCACACAATCATCGTGAAAGTATTTTCAGACAACAATGAACAGACAAGGTTTCAATAACAATCACTTGTGTCAATTCCCACAATTTCAGTCAGTTGGAATGTTCAATGGAGAAGATGATATACAGCAGGTTGGAAACACCAGTAAATATAAAACAGTTCTGGGGGTGAAAAAAAATGTATCTATATTTTCTAACAAAAACTCGATACATGGGTATTTTTTTAATGAAAAGTACAGTATAGCATAAGAAGTCAGCAGTTAAACTTCATGCTAGATTGCAAGTTTGCAAATGAAAATTACAAATTACCAAATGAAATGTTTGGTAAAAAAGAGTCAAGCTGCATGATGGAGTTTTTTTTTAAAAAAGTGACTATCATTGATGTTTTTAACCATTCCATGTGTACCCTCTGAGAACCAGGTCTATGAAGATTCAGAGTCATCCAGGTCATAGATGTATCAAAGGTGCTTTTTCAAAAGGCAACTGGACTTTCTTTGTTTTTCCTTGAAGATAAACTGAAGAAGCTTCTGGGATGAGAAGGGAAATGTCTTTCTTCAAAGACAAACAAAGTCCAGTTGCTTTTTTGAAAAAGCAATTTTGGGGCTCTGAGAACCATATTAATCTGTGGTACCCAAAAAAATCAGATAGCACTTTCCAAACCAGCAATTTTAATGAATAGGTGAAAGCAGCAATTGACAAAAAGGAACTAACATTTATGTTAGTCTGAAACAGCATGACCAGCAATACATATTTCTACATATTCTTAAATGCCTTGATAGTACAGGGGTTTAGTGCACCCTGTAATTAACACAGCTGCCTGCAATTTCTGCTGGTTCGAATCTCTCCAAGGCTCAAGGTTGACTCAGCCTTCCATCCTTTCTAAGGTAGGTGAAATGAGGACCCAGTTTGTGGGGGCAATAAGCTGACTTTGTATAAAACATACAAAAGAATGAAGGCTATTGCTTAACGCATTGTAAGCCGCCCTGAGTCTCCGGAGAAGGGCGGCATATAAATCAAATTAAAAAAAAAAATGCATGATATGTTAGGGGTTGCTATCAGTGAGATAGGTAAAATAATATTTTGTGGTTTCCCCTGTTGTTTAAGGGGCTCCATACTGAGTTTGGTGGTTATCTTGCAGACGTTTCATTACCCAACATCAGCACTGATGATATTATCTAACTGGGTAATGAAACGTCTGCAAGAAAACCACCAAACTCAGTAATAAGAACCCTACAGTTCAACCCTGAACTACAAATACTCTCTTCTTTTGATAGCTTCTTCATATTCTCCAGTTATAGCAGAGGAAGACTTTACTTGAAGAGCAGAACTATGCTCTGTGACTAAGTCACAGCTTGACAAAAAACTCGAATAGACAAGCTAGAATGGAAGAATATACAAGCTGATAATTACACAAATGTTTAGAAGTATGCAAATAATTACGGAAAATGTTCACAAAGTAGTTTGGATAAACATCCTGGCATTGATAAGTTAATTAACAACTGTAATGTGATAAAATAAATCCGTATTCTTACAGTTTAATCTTGTGTGATCTAAAAAAAAAACACCCATGTGTGAAGAAGACCTTAGCAGCATCTGGTTTGTTTCTACAGGTTTTATCATCTGTCTAGCTCTACTTGCCCGAGTCTTTTCTCACTTGTCAGGACTGAACTGTTGTGTCGAAAAGGAGATGTGTTAAATAGGGAAAGATTTTGCTTCCAGGATGGAAGAATTTATCAATGGAGCTTTGAACCACTCTGTATTCTAGAGTGGATTTATTTGGGTAGCTTAGTTGTTAGTAAAAAACTGAAGTGAACTGAATGGAGTTACAACTATAGATCAGCCTTCAGTTGTTTACAACCTTCCCAATGGAAAGTCCTAGAATATCAACAATGTACACACAAAAATGTTTAGGAGCAAATGATAAGCAGTCATTTAATATGCATCCATGTACTGTATAACCCAGAAATAATCATTTTCTATGCATGTATTTTTTATTGCACGTTTATTATTTTTATATATATATATATAATTTATTTTATTTTTATACCGCCCTTCTCCTGCGGGACTCAGGGTAGTGTACAGCCGAGATAAAACATTGCATATAAAATTTAAAAACAGTTTAAAAAACAATTAAATAATTTCGGCCCAAGATTTAAAACAACCCAATTAAAACCGAATTCAATTAAAACTGAGAGGATGGTATCAAGCCAGCCCAGCTAGATGAAATAAGTGTGTTTTCAGGGCCCGATGAAAAATCCGGAGGTCTGATATTGTGCATATCTCAGGGGGTAGGTCATTCCAGAGGGCAGGTGCTGCCACAGAGAAGGCTCTCCCCCTGGGGGTCGCCAGCCGGCACTGTCTGGCCGACGGCACTCTGAGGAGGCCCTCTCTGTGCGAGCGAACCGGTCGGTGGGAGGCTATTGGCGGCAGAAGGCGGTCTCGCAGATACCCCGGCCCTAAGCCATGGAGCGCTTTAAAGGTGGTCACCAACACCTTGAAGCGCACCCGGAAGACCACAGGAAGCTAGTGCAGCTCACGCAGGAGAGGTGTCATATGTGAGCGCCCCGTCGCTCCCATAATCCCCGCGCGGCCGCATTCTGGACTAACTGCAGCTTCCGGGTGCACCCCAAGGGGAGCCCCATGTAGAGCCCCATGTATAAGCAGCTTAAGGCCACAAACATATCTAATACTCCTTCTTCCTCTTCCCCACAACAACAGCCTTGTGAGGTGTGTTGGCTTGAGAGAGAGTGACTGGCTCAATGTCACCCAGCTGGCTTTCGTGTCTAAGGTTTGCAGTACTAGCGCTGTATAGTTTTGCAAACAGTGTTCTCCATTTCTGTTTCTTCTGTATATAATTTACAAGGCAAGTTAAACTTTGGACTCGGTTTAATGGACCTAATAGCAGAGTTTCAAAGCCAACAACTAAATCACCTACTGAGCGATACATTTCTAGGCAAGCCTGATGATTTACAAAATTTAATAAGCTCTTTCCTTATGGCTTTTCCCCCAGAGATGCTGTGTCTATACAAGCTACTGAGAAGGTTGTCAGAGGTGTACAAGCTATTTGTATAATGAAAATTTAGCATTTTTGTAGGAAATAGCATACATAGTCGCTGGCATTTGCTAATTCATTAACAGTAATGACATTTGCTGGCGGGATAGTAATCCTTATTCATTTTATTGCTTCTATATTTTGTATAATTTAAGACAACTCTGTAGGCACTTGAGAGAAGAAGGGGGCTCGTATCTAAAGTTTGCTGCACCACTAAACTGAATTCACAACTTGGATTAATAGTCTTACTGTACAATTTTGCAGTCAGGGTTTTATGCACTGATAAATACATAAAGCAGAAGAGGTGAAATATGCGAGAGAGAGATATGTGATCCGATATATAGACGTTAGCAAGTCATTAGTGGTATTAGTTTATTTCATATCTTTATTATTTTTATAAATAACTCAAGATGAGGAACATACATAATGCTCCTTCCTCCTATTTCCCCTCCAACAACAGTCCTGTGAGGTGGGTTGGGCTGAGACACAGTAAGTGGCCCAAAGACTTTCATGTCTAAGCAGGACTAGAACTCACAGTGTCCTGGTGATGGGCCCAATGTCGCTCAGCCGGCTTTCATGCCTAATGTGGGAATTTAATTTATAGTCTCCTGACTTGTATGTAGTCTGATGCCTTAACCATTAGATGGAACGGACTCCATTTTTTGAAGGAAATAAAATGGGGAAGAAATATCCTACCAATTAAAAAATATGTTAAGAATGACCAATGGCACTATGCAATGACAGTGGTGTTTATGTGATGTTGCTCTGAGTTACATTCCTAGTATAGCAATAGCAATAGCACTTAGAATTATATACCGCTTCACAGGGCTTTACAGCCCTCTCTAAGTGGTTTACAGAGTCAGCATATTTCTCCCAACAATCTGGGTCCTCATTTTACCGATCTTGGAAGGATGGAAGGCTGAGTTAACCTTGAGCCTGGTGAGATTCGATCTGCCAAACTGCTGGCAGCCAGTGATCAGCAGAAGTAGCCTGCAGTACTGCACTCTAACCACTGTGCCACCATGGCTCAGTTCTCAGTTCAGTCCATGCACATGTTTAGTGAAGGCTTGTAGCATTACTGAAGTTGTACTATCTTCATGAAGAAATTCATATTGATTTGGGGGACAGTTGCAAGCTAGATGGAAAGAAGATCAGAGAATTGGTATCATGCAGAACGAGGAAAATTTGGTAAAACAAATTAGAAATCAAGGTCAAATGCATATAAAAAGAATATATAATACATTGATAGAAATAGATTCAGAAACGGAATTAGTTAAGGATTGTATGATAAAATGGGCACAAAATATTCAGGAACCAATAATGATGGAAACTTGGGAAAAAATATGGGTTAGAAATGTGAAATTTATGCAAGCACAAAATTTAAGAGAAATTTTTTATAAAATGTTCTATAGATGGCATTTAGATCCTAAAAAGTTAGCTTGTATGTATCCGAATTTGCAATCTAAGTGTTGGAGATGTGATTGTGATGATGCCACTTATTATCATATATGGTGGACTTCTTTATTGGACAATAAAGAATTCTATTCTATATTTTTAAAAATGAAGCTCAGACAACATTTTTTAAAAGAGCACAATTGGTCACGACATTATTAAGAGGTATTTTAAAGCTTAATGAACCATTTATTATATAGGCCATTCAGAATGCCAAAAAAGATTTATTTGTTTGTTTCATGTATCTTTTCTTTTAAAAATATTTATTTTAAAACCCCTCAATTATGGAGGAGGAATTCATTATTTCTACATATATTTTCCGCTCTCTGATAACAATATTTTGTGTGATGCAAAATGTTCTTACCTTTCAGAAAATGAAATTGCCTGTGCAAATCATGAATATTGCTAGGCACTTTCCCAGGGAGGAGCAATAATAACCTTTATTCTAAATCCTCTCTTGCAAGTGTTTTAATGTATACACAATTATTTCCTTGGATCTCATATATACTTAGTTACGAGTTGTTGAGATTGTTTTAAAATACATGTTGCTTTATCTCAATTTAATTTGACAATTTGCAAGATAATTTGTGAGACAGTGAATTTGGCTATGAATCATTTAACAAATTCTCTTTCCCTCTTCCTTGTCTTCCGAAGATCTGAAATCCATTTGATGTGGGAAACTAAATACAATTTTTTTTTAAAGAAAAAGTGGAAACATACTTGAGTCAATTTTAACTCTTGGTGACTACATGAACAAAGCCATGCAGTTTTCTGTTGTCTTCATCTGGGATATCCTTAACATTTCCAGATAAAGATCCCTAACTCGATCATACTTTATCTGCCAAGCTATCATTTTGATAAACTCTGAACAGAGAGTGCAGGTTCTTAGATTCTTTTTGAAAGCTGCATTTTATCTGTCAGAGAAGATTGGGACAAAAGAAATGTATGACCCTCAAGATTCTCTATCATCCTTATCAAGGCCAAGAGAATCTGGGAGTATTTCTTGATAGTCTTGTTTAAAAAGCTTCAAAGTCCTGTTTTATAATAGTACATACAATAATCCTGTATTCTTTCTCCATAATTTATTCTTGAAACTTTAATCCTCCCGTGTGCGTTCATCTGAAGGACTAACTGAAGCATTGTGCCATTGGACTTACTGATCATTTGTGGTGGATAAAAACGTAACTCGTTCTTGCTTGAGGCTTCTCTCTCTCTTGTCCTGCTTATTGTCAGTGCTATTACAGTTTCATGTTTGTGTCCAAAACACCATCAGATATGAAGGTATCACTAGCCAATTGGCCACTTTTGCTTCTGTTTTTTGGATATTTAGCTAGTTGAGTAGATGTTCTGATGAGCAATTTCATTTCTGTTGACTCTGCTTGGCCCATACCATCTCTGCTTGGAGATTTCTGCTGGAAGGAACACATCCAGAATAGGTAGTTCTTTTCCTCTATTTTTGAAGAGATAACTTGCTTCTCCCCTTCCCTTCCTTCCTTAGCTTGTGTGGTGACATTTCATAATTTGGTCTCTTTTGTTCTTTCTCATTAAGATGCAACTAGGATCCATTCCTTTGCCAACAGAGCAGAAGGAAATGACGGCTGGTGCTGGGGAATATTTTTGCCAACCTGGTCCTACAAACTAATTTCTTTTGCATGCCCAGCTGCTCTTTGGAAATGGCTTTTTGAGGAACAATGTTGGGCCAATGGACAATAGTGTCTTCCAGCACCTTCAAAGAATGTTCACTTCATAGTTAAATGGAAGGACTATTTAATACTGCCCTGGATATAATTCTTCTCACATGCTTTTTGTATATTACATCCATAACATACAAAGATACCCAGATACAACTCTTGAGGGTGAGGAAGTGTAGAGTAAATGCCCTATGATGTGGTAAAATATATAGTATTTTGAAATCTAGGAGTACATTGGTATTAGTAGTAGCAATTAAGAATTCTATATCAATGTGCTTTCTCCAAAGTTTTGACGTAATAACATGTCATGTGTCCTATGTTGAAACTCACATGTTCCCACTTCAGGTGAAATGTTTTGGTATTTCATGGTTGGGAATACCTGCTCATGAAGTGACTGTTAAATCTAAATCTTTTTGCAGATTGCTGCAGTAGCCATGCATTTTCACAATTTAGCTTTATTCCCAGGCTGTTTTGCACCACTTTTTCTTCTTCTGAAGAAGAAGAAGAAGATCACAAATGGCATGAAATGATCTTTTGCCATGTCTACCAAAAATTATATTTGAGAATAGTTTATAGAAGATTTACTGTGTTAAACCGGTATAGCAAATCCAACAGAGTGTTATGACATCTTGAAGATGAACAGATTATAATATTAATTTTTATGGGCTCTGGTTTAATTCATCAGGTATATGAGAAAGTAATATAAGAGGAAGATGGGAGGAAGTCATTAATACTGCTGGTGTTACCTATCTCAAGGATGCTTTTTCAAGAGGCAACTGGACTTTCTGTTTTTTCTTTGAAGATGTTTTGCTTCTCATCCAAGAAGCTTCTTCAGCTCTGACTGGATGGTGGGGAATGACTGCTTATCATTTGCTCCTAAGCATTTTCATGTGGTCATTGAGGGGGCAATTCAATAATTCAAGGTTGTAAACAACTGAAGGCTGATCTATAGTTGTAACTCAACTAATTTCAGTTTTTACTAAGTACTAAGAGCTCTTTCCTCCCAGCAGATAACGTCACCTAGGTGATGGGAGGAGGGGGGGAAATTCCTGTGACTTGAAGTAACTGAGATGGAAGATGGACTTGGAAGATGGCCAATGAGACACTGAGATTTGAGGAATGGAAAGGGAGGGGTTTGGGATCAGAGGATCAGTTTCGGCTGCAAATGAGTTCAGGACTAGATCGTTATTCTTCAATAAATAATAGATTTCATCAAAGACTTTGTGTTTGAGAATGAAATTTATTTGAGATAACATTGGAACCTGACACAGAGCTGAAGAAGCTTCTTGGATGAGAAGCGAAATGTCTTCAAAGAAAAAACAGAAAGTCCAGTTACTTCTTGAAAAAGCATCTTTGGGACAACCATGACTTAGATGACTGAGAATCTCCATAGACATCTAGTTGGGTAATGAAACATCGCAAGAAAACAACAAGCTCAGAGAACACCAAGGACCACCCCAGTTCATTGCTGAGCTACAAATATTCTCTTCTATTGGAAGCCATTACAGAAGAGAGAAATCGGAGGAAATGTGAATGAGGAGCACATAAGCAGTGCACATTATTTTCTTAGGAACAGTTGTTGGTGTCCTACACCCTCCAGAATCACTTGACTAACCAACACTTAGGTGTGATAAGAACCTGTTGCCTCTCTTTAAGCTATGGGCAATTTAATCCGTCTCTGCACTCTGTACCCACCGTTAGGCAATGAAACCTGTCTTTGGAGCTGTTGTGGTTTAACAATGACCACCTTGAGGTCAGTCGTGAAAGTCCCTAGAAAGTGAAAGCGTTATTTTCCAAGATGGCCTTTTGCATATGAATTTGTATCTCTTTATTGCCTTTCACACAGATGTTGTTTTGATTTGGGAAGGAAAAGCAGTGTGGAAGGCAAATGACCAATTCCACACTCTCTGCATGGTGGATCACTCCTCTCTGCACAGATTAAGATTTCTGTCATTGATGATATTGATTTAGAGTTTCAGATGACTGATGGGATTAATTTACAGTATATTGCTCAACTATACCACATTAAGGCTGGAAATTTACGATCATTTACCTAGCATAAAGCTCCATTGACCTCGATAAGATTTATATCCAAATAAAGATGCATATGATTCTCCATTGGACTGATTTTAAAGATTAATTTATTGGGGGGGGGAGTTGCATTTTTTGTGAGGTTGAAACTGAAATCTTATGTCTTAGTTATCTATTAGATGATCTTTTTAATAAATCAGGGGGGGACTGATTTTTTGTTTGTTTGTTTGTTTGTTAAAACTACGGTATTCAGGGTGGGCCAGTGGTTGAAATGAAAGGGAAGAGCTATGTTCAGATTCATCTCAGCTCTGGGAGCTCATGGGTTGACTGTAGATGATTCTTTCTTAACCCAACCCCTCTCACAGGATGGTTTGTGAGGAAAAAAATTGAGAAAAAGAAGGATGGGATTGTCGGTTTGGTGTAGCGCAGTGGTTCTCAACCTGTTGACCCCTTTGGGGGTCAAACGACCCTTTCACAGGGGTCGCCTAAGACTATCAGAAAACACATATTTTCAATGGTCTTAGGAATAATTTTATGGTTGGGGGTCAACACAACATGAGGAACTGTATTAAAGGGTCGCAGCATTAGGAAGGTTGAGAACCACTGGTGTAGCGGATCAGATGCCGAGCTGGAAATCAGGAGATCTTGAGTTCTAGTTCTGCCTTAGGCATCAAAGCTGGCTGGGGGACTTTGATATAGTCCCTCTCTCAGCCCAACCCATCTCACCGAGTGGTTGTTGTGGGGATAATAGAAAGCCAGAGCGTCAGCTATCTACGCTAGCCCAAGCTGACAAAAAATAAAGTCAATATTGCACATACTGTGTACAAATCCAACAAAAGCCAGTACCTGTGCTTTGAAATGATAAATTCCTAGAGATTAGTAATGATAATCAAATAATTCAATGATAATAATAGTCCAATAATCAAGAGATTAGAATGGTCCCATTCTCATTAGTTTATGGAAATACTCTAAAGACCTGGATGACAAGATGCTCTACTTTATTATTGATTGGGCTTGTCCCAGGCTGCCATTATATCTTTTAAGAATGCTTCTCAGTGATAGAATCATCTTCCTTGAGATACTATTAGCTATATCCAACTAATCTATCTAATCTCTCTCTCTCTCTCTCTCCCTCCCTCCCTCCGCTCTCTCTCTCTCCGCCCTCTCTCTCATATCTCTCTGTTATCTTTCATTCTCACGCTCTCTCATCTATCATGGTCTATCTGTCTGTCTGTCTGTCTATCTCTATGATCTATCTATATATCTCTAAGGTTATTGTTTATCCTTGGGTGCTGGGGTTGCATGTAGTAGGTTTTCTCCTTTTTAATCTTGTAAGTCACCCAGAATCCCTTATATGTTACTATATAAATAAGTAACAATAAATAATATAATTGGATGTGTTATGTTTGTATTGTGTTTCTTTCAGTTCGATGTTAACCCATAGTCGTTACAGTGAGAAGGGCAGCCATAGAACTGGAATAAATAAATGAATCAGTAAATGTCCCTACACACAGTCACTCATGCCCTCGTTACCTCCCACCTGGACTATTGTAACTCTCTCTACATGGGGCTCCCCTTGAGGAGCACCCGGAGGCTCCAACTGGCACAGAATGCGGCCACGCGGGTGGTTATGGGAGCAACATGGCACTCCCGTGTGACACCTCTCCTGCACGAGTTGCACTGGCTCCCGGTGGTCTTCCGGGTGGTCTTCAAGGTTTTGGTTACCACCTTTAGAGTGCTCCATGGCTTAGGACCTGGCTACTTACTGGACTGCGTACTACCACAAACAGCCTCCCACCGGCTGGTACGCTCTCATAGAGAGAGGCTCCTCCAGGTGCCGTCAGCCAAACAATGTCGACTGGCGGCCCGTAGGGGGAGGGCCTTCTCTGTGGGGGCACCTACTATCTGGAACGAGCTCCCCCCGGAGATACGGAGGATCCCGGATCTGCGCACTTTCCGCCGTGCTTTGAAGACACTCCTATTCCAGCAGGCCGGCCTGGCCTAATTTTTTTCCCCTTCTTTTAAATTTTTAAACTCAAATTTTAATTCGTTTTAAATTATTGGGAGTTTTAAATTGTCTCGGGCAAAAATTATTTAATTGGGTTTTAATCATGTCTTAACTTTTGTATTTATGTGTTTTATTTCGTGCCTGTTCACCGCCCTGAGTCCTTCGGGAGTAGGGCAGTATACAAATTTAATAAAATGAAAATGAAATGAAAAATGAATGTACTCTACCTTGAGTTCCTGAAGAAAAGGTAGAATACAAATCCAGTAAATAAATCAATCCTCATTATATTTTTTTATTTATTCATTAAATTTGTTTGCCACCCATCTCACTGCAAGGCAGCTCTTCTTACGGGCTTGTAAACTTCCTAACTGACAAAGGCAAAATGGACCCAGACTTATATATTATGATTTCCTTTCACAATTCTGTTTCAAATCTATGCATGGCAGATGTAGTGTAGTGGTTAATCTGATCAGAGAAGATATTGTGCATTCATGTGGTATTCATAATGATCTTTGAATTCTGAAAAGCCACATCGATGAACAATTGGTATAAGAATTCTGCCAGAGATCCTAGTGAAATGGAAGATTGCTATTTATAACTTTGCCAAAAACTTTTATTATTTCTCTAGTCTAAACTTTTACATGCAGTTGATAAGGCAAAAAAAAAAAAAAAAAAGAAAGAAAGAAAGAAAAAAAAAACCCCACCCACCTCCAGCCTTGCATTTGTGTAGATCTATTATATTCTGATATTGGTCCATGAATATTAAAGAGGCACATGTGGAAATCACAAGGCACTTAAAATGTCTTCCCCCCCCCCCAAGAATGTGTCTGAATTTCCTGACAATAAGGGTAAGGCATCAAGTGATAGGTGCCATTATTGAGGCACAAAAAGGCAAAAAGTTCACAGCGCTTGAGTAGATCCTTTAAACCCTTATTAGTTGGGGGAAAGAAAGAAGGAAAAAATTATACTTGACATATGTGTATCCCTTTTTAAACAAGGTAACCTCTTTCAACATCGATCACCTTAAATTCTTCTGCACTATAGTCCCAATTGAGGGAACCAGCATTCTAACAGAAACTTCTTCCCACCAGGTAAATATTTCATTTAATATCTTGACTTTATTATTTGTATAAGTAACTCAAAGTTATGAACCCTGGTTGCAATGCGGTTAAACTGCAGTATTGCAGGCACCTGAAGTTCGATCCTGATGGGGTGAAGGTTGACTCCGCCTTCCGAGATTGGTAAAATGAGTACCCATCAGGGGTGTTATTCTGGAGAACCGGTAGTGGAAATTTTGAGTAGTTCAGAGAACTGGCAAATATCATCACTGGCTGGCCCCAGAGTAGGGTGGGAATGGAGATTTTGCAATATCCTTCCCCTAGGAGTGGGGAGGGAATGGAGATTTTGCAGTATCCTTCCCCTGCCATGCCCACCAAGCCACGCCCACAGAACTGGTAGTAAAAAAATTTGAATTCCACCACTGGTACCCATATTGTTGGGGGCAAGATGCTGACTATGTATCTATCTAAGCGACAATCACTTAGAGACTGCTGTAAAACACTATGGGGTGACACAGGTAGTCCTTGACTTACGACCACAATTGAGCCCAAAACTTCTGTTGCTAAGTGAGATGTTTGTTAAGTGAGTTTTGATCCATTTTACATCATTTTTTTGTCACAGTTGTTAAGTGAATCAGGGCAGTTGAAAAGTTAGTAACCTGGTTGTTAAGTGAATTGGGCTTCCTCACTGACTTTGCTTTTAAGAAAATCCCCAAAAGGGGATCATATGACTCCGGGACGCTGCAACGGTCATAAGTATGAGTCAGTTGCCAAGCATCTGAATTTCGATCACATGGCCAAGGGGGATTCTGCAAAGGCTGTTACAAACTGTGTAAAACAGTCATAAATCGCTTTTTTCCAGTGCTGTTATAACTTTCAACAGTCACTAAATGAACTGTTGTAAGTCGAGGACTACCTGTATATAAGTTTAAGTGCTATTCCTATTGCTATGAACATATTTAATACTCCTTCCTTCTCTTATTTTGTGCACAACAATCACCCTGTGTGGTGAACTGAGAGACAGTGACTGGCCCAAGATTACCCAACTGGTTTTCATCGCTAAGAACTCAGACCTAGAACTCACAGTCTCCCGGTTTCTAGCCTGATGCTTTAACCAGACCAAACTGGTTCAGTATTGAGTAGCTTCTGACTCATTCCAACTTCTCAATTGCATATGTATATTGATAAACATACATATATTATATTTCGCAATAAGAATGGACAACAATTTGGAAGGATAGCCTGTTCTTCCTGGGACACTTATTTGCCAGGGGCTATCAAAATAACAACCTCAGTTACTGTGCGTGAAACAATTAGGTCTCCATGCTTGAGATCACATTCTACCCTCAGCAGAGAAGACTTGCTGGTCTGTTGTATCAACAGCACTTCCAGGTCCCGAAGCCATCAAGCCAATCTGAAGACAGATTGACAAGTCACCTCTGCTTTCATTCTCTCGGGCAATTTGCATCTGAGCTCCAATGTGTATTTTAGGAAGCTTTCAGCACCAAGGCAATAGTGGTTGGCTGTTTATATCCATCTCTCACCTGCGATAATTTTAATAAGACATGATGGGAAGCAGGAGCTGGAGACCTTTGAAGGTCACGGATAGCTTGTGAAGGAAGCCTGATATAGTTCTTTGTCCAATGCAAGCGCCCGCTGTTTCAGATAGCTGGAGAATAGCAGGCTGGCCCACTTCAAATCAATAATGCCCCAATTGCTGAGGGTATGGTACTTACATTAGCTTTTCAGTTCAGGAGTAGCAGCACATAGAGTAATTGGAATACCTCATTCACACCCTGAAGAACATTGTTAAGAGTAGTTCCATACACAGCTGAACAAAAGAAAACATTAGATTTATACCAGACCCCAATTACCTAAGTGTGTGACAACCCTCCCACTTGGCTCATTCAGGTCAAGATAGATTCACTGCATGGTTCTTTTTTTTTATTTTGTTGTGTTAAAAATCTGCACACCACATGTAGTCCATTAAAGCAGTTAACTTACATTTTCCATCACAAACAGCTTTGCTGGTACACATAGGGCACAATAAAATAATGCATACCTTTGCAGTGTTCGTAATGATAATAATTACCGGAATGATTTTTTTTTTTCAGCGCCCTTGAGTGGCTAAAAGATGGAGAATTAATGTTCTTGTTTTGAACTCTTGGGGCTGAAAGTGAAAACGCTTTGTCAAATTTCCAGTGAGAGGGAAATGAGAAGAGTCACACTTCACTGTGATACACCTGGAAAACTAATCCTGGAATGGATTTACTGTGGGATTACTCTTGGGCCTGGCTTGCGTCTCTGTGTGTAAATGTTGGACTTTTCCTTCCCGGCTTTCCAAGTTCATGGCTATTAGACCATTATCTTCAAGATCATAGGAAGTAACTGGGATTTCTCCTCACTGGTTTTAGAATACCAGGTCTCGGATATCCCATCTCTCTTCCTAACAGCGAGATAAATGTTCACATATACTTGTAAATTTGCCTTCTTTTTACTAAACATTTCCAAGTCACACAAAGAAGCTAGGAGCTATCATGATCAGTTACATGTTCTCCCAAGGGACAGTGATTTTGTGTGAAAAAGAAACTAATTTAAAATAGTTTGTTTTTTTCTGATCTTATTTTAGAGGACTCACTGCTCTTGAAAAGTTTGATGCTTTCTCTCACCTTCTGAGAAGTTCCATTTAGTCCACAAGGGACACCTACTTTTTCTAAAAACTGTTTTTGAGATTATAAAAGGCCAATGGCTAGGATGGACACTTCTGTGTCTTCCTTGCTCACCAGATTCAGAGATAATATTCCAGAATATGATATCTATTGAAGATTAAGAAGAAAACTTGGCTGGAAATGAGGAACTGGAAGATTTACTGTAACTGGGAAGAAGATCGGTGGTGTGTTATAATCATAAGTTTATTTGTCAAGCATATATAAGATAACAGGTAAAAGTATAATTTGAATACATGAAAAGAGTAAGTAAAAAGGAATATTAGGACAGGGACGGTAGGCACGCTGGTGCTCTTATGCACGCCCCTTACAGACCTCTTAGGAATGAGGTGAGGTCAACAGTAGACAGTTTAAGGTTAAAGATTTGGGAGTTTGGGGAAGAAACCACAGAGTCAGGTAGTGCATTCCAGGCATTGACCACTCTGTTACTGAAGTCGTATTTTCTGTAATCGAGTTTGGAACAGTTTACCTTGAGTTTGTATCTATTATTTGCTCATGTATTGTTGTGGTTGAAGCTGAAGTAGTCATTGACAGGAAGGACATTGTGGCAGATAATTTTATGTACTATTCTTAGGTCAGACTGAAGTTGGCGTAGTTCTAAATTGTCTAAGCCCAAAATATGGAGTCTGGTGGCAGCGGCAGGAGGCTCCACCCTGGACGCTTCTGCGCATGTGCAGAAGTGTTCTGCACAAGTGCCCACGAGCAAACCAGTAGTGACGGGTTTTGAAACCCGCTCCTGAAGAAGATGCTATATTATAAGGACGACTTGAATGCAGTTAGGAATGGTACTCTTGGGTGATCTGGGATCAGTTACTGATTTATAAAATTGGTGGTTCTATTGCATTCGCGTGTCTTGAAAAGACATTTTGGAAACAATGTTAAAATTTGGGAGGAAGGAACCCATTAATAACACCATTACCTTTTGGGTAAACTTCTGAAATCTGGTGGGAAGCACGTACAAATCTATGAATATATTGGGATTGTATATTACAGGTGCGAGTAAAAGGACTTTAAAAGTTGAACTTACTTTATGGGCCTAGCATTTCTGCTTACAGCTACAATTAAGCTGACATAATAATTTATAAGTTCCGACCTTATGGCTATTGCTTTCCTCTTTTATTTCTTTTTTCATTAATATGACCACTCATTTCACCTAAGTGACTGTGGGTGGCTAACACAATAAAAGCATCGGTACAATGACAGGATGTGATGAATAACACACACAAAAGATAAGAACAATGAAGGATACACTAATCAACCACCATAAATTCAATTTGGAGACTAAGCCCTCTCTCAGCCCCAAATCTTGAGAAAAACATGAGGTCTTAAAGGCTTGATGAAGGCCATCAGAAGGTAGGATAATCTAATCTCAGGAGATGTGTTGTTCCAGAAAGGGGATGCTGCTACAGAAAAGGCTCTCTTCATAGGTCCCATCAGATGACCTCCTTTAAGCATGTCCCTTCTGCCAAATCTGATAAAATGGATAGAGACAATTAAGGAGAGAGAGAGTCTTATGGAACACAGAACATAGAATCAGAGGGCTAGAAGGGATGTTGAACGTTTTCTAGTTCAACCCTCTGTTCAAAACAGGAGACCTTATACTATCCTGGTCAAGTGGTTGTCCAGTCTATTTTTGAAAACCTCCAGTGATGGAGGATCCATAACTTCAGGAGGGAAGCTATTCCATTGATTAATTGTTCTCCATTGCCAGAAAATTTCTCCTTATTTCTAATTGTTAAAATCTCTTTAACAAGCTTCCACCCATTACTTTTTGTCCTGCCCTCAGGACCTAAGAATAAGTCAATCCCCTCTTTTTCTCAAAATATATATTTTAGTTGTGCGGAAAGTCAAAAGTTAAAAGAGCCTTGTTGGCGCAGCAGACTAAAGTGCTAAGTAGCACCAGCTGCCTGCAATTATTACAAGTTCAAATCTCACCAGGCTCAAGGTTGACTCAGCCTTCCATCCTTTCGAAGGTAGGTAAAATGAGGACCTGGATTGTGGGGGCAATAAGCTGACTTTGTATAAAAAAGAACACCACTTAGGGAGTCCCGAAAGCCCTACTAAGCAGGTATATACAAAACTATGAAGGCTATTGCTTAATGCATTGTAAGCCGCCCTGTGTCTCCGGAGAAGGGCGGCATATAAATCGAACCAATAAATAAACAATAAATAAATAAAGTCATTTCATGATAATCCCGCTTGAGGATTTTCCAAGGGACTTTTCTTTCTCCATTCTAGCATTGGAAACTCACCTTAACTTGTGGAATAATTTCTCTCTCAAGAGTGAAATCGGCAGTGGTATTGCTTTTATTTGGATACCAAGTTAAGACCTGGTGAGTTTTCACAAAATGAGGGCTCTTAATGACACATTTCAAACTGAATCCATGTTCTGCTTGTGGAAGTAACTGTGTTGATTATGTTGGCTGTTCGGTTTTTATTTGTCAAATTACCACCTCTCATTTCTTGAGAGGTTTGAGTTATGAACATGTAAATAAATGAATTGGAGACTTTGGTATGAAACCTGCCTTTCTGTAAAAAGTTTGGCCTTCCTTGTTGGCAGTTACTTTTGACATGAGCCGTCTCACAAGTGACTGAAAGTATTTTTGTAGCTTCACCACCCATTGCTCAAGGAATAGAAACCCTTCACTAAAGGTTGGGTGAATCTAAAAGTTGCTATAATTTGTTAGCACAAGGATAACTGTTGTGTAGAGCTTCGTTAGCCTCTTAACCTACATGTCCATGTCTGTTTTTCTTTCTTTATGCTTGCATGACCCTATAAATGCAAAATACCCAATATTTCTCCTGCTTCCAGGACGAGGTCTTTTCCTTTATAATAGACATCTTCAAAACCATCATATCTGTTTCTTTGCTTGGGGTTACTCTCTGATCTTTAAAGTCACTTTCCCGCACAAGTTACAATATATTCTACATACAGCAATGGTCCATTCACTTGAAAGGAATAATGATATGGTGGCTTATGGCGGAGCAGGAAGGATCTGCTTGCACTCATTCTACTCTAAACAAAAAAGCACAGTAGGAAAAAATATACATTACATGCTTTTGCATTAGATGAGCCCACAGACTGCAGCATCTCCTGAATTATTTCTCTGATCTGTGGAGGGAAAACAGCAGCTTGCAAATTAAAGTCCTGGAAAAGAGCCATGGAAACTAAATGACTGAGGCAGAATAAAAATATCAAAACGATGTGAAGCCTGTCTTATAAAACACAATTTCTCAGCATCTCCTTTTCTATTTTCGATAGCGAAGCACTGTTTCCATGGCTATGCATTCTCTCAAAATATTCTTATTCAATTTTGGTACCTCAGTCAGCCTAGTTACTGGGCTGTGAAAGGTAATCAATTGGGTGTAGGATTATTTATGTATTTATTTAGGCTAAAACAGAGGAACTCACACAGAGGAGGTCTTCCACCAAGATAACTTTTAATAGTCCTTTGTTGTTGTTGTTTTAATGGTTTTCGACATTGTCAAAATAGCTTGCTAATGTCCCAGATAGAAGCATCTCGGGTTCCTCAATGGGTTTATTGTCCTTCCAATTGTCCATCTGGATTTGTTTTTCCCTTTCCAAACTGGTGGCATTCTGCTGACTTCACATCTTGACATCCAAAATTCGTCAGAAAGCACAATCCGGTTTCCACTCTCTTAAGAATGGGAAGCACCACTACCCAAGAAGGATATAAAATAGAAACATTTCATGGTTTCCACTACATTGAATTCTTGATGTGCTAGAAGATGGGCAAAAGATACCCTTCCTGTTGTCTTATTTTTATTGACTGGATAAGTTACATCGTTCTAATAATGCTCGTATGGATGTTTGAGTTCTGGCAATCCGTTGGCTCCCAGTTAAGGCTGATCCTGATTTTATGTGGGCAATTAGTGGCTTGTTGCTATGGTAATCACACCTCACGTGGTTCTTGAAATTAAGTGGCTGAACGTGATCAGTCCTTTTTCTCTCTCCATCCTCTGCAGTTAAAGGCACTCGCTGTGTGAGAGAGATTTTGATTACAGATTCCCATAAAATATCTATAAACATGCACAATAGCAGAAGAGCACTATCAATTAAAACTTAGTATTCAATAATTCATCCTTTAATTAAAACACATTTCCTTTTCCTATGCTCCAACCTTTCGAGCATTAAAGAAGACACCAGAGCTAATCATTTTGCAAGGAGTACTTTTTAAAAATTAATAAATTAAGAGGCGAGAATAAGGAGAGGGGGAGGAATTCACAATGTATTAATTATCTACATATAATGAACAGAACGTTTTTTTCACTGTTAAATACCTATAGTTTAGGAACTTTTCTTCGACAAAGATGATGGGACATGTCATTCATCTCTGCTGGTGAATAGTGAAATTAGAACTTTCTCTTGAGGAGAGATAAGCCCTCAATGTGGGAATTTTAAGCAAACCCACCCCATCTTCAAATCTCAAATAGGATTGTCCCAAAGATTCCTTTTCAAGAGGCAACTGGACTTTCTGGTTTTTCTTTGAAGACATTTCTCTTCTCCTCCAAGAAGCTTCTTTAGCTCGGACTGGATGATGGGGAATGGAAAGATTTATATTCCTTGCAGACAGCTGGTCATTTGCATTTCTTTAGAGAGTCATTGAGGCCACTTGAGGACACTCATCTGTGTCCTCAGGGTCACCTGAGTGGTGCAAATGGGTGTAGAGCTTTCTTGGAACTCCATTCCCCACCATCCAGTCAGAGCTGAAGAAGCTTCTTGGATGAGAAGCGAAACATCTTCAGAGAAAATCCAGAAAGTCCAGTTGCCTCTTGAAAAAGCACCTTTGGGACAACCATGACCTGGATGACTGAGAATCTCCGTAGACACTCTCAAATGGGATTGTGAATGACAATGATTCATTAAAATAGAAAATACATATTTTGCTCTCCTTTCCTTTCAGAATTTAACTGCACGGATAACTAATTCTGATTCTAAGCAGGCAGTAAAACCTGTCAACAGCTGCTTCGAATACAGTTGTGTGAACGGCCTTTCTTTAAGTTGGACTTGTCTAATTTCAGCTGTGCTTAAGGGATCCACTAAGACCGAAAGTAGCAAAACTGTACTGGAAGCTGATCTGACTAAAAAGTAGAGTGTTCCTGGGATGAACCATCCATATGGTTATATTAAAAAGGAGTTCCATACGGGTCAGTTGCAGGGTAAATTCTCTCCTACTCATATTAGACAGAGGAATACTTCTGCTAGATTCAGTAATTGCAGGTTAATTTCACAGTGTCACTTAACATGTGTTGGGAAATAAAGAATTTGCCCTGATCACTGAAGCTGTGTAACTACTGGAAAAAGAAACGTGGCAAGACGTGGGCAGAAAATCCTTGTTGTTTAATTTATCTTGTAATGAACTTTCAACGGGTGCTATTCAAATGCAAATTATATTAGCGTGCTGAAATATTGCCGTAATTATTTGTTTACTTTGCCATAACATCTTCTTTGATCAAAGGTCAACTCAAGAAACTCTTGCTGGAGCCTTCAATGTGGTTGTCTTTGTATCTCCCAGATATTCTCCCTCTTCATTCTAATGGAATTGGATCAGTGCTTGAATAATCTGGGTTTTTTTCTTTCATCCTAGAAAAAAAGAGCTCTGGTGGCTCAGCAGGCTAATTAACATCCACTTACATCTGCTTCCTGCAATTACTGCAAGTTCAAATCTCACCAGGCTCAAGGTTGACTCAGCCTTCCATCCTTTCTAAAGTAGGTAAAATGAGGACCCAGATTATGGGAGCAATATTTATTTATTTATTTATTTATTTATTTATTTATTTATTTATTTATTTATTTGATTTGATTTGATTTGATTTGATTTGATTTGATTTCTATACCGCCCTACTCCTGAAGGACTCAGGGCGGTGCACAGCCAAACAATAAAACACATACATACAAAATTTAAAAGTAGAATAAAATCAAATTAAATAATTTTGGCCCTGACAAATTTAAAACCCCAAACTATTTAAAACCAATTTTAAAATTGAATGTATAAAATACTAAAAGATATTTAAAAATTAAAAATCTTTTATGGAAGAGGGAGAAAATTAGGCCAGGCCCGCCTGGTGAAATAATAAGGGCTTTAAAGCGCGGCGGAAGGTGCGCAGATCCGGGATCCTCCGTATCTCCAGGGGGAGCTCGTTCCAGATAGTAGGTGCCCCCACAGAGAAGGCTCTCCCCCTGGGGGCCGCCAGTCGGCATTGTTTGGCCGACGGCACCCGGAGGAGGCCCTCTCTATGGGAGCGTACCGGCCGGTGGGAGGCTATTGGTGGTAGTAGGTGGTCCCGCAAGTACCCAGGTCCTAAGCCATGGAGCGCTTTAAAGGTGGTAACCAAAACCTTGAAGCACACTCAGAAGACCACCGGGAGCCAGTGCAGCTCGCGCAGGAGAAGTGTTACAGGGGAACGCCATGTCGCTCCCATTACCACCCGCGTGGCCACGCTCTGTGCCAGTTGGAGTCTCCGGGTGCTCCTCAAGGGGAGCCCCATGTAGAGAGCCTTGCAATAGTCCAGGCGGGAGGTGAAATAAACTGACTGTATAAATATACAAAAGTATGAAGGCTATTGCTTAACGCATTGTAAGCCACCCTGAGTCTCCGGAGAAGGGCGGCATATAATGTAAATCAAATTTATATATATATATATATATACACATATCACTAACGCTCTTGTCAGTGACTGTGATGAACTACGAAATGGGGAAGGTGGGGAAGGCCTTTTCTTCTTTTTAGTTTTAAATGTAATGATTTTTTTTTAAAAAAATTCAAAACAATATAATACATAGTGTAAGTAAGAAGACAAGGACTAATCGTAAAACACTGCAAGACTCAAAGGACAAAGGAGCACTGGTTTACCTGACCTTAAATTATCTTTTACATATTGGATGAAAGAGTGGATCTTGCTGAAGAATAGAAGAATGCTGTTGTTGAAATACAAGTAGTCCTCAATTTACAACAGTACATTTAGTGACCATTTGACGTTATGACGACACTGAAAAATGTGACTTAGGACCGTTTTTCATAGTTATGACCTTTGCAGCCTGATCAGAATTCAGATGCTTGGCAATTCAGGACCTGGTGGCTCAGCAGACTAAAAAGCATTGTGATTAACACCAGCTGTCTGCAATTACTGTAAGTTCGAATCTCACCAGGCTCAAGGTTGACTCAGCCTTCCATCCTTTCTAAGGTAGGTAAATTGAGGACCCAGTTTGTGGGGGCAATAAGCTGACTTTGTATAAATATACAAAAGTATGAAGGCTATTGCTTAACACATTGTAAGCCGCCCTGAGTCTCCGGAGAAGGGCGGCATATAAATCAAATTTAAAAAAAAAATGATAGCAGTGTTCCAATATCTCAGGGGCTGCCACAAAGAAGAGGGAGCCAAGCTATTCTCCAAAGCACCTGAGGGCAGGACAAGAAGCAATGAGTGGAAACTCATAAAAAGAGAGAACCAACCTAGAACTAAGGAGAAATTTCCTGTCAGTGGGAACAATTAATCTGTAGAACGACTTGCCTCCGAGAATTGTGGGTGCTCCAACACTGGAAGTTTTTAAGAAGACCTTGGACAACCATTTGGCTGAAATGGTATAGAACAGGGCTGTCAAACTTGCGGCCCGTGGGCCAGATGCGTCATGTGCTGGCCACAGCTACTCCTGGTTTAGCAAAGGGAAAAAGTCACGCTACGTCATATGATGCTGCCATTACGCTGTGAGTTTGACTGTGAAGTTTCCGAAAGATTCCCTAATTAATTCATGAGCCATGAGCCGAACTTCAAAAGAAATACAGTCATTTATTAGGAGCACCATTTCGGCAATATTCGGATGCAGTTAGAACTAATCCCACGTAGATTTACGTTCCCCTATGACCCTGTCTCTTCCCTCCTCTCTGGCCATGTCATAAATCACATTCTCCAATTAACCACTTTGGCCGGCTGTGAAATCCAACACCCTCCTTCTGATTGCGGTCAGGAAGAATGTATGGAATGCACTTCAGTTAGGGAAATCAATCAGCTCTATCAGTTCTCCCTCCCTCCTGCTCATGGCAACTTGAAAGCTTTGCAAGTTGACATTGACACCCTGGTATAGAGTTTCCTGTTTGAACAGGGGATTGAACTAGAAGACCTCCAAGGTCCCTTCCAACTTTGTTATTCTTTTCTGTTATTCTGTTCTGTTATACCAGTTTCTGAGACTTGAACTTGTGGATAGAAATACGTAATGGTTGATTTCATTCTTGCTCCATGCATGACCTATTTGTTCTAGCTGAAGGGGGAATGACCAGGTGAATACAGGGGACAGTCAAAATACTAATGACTGATAACCAATATTCCTAATCTTAAAGGTCAGAAGTACATCTACATCTAAAAAAGCAGAGATAAGAACTTAGATAGGCTTTCAAGATTTTCTTATTCTTTCCTACTATAATAAACTTGCCATATGTATGTCTTTATCTTGTGTATCTTGAAAGTCTTCCAGAGCTGCTCTCTTACCCTTATATCTTATGAATCAATGCATGGTTATTTTGAGTTTCTTTCTCATGCTTTCCTCTTTACTGAGTAATCTTTTCTCCAAGTCTCTCCTTAATGTCCCATTCCTTCCTTCCTTAGGCAACTTCACATTTTTGTACATCAGTCTCCAAGCTTTTGACTTCAGTCTCCCTCTCAGTACTGACTTCCTCCAACTGTGAGACTAAATTTGGGTGAAACAGCCACTGAATATCAGTTCTGTAATTTAATTTTTCTTTTCTTTTCAATGTGTCATTTTTGAGAGGAGCTTCTTGATTCTCTAACAGTGCAAAAGTGTTTGACCTCAATCATTCTCTGGAGGATCTTATCATTAGGTAGAATGTACTAGCCACTATCCTGGATGACCAGAAAAAAAAATATTGGTTGTTTAATTTCTCTTATTATTAGTATTGAGGCTTTTCTGACTCAGTATGATTGGTATATTAATCTCTGGATATTCTCTTTCAACAATTGAGCTTTGTAGTTTTTTTCCTCAAGAATCCTAAAGACCTTAAACCACCTTAGAACTAAAAATGCCTTCTATTCATTGTGTGTCAGACTAGAGCTGGAAGGGACCTTAGAGGTCTTCTAGTCCAACCCCCTGCTCAAACAGGCAATCCTACACCGTTTCAGACAAGTGGTCCAGACTCTTCTTAAAAACTTCCAGTGATGAAGCACCCACAACTTTGGAAGGCAAACTGTTCCACTGGTGAATTGTCCTCACTGTTAGGAAGTTTCTCCTTCATTCCAGGTTGCTTCTCTCCTTGATTAGTTTCCATCCATTATTTCTTGTTCTGCCTTCTGGTGCTTTGGAAAATAAGTTGACCCCCTCCTCTTTGCGGTAGCCCCTCAAAGCGCTCCATGGCTTAGGGCCAGGGTATTTGCGAGACCGCCTGCTGCTACCGATAACCTCCCACCGGCCAATACGCTCTCACAGAGAGGGCCTCCTCGGGGTGCCGTCGGTCAGGCAATGTCGGCTGGCGGCCCCCAGGGGGCGAGCCTTCTCTGTGGGGGCACCCGCCCTGTGGAATGAGCTGCCTCCTGGAATACGACTGATCCCGGACCTCCGGACCTTCCATAAAGCCCTGAAGACGTTTTTATTTCATCAAGCCGGCCTAGCCTAAATGGTTTTTAATTGGGATTTTAAATTTTATGGATTTGGGGTTTTAAATTGGGTAGCCAATGATTTAATTCTTTTAATTATCTTAACTTTTGCATTTGTATGTTTTTTAATTTTGGCTGTTCACCGCCCTGAGTCCCTTCTGGGAGAAGGGCGGTATACAAATTAAATAAATAAATAAATAAATAAATAAATAAATAAATAAATAAATAAATAAATAAATGCTGAAATACTGCTTTCATGTCACCCTTAGTCCTTTCCTCCAGACTAGGCTCGTACAAAACTTGGTTGCAAGGTCTCTGTGTCTGGAAAAAAAATTCATAGAAAAAACTACCCATTATGGTAAGACAATGGTTAGCTTGGTTCAGTTTGCTTATGTAAAATCTGGAATCAAAAGCCCATTTTTGTGATATTATAAGACTCCCAGTCAAGTCTTTGTGTGCTGAATTTCTGGGAAATGGACCTTAAACTGGAATAAATAAAAGCATCATAATTGTCTTTTTTTCAGCTGGAGTGAATTTATTTATTTTATTTTATTTTATTGAATTTATATACCGCCCTACTCCCGAAGGACTCAGGGCGGTGAACAGCCATAGAATAAAAGATATAAATACAAAATTTAAAATAAAATAAAACGAATTAAATAATTTGGCTGAACAAATTTAAAACCCCAATAATTTAAAACCAAATTTAAAATTTCCATTTAAAAAGGGGAAAGACTTAGGTCAGGCCAGCTTGATGAAAGAAGAAAGTCTTGAGCGCGTGACGGAAGGTACGCAGATCCGGGATCCTCCGTATCTCCGGGGGGAGCTCGTTCCAGATAGTAGGTGCCCCCATAGAGAAGGCTCTCCCCCTGGGGGCCACCAGTCGACATTGTTTGGCTGACGGCACCCGGAGGAGCCCCTCTCTATGGGAGCGTACTGGTCGGTGGGAGGTTATTGGTGGTAGCAGGCGGTCCCGTAAATAACCAGGTCCTAAGCCATGGAAGCCATGTGAAGTTGATATTCGAATCTAAGCAAGATGAGGGTTGGTTAGTTCCTGAAGGGACCCTATCAGAAAATCCAGAGCAGTGGGCAATAGCAAATCACTATTTATGGAGATTCTCAGTCATCCAGGTCATGGCTGTCGTAAAGATGCTTTTTTCAGGAGGCAACTGGACTTTCTCATTTTTCTTTGAAGACCTTTCGCTTCTCATCCAAGAAGCTTCTTCAGCTCTGACTGGATGGTGGGGAATGGAGGTCAAAGCTGAAGAAGCTTCTTGGATGAGAAGCGAAAAGTCTTCAAAGAAAAACAAGAAAGTCCAGTTACCTCTTGAAAAAAGCACTTTTGGGACATTAGTGATATTGTTTTTGGAAAAGCTACGGGGACATGTTAAAAGAGCTCTGGGAAGCAAGCTCGACCAAGGAAGATTTAATTTTCATTTCTAACGTAAACAACTTGGACTTGTCTAATTTCAGCTGTTAAGCATGGGGCTTCACATCACTTCTAGAGTGAAACCGCTCTATTTAAATGGAAGGAAATTTATGGAAAGTGCCCCATTCAAACTAATTAAGTTGACTGTCTTTAAGAGGAACATGTCTTTATTTGCTGACTTAAGCCTGGATGTCTTAAGGTTTAGACATGATGGTTCCCAATGACTGTTGCAAGTCACAGGGGTTCTACAGAGTAAAGCTGTTTTAAATCGTTACCTTTGCTATCATCTGGGATACCTGAACTCTGATCCCAATTTCTTTTTGATAATTCGTGGCCAGATATGTGTTTGCAGGGGCATTTTTTCTTTTGACCTCTTTCAATAGTGCTTGAGACATAGGCACAAAGTAAGTCTTTAGAAATTGCAAATCCAATGTTAATCATTGCATCACCACATAATTGCTACCATACAATGGACTTTTAGTTGCACAATCCGGTGCACTTGGGGCTTATTGTATGCACTGAATGCTTTCTATATTAGCCCCCTTTCTATTCATTGTGCTATCTAATTTACCAGTAATTGTTTTCATGAACTTATCAAATTTTATCTTGGAGTTCATTAAAAACATGCTGGGCAAAGAGGATCAATTTACTAATTCAAGTTTATAAAAGAACAGGGATTTGTCCTTGAATTATACCATGGTTATTGCCACAGAAGCTTTGGAGATTAGATATTGCTGTACTTGAGAGCGAAATGATCCACTAAATGCAAAATTAGCAAGCTAACACCTTTTCAGGCACTGAATTTGAGGGGCCACAAATTTCCACAAAGAGGAGGTCATAAAGAAGCTGCCACCAAGAAGATGGAGTCAACCTATTCTCCAAAGCACCTGAAGGCAGAACAAGAAGCAATGGGTGGAAACTAATCAAGGAGGGAACCAACCTAGAACTAAGGAGAAATTTCCTGACCGTGAGAACAATTATCCAGTGTAACAGCTTGCCTCCAGAAGTTGTGGATGCTCCAACACTGGAAGTTTTTAAGAAGAGATTGGACAATTATTTGTCTGAAATGTTATAAAGTCTCCTGCTTGATCAGGGATTGGACTGGAAGGTCCAAGGTCCCTTACAACTCTGTTATTCTGTTATTCCATACCAAGAGTGAAATCTAAATTTTTTTGCTACCGGTTCTGTGGGCGTGGCTTAATTAGTGGGTGAGGCTTGGTCGTAAGGTGACTGGGTGGGCGTGGCCAAGTCAATGTCACTTCTTTGCCCTTTTTTAACCTACAAAACACAACACAACACAACTGGCTCACCCACAATGTAAAAGCAGCTGTGCTAGACCCAAAATGGCCCTTGCAACAAGCAGGAACCTCACACAGCCACAAAAAGCCCAAAAAACCAACTTTCACACTTTACACACACACACAACACAATACAACTGGCTCGCCCACAATGTAAAAGCAGCTGTGCTAGACCCAAAATGGCCCTTGCAACAAGCAGGAACCTCACACAGCCACAAAAAGCCCAAAAAACCAACTTTCACACTTTACACACACACAACACAACACAACTGGCTCGCCCACAATGTAAAAGCAGCTGTGCTAGACCCAAAATGGCCCCTGCAACAAGCAGGAACCTCACACAGCCACAAAAAGCCCCCAAAAACAACTTTCACACTTTACACACACACACAACACAATACAACTGGCTCGCCCACAATGTAAAAGCAGCTGTGCTAGACCCAAAATGGCCCCTGCAACAAGCGGGAACCTCACACAGCCACAAAAAGCCCCCCAAAACCAACTTTCACACTTTACACACACAAAATACTGGCAGCATTATTCCCTCCCCTTTTGAAGTGGGATAACTAAAGCAACAGCCCCCACATAAGCCTACTATTGTTTTAAAAGAGAAGAAGCAAACAGATAAACCACCCACATTCAGCTCTGACAGTGTGGGATGTAGCCCAACTCATGGTGCAGCCTTTCGCACCCAACACAAGTGTTAGGCTGAGTCTTGGCCTCCAAGGATTTGCCTGCCATTGTTTTACAACGTGGATTATTCCTTCCAACATGAGACATGTGCTGCATCTTCTAAAGCTAGAACTCCCACCAAGCTTTGGAGACCCCTTTCATTATATTACATCTGTTTTATTCATTAAACCATACTGTCTCTTCTGGTACACAGCAATATCACCAGCGTCAGAAATACGAATTATGTTCATGCATTTATTTATGCCTTTTATAAACGGCTTCAATCTTAAAAAGACTTCCACTCATTTGTAAATAAATTAATTGTTTGAAAACACCATACGCTTTCAAGAACCTCCTCCTCAATAAAGCAGGCATGAGAAAGCTCTCCAGGATTTTTTTCATTTATGTGGAGAAAGAGGGTGGAATACAGATGGCAACTGCAGTTTGGACTGTTTGATGAAATATTAAGGGCAGAGCATAGAACATAGAATAATAGTGTTGGAAGGGACCTTGGAGATCTTCTAATCCAACCCCCTACTCAGGCAGGAAACCCTATACCCGTGATGGCGAACCTATGGCACGCGTGCCACAGGTGGCACGCGGAGCCATATTAGTGGGCACACCAGCTCAGCTCTGGGGCGCATGCGCACGCCGGCCAGCTGATTTTCGGGCCTTCTGGGCCCACCAGAAGTAGGGAAACAGGCTGTTTCCTGCCTCTGGAGGGCCTGGGGGGTGGGGGGTGGGGAAGACTCGTTTTTCTTTCTTACCTGGCTCTAGATCCTCTCTGTGTATCTGGGAATGGCGAAAACAGCCTTTCCCACTCCCTTGGAGGCTCTACAGAGGCTGAAAGGGCCCATTTCCCCACTCCCGGTGGGACAGGAAGTGATGTTTTTTCCTGTCCCCAGCCTCCAGAGACTCCTAGAGAGGCTCCTAGAGACTCCTAGAGAGGTTCTGGAGGCTGGGGACAGCAAAAAATGTCACTTCCTGTCCCACCGAGAGTTGGGAAATGGGCCCTTTCAGCCTCCGTAGGGCCTCCAAGGGAGTGGGAAAGGCTGTTTTCGCCGTTCCCAGATACACAGAGAGGATCTGGAACCAGGTAAGAAAGAAAAACGGGCCTACCAGGCTATCATGTGCCAGGAGTGGGGGGGAGGGGGTTGCACACACATGTGCGTGGGCACATGCGTGCGCGACCCTCCCCCTCCCTCTCCTGGCACGCGATGGCAAAAAGGTTAGCCATCACTGCCCTATACCATTTCAGACAAATGGTTCTCCAATCTCTTCTTTAAACTCCCAGTGTTGGAGAACTCACAACTTCTAGAGGCATGCCATTCCACTGATTAATTGTTCTACTCGTCAGGCAATTTCTCCTTATATCTAGGTTGGTTCTCTCCTTGGTTAGTTTCTATCCATTGTTTCTTCTCTTGCTTTTTGGTGCTTTGGGAACTAGCTTGATTCCTTCATCTTTGTAGGAGCCGCTCAAATATTGGAGCACTGCCATCATGTCTCCCCAGTCCTTCTTTTCACTAGACTAGCCATACCCAATTCCTGTAACCGTTCTTTATATGTTTTAGCCTTCAGCCCCCAAATCATTCTTGTTGCTCTTTTCTGCACTCTTTCCAGAGTCTCAACATCTTTATATTGTGGTGACCCGAACTGGATGCAGTATTCCAAGTATGGTTTTACTAAGGCTTTGTAAGGTACTAGAACTTTGCATGATCTTGATTCTATTCCTCTGTTAATGCAGCCTAGGATTGCATTGACTTTTTTGACACACTCTTGGCTCATATATAAGGGATTGTCCACTAGGATTCCAAGATCCCTCTCACAATTACTGGCATTCAGCCAAGTTTCACCTAGCCTGTACCAATATAGTTGAGTGAAACTTTATCTTTAATAATGGATTTATTTGGTTGCAATGCAGGATTTGTGTGCAGACGATCCCCATCATCTTCTGTAATTTCTGAATAAAGTCAGTCACACTAGGACAGTGATGGCTAACCTTTTTGCCATCATATGCCAAATGTGGGAGCACGGGGGGGGGGGTCGCGTGTGTGTGTGCCCACACGCCCATAATTCAACGCGCCCCACTGCGCATGCGTACATGACCCCACATGCTCCCCCTGCTTTTGGCACGCGTTGGCACAGTGGGCCTGGTAGGTCCGTTTTTCACCCTCCCCAGGCTCCAGAGGCTTTCTTGGAGCCTGGGGAGGGTGAAAAATGGGCTTTCCCACCCCCCTGCAGGCAGCCTGTTTCCCGACTTCTGGTGAGCCTGGAAGGCCCGAAAATCAGCTGCCGGCACGTACATGCGTGCCGGAGCTGTGCTAGGGCAACCCTTGTATGCTCACTGATATGGCTCCGCGTGCTATCTGTGCCACGCATGCCATAGGTTTGCCATCACGGTGTTCTGTCCCCGTCTCACACACGCACACAAACAGATAGTCAGGGGTTAAATAAAACTGGCAGACAACAAATTCTTTTGATAAGAGGCTTGGCAGCAACCCAGTAGCTGCTTGCCAAGAACTTTAGTCATAGAGGGAGGAGTTGTTTCTCCGACAGATAAACCCAAACAAGATACACACAGTTCAAGAATTGTCAAGTCCAGTCCGTATTAAAGCCAAGGCAGATGACGTTGTTTCAAAGATACAATGTGTCTCGCTAGTAGTTTGTTTTGTCCGTCACAGAGTCTGAATGGCCACCTCACCCCCTTTTATCCCCTGTGGGATGTGGTCCAGTGACTCAGCCTAATCTCTGGCACGCCTCCTCTTCTGCTGCGCGCGCCTGTCTCTCTGACGCTGGCGTGGATCCAGCCAAGACTTATCTCCGTCACTGTCCGACTGTGTGGCGATATCTGGTTCCTGGCCAATCTCTTCCCCTTCGGGAGACACCTGAGGCATTGCCAGAGAGGAGGGTCCTGGAGAGGGAGGCCTGGCCAACTCCTCTCCTTCATGTTCGGAGCCTTCTCCCTCCAATAACACAGGCTCAGGTAACGGAGCCACAACACACGGCACTAGGAAAATCCACTCCTGCAGATCTTGTACTCCTGGCTGGCAGAGCTGACAATCTGACACTCAATAGATTAGTGTTTTAGCGTTCTTTACAAGCAAGCTTCCTCCATAGGAAAATGAAGGTGTAAATGATCTAAATCATATCTGCTGCACTGCATTTTATTTGGAATAATCAAATCTTCCTGCACTTGTAGAAGCCAGCAACGGTTAGGTTCTTTTGGCTTTGTAAGTGTTCATTGTATCAATTCCTTTCGTGCTGTTCTTGCCTGGAAAAATAGATATAGCCATTAACCGTGGACTCCAATGTGCACTGGACTCAGTGGGAGATATAAACCGTCCTCCATATAACCTAAAAGTTTTTCTATGCCTAAAAATGTCATGACATTAACATCCAATACCTTGGGATTTTTCTTGAAATGGAAGTTGAGAAATAATTCCTTTCCGCATAACAATTCACAAAATTGTTTCCTGGTCATAAAGAGTTGATAGACAAAGGATTTTATTATTTTAAATTTTTATTAATATAAATAGAAAGAGCAACATGTTCAAAATCCATATAGACAGTGTGTTGTCTGGTTACAATTCTGTAATTGTAAGCAAAGGCTTTAACTTTAAACCTTTAGACGGACATATTTATCTATAAAAAAGGATGTCATGAGGTTGGGTTCACTCTAGGGATTCTTGAATTTTCAAGTCCTTTTAATTTGGGGGAAAAAAAGCCTTCCTCAGTTGTGCAAGAATAGGCCAGGCTTTTGTCTGATGCATAGACCAGAGGGAAGATTGTGACATTTAAGTATTGTGACAGATTCTATTGCAGCATTTTAAGTAGAAAATCAAGGATAAAGTCCGAAATGGCGTTGCAATTTATAAAAGTAAGAAACCAGACTTTCATTTTAATTCCAATGTTAGCTGGCTTTTCATGCTGTGATCAGCTGCTCCCAAATTTTATGACAAATTATCTCTAGCCCCAAATCTCATGGGCTGTTTATTTTTATTTTTAAGAATAAAGTAACACTAAAACAGGAATGCCTGATAAACAGTTCTTTGAAACCGTTTCATTCCTTCCAGCCTACAACTAGTGAACATGTTTGGGGCATGCATATGATTTGTCTGCTGTAGACATTAAATTATAATATACAGCTGATGAAAATAAGTGCTCACCTGAGTTTAATGAAAGAACCTTATACCCAATCAATTGATCACAAAAGGTGGAAACTATTACTCAAAGGAGAGGGAGAGGGAGAGAGAATGAGAGAGAGAGAGAAAGAAAGAGAAAGAGAGACTGGCTTCTAATTTTTTTTACAATGCATGTGCAGGAGAAAAGAGTACAAGAATTTGAACCTTGATTTCAGCACAAATAGCACTTTCTGGAATTGTTTCATTATGGTTCCATTAGCTTTTCTGCAGCAGACCTATTCACTGAAAACTCTTATATTCCCGAATGCCTGTTTACCTGTTTCCAGTTCAGCTTGACATAAGCAACGCATAAGATTAGAGAAGTCGTCATATAATAGCCACACTTAAATAATGAAAGGCCTCTCTCGAAGAAGCTATCTTAGTCTTATTAGTAAGCCAGCATTTTCAGTCTCTTCTTTTCTATGCATTTAGGAGGGAGTTTTCTAAACACCACTACCACAAAAACAAAACAACAAAAACAACAACTCCTTGCAATGGAACAAATGAGAAACCTTAAGCATTAACAATGTTCCTTTCATGTTACAGTTAAAGAAAAATAAGCTTAGGACAAAACTTTATCAGATATTTTTTGGGGGGGTATAATATCCAAACGTTTAATTTACATTCTGATTAATATTCTTCCTCCCATCAGCTATTAAGTGGCTCCTTTCATTCTCCTGTCAAAATAAGACAAAAACAAAACAACAATAACAAAAAAACTGCTTGCAATGAAACAGGTGAGAAACCTTAAACATTAGCAATGTGCCTTTTATGATACAGTTAAAGAAAAATAAGCGTAGGACAAAACTTCGCCAGAATTTTTTTGGGGGGAGGGAAGATATAATATCCAAAGGTTTAATTTACATTCTGATGAACATGCTTCCTCCCATCAGCTATTAAGAGGCTCCTTTCATTCTCCTGTCAAAATAAGACAAAGGATATATTGAGTAAGCTCCTAAAATGTCTCTACTAGGCTTATGTGAATAGCTCTGATTTGATCTGAATAAAAGATTGCAATTTGAAGAAGCTTTTCATTAAAAAAAAAAAAGACTGAAGCGTATTAATTCAAGGGCTCCATCTTTTTTTTTAGGTCAAGTTTTTTTAATTTATAAGTATTATGAATACTCTGTGTTGTCCGGGCATTTCATTTTACAGAAGAAAAAAAAAAGTAACAGATGTTCTGATAGTAATAATAATAATAATAATACATATAATAATTATAACCATATTTATAATTATATTAGCTTGTTTATGATCATATTAATTCTATTAGCATACTTATAATTATAAAACAACATTTGTATTTTACTTATACATAACAATGCTCTTTCTTTATCTCATTTCTACCTCTTATCTCTAACCATTGATAAAACCTATTCCACGTTAAATAATACTCTGTATCTTCTTTATCTTTTAAGTTCAATGTCAAACTATCCATCTCTGCACATTCTAATATTTTCCGAATTATATTTTCATCTGGTGGGGTGTTTTCATTTTTTCAGTATTGTGCAAATACAATTCTCGTTGCATGTAACAACGAGAATTGTAACATTAAATATATAATCCCTTTATCATGTAACATTAAATATATAGTCCCTTTATCATAACTTTCTGATATTATACCTAAGAAAAACATTTCTGGCTTTAAATCTATATGCTCCTTAATCATCTTTTCCGACCATGTGTGTATTTTCGCCAATATTTTCTTGCCTTCATACATGGCCACCACATATGATAAGTACCTGGAGTCTGATTAGATTTCCAACGTTTAGCAGACATGTTTGTGAAACATTTTTGCTAATCTTGCCAGTGGCAGATGCCACCTATAAAACATTTTGTAAAGATTTTCCTGGCTCCATCTTTTTATTTCTAATATTCTCGGTACTAATTTGTTTCTTTCTCCTTCTCCTATGTAGACTCCTGTTCCTTATTTCCTACACAGATTCCAGATTAGAAGTGATCATGGAGGTGATCAGATCCAGCTTCTTCTGGCTCACTGCAGAAATTGAAAGAGCATTCCCTCACAGATGGCTAACTAGCTTCTGGGAAAATTCACCACTGTCTATGTCATTAATTCCACTCTCCAATTGCTTTTACTCTTAGGAACCTTTTGTAAGTTTTGTGCCTTTCTGTGACATAAATCCATTATTCTCTGCCCTGCACTCTGGAGTAAGAGGTGATTGTCTTTGCTGTGACACCTTTTCAGATATTTGAAGAATGCTATCATAATTCGATTCAGTTGACTTTTCTCAAAGCTCAACCTGCCAGTTTCCTTTAATCTGCCTTCGTAGACTTTGTTTCCAGTCCCTTCATCGTTCTCATTGCCCTTTGCTGAACTTATTCCAGTTCCTCTAAATTCGATATTGGGGGAGGAGGATTTTTAAATTAGACTTAGGACAAACTTTAACAGATCTCCCATTGATGTTGTTTGTGCTTAATTGTTTTGCAGTTACATTACCTTGCTAGCTTTTCTCCTTCTAACTAATCATTTAAAAGACTTTTAAGCCCTTGCATGGATTGTCTGACTGATACTAAAAAAAATATAATACAGTAGTGTGTATTATTGCTGACTGTTTCAAATGGTATTTTTCTGTTTTAATTATGTCGTCTATTAAGTTTTTCCCTCCCCCAAAACTGTTCTTTTTAACTGTTTGTGTTAATGAATTCAAATCACCATGACCCCTTTTGAAGATAAGAACTGAATAATAAATATTATTGTATGGGCAAGATACAAGTAATGGATTGAAATTTGTATGAGTATGTTATGGAAATTCCTTTAA
This sequence comes from Pantherophis guttatus, assembly GCF_059756535.1. NCBI lineage: Eukaryota > Metazoa > Chordata > Lepidosauria > Squamata > Colubridae > Pantherophis > Pantherophis guttatus. The sequence continues at coordinate 124,817,417 of NC_142067.1, forward strand.
AGTTGTAATTAAAGAGAAAAATATTGGAAGATACCTGTGGTTGGCTTTCACCTAATAAGGACCAAGATAGCAAAGCGATCTCCATGTTTAATACTCCTTATTATGGCTCATAATTCTAAGTGCTTCCTACCATTACTTTTGACAGCAATTGATGTATTCTTTCCCATGTCACTGTCCTGAACTCTTTAAAGTTGTAATTAATTGCATTTTGGGAAGAAAATAGAAAACAATTAATCTTTTAACCTTGACACGGAGGCAAAGGAGTTGGGATGAACATTGAATGGGAAGGTACAAATAATTGTGATGACCCAACCATCTGAAAAAGGAGATTTTTAAAAAGTTTGAGAAGAGCTCAGTTATTTTCTATGTACCTAGATTTAATAATCAGGGCATGAGAATTTCCACATAGTTTGGCTTACACTATGCATAATTTATAACACAGAGCTGTTGCCAAGTGTGTTTTTGTTATTTTTAAAAGGTATTTTCTTTTTACGCGGTCTTTATAGTAGACTTAAGTAGAATAGGTTTAAGAGAAAAATGCACCCCAGAGAGATCAAACTTGAATTTATATTGTAATGTAGCTGCTGGATACGCAGTACAAATACAATACAAATTACATATTTTTTCCTATTATTTTAGAACAATGCAATGCATGTTACGTTCTAAAATGTAAGTGTGTGTGTGTGTCTTCCCTCTACCTACTTATTTTCTCTCCCTTCCTTCCTTCCTTCCTTCCTTCCTTCCTTCCTTCCTTCCTTCCTTCCTTCCTTCCTTCCTTCCTTCTTCCCTCCCTCCCTCCCTCCCTCCCTCCCTTCTGCAAAAAAGTAAAAAATAAGAATTATAATAACTACAGATTATATAAACACTGCAACTGTAAATCTCCCATCATTATCTATATATGAGTTGAAAGGAACAAATGGTGAAATCAAAACATTAGCATTTTCCCATAATTACCTTGTTTTCATATAATGCACATTTTTAAAAAGCAAAACATAATACTAAATTAAGATCGGCTAGGGAGATTGTAGTGTCTGGTAGTCATACAGGAAGAAAAAAAATATATGTTAAAGCCTGGTCAGATCTGCTTTAGGCTTGCAAGAAAAAAACCAAATCTTTATTTGCTAGTAGAAAAGCTCTAAATTGATGTTTGTCAAGCCTTACATGTAGCTGAGACCTTCATATCTTCTGCTTGATTTCACCTGAAAAATCCCAGGATAACACAGAGATGTCTTTGTGCTGGATTCTCATTCTCTGTTATGGATCATAATGCTAGATTATTCCTATCAGTCATTGAGGTTTTTGTTTTTTTAAAAAATCTCATCATATGGGCCCCATATCATTATGTCAAACCCCACAAATGACATTCTGCATATTGCATGGGAGAGACAGGCAACTTTAGCCTGTTTCAGAATGATACAGTCCACTTTTCTTTATGCGGTCAAGAGACAGGAATATGCAGATGTTGCATTATGTCATTTCCCCATGTACATAGATATAGCTGTGTCTTTCCTTTTCTCAGGGACTGTATCTACCATTCTGTATTTTACCTTCTTCAACACTGTTGAGTGTCAGCTCTGGACAATTCCTTAATTCATGCATTGCATTTTCTGCTGTTCCCATTGTCCGATTCTCAAATATTGCCTGAATAAGTTCCTGAATTTTCTTAGCAAGATTTCAGAAGTGGATTGCCATGGCGTTTTCCTAGGGATGAGAGAAAGTAACTGTAGAGCCAAGAGCCTTGGTAGTACAGTGGTCTAAGGCACCCTGTTATTAAGCTGGTTATTAAGACCAGCTGCCTGCAATTGCTGCAGGTTCGAATCTCGCCAAGGCTCAAGGTTGACTCAGCCTTCCATCCTTTCTAAGGTAGGTAAATTGAGGACCCAGTTGTGGGGGCAATAAGCTGACTTTGTATAAATATACAAAAGGATGAAGGCTATTGCTGAGCACATTGTAAGCCGCCCTGAGTCTCCGGAGAAGGGCGGCATATAAATCAAATTAAAAAAAAAAAAAACCTGCTCATTCATACCTAAGGTATGGGACTAGAATTCATTGTCGCCTGGTTTCTAGCCTGATGCTTTAATCACTACACCAAACTGGCTCTTGGTGCTTTGTCTATAATCATCTAAAGTGCCAAGGACTAGGAATTTAGTTACTGATTGTGGGTATGGATCGCAAATTTTAATTTTTAATTTTTTTATGTATTTATTTTGTAAATAAAGTTATTCTAAATCTAAGTCTAAAGACATAGAACTGGCTCTATATGTCTGACGGTTCCTAATAGGGATGAAGGTGTGAAGAACGGTTACAGGAACTGGGCATGGCTAGTCTAGTGAAGAGAAGAGAAGAGAAGGACCAGGGGAGACATGATAGCAGTCTTCCAGTATTTGAGGAGCTGCCACAGAGAGGATGGGGTCAAGCTATTTTCCAAAGCACCTGAAGGCCAGACAAGGAATAATGGATGGAAACTGATCAAGGAGAGATTCAACCTAGAAATAAGGAGAAATTTTCTGACAGTGAGAACATCAACCCATGGAACAGAAGTTGCCTTCGGAAGTTGTGGGAGTTTCATCACTGGAAGCTTTCAAGAAGAGATTGGACTGCCATCTGTCAGAAATGGTGTAGGGTCTCCTGCTTGGGTGGGGGGGTTGGACTAGATGACCTACAAGGTCCCTTCCACCTCTGTTAATCTGTAATCAGTGTTTTGTCATCCGTGAAACCTGAATACAATCTCCTGGATAAAATAAGAATTTAAAATGAGGCAAACACTATAGAAATTTCTTGAAAACGACAAACTGACTTATCTATCAACCAGGAAAAGGAAAGGAATGCATGTTTGAGGTAACTCGTCATTGTAGGCATTTGTACTCAAAAGTTAAAAAATAAATAGCCATGACTCAGAATGTTCCGTACGAATGCAATATATTTGCCTCAAAATGTGTTGGGTATGTTTCTGAATGAATCAGTCTCTTGCCGTCTACTGATGATGATGAAGATAAGTGATGATGACAACGGAGAAGATGATGCTTTTACTGTATTATCGGGATGTTCCTGGTTGAATTTCTGTGAACAAGGTTCACAACATCTGTTCATTACTTAGGGCCAATCTAGATGATATGTGACTTGCATGACTGCTTTTCATTTATCTCTATGTTTGTCTTAAAATAGCAGTGACAGCAGAATTAGCTCGGAAAGGGCTCTCTCTCTTTCTCTCTGTAACCTAATAACAGTTTTCTTTCCAAGACAAATAACTTCAAAGACACTGTTTTCATTGGGATCACAACTTGCAGCAAAAGGTTGAACTTGCTCTTAAACGCCGTGCTCCCATATATTATTAAAGAGCTCTGGGGGTATAGAAGGAAGAAAGAATAAGTGAAATATAATCACAGTTTTATTTCCCCATGTGGATTATCTTCTCTGAAATGCTAGGCAAGAACAGATACTATCTATCAACAATGAAGTGGGAAACAATTAACAGTCAGGCCCTGTTAGAATTTAACTTTATTTATTTATTTATTTATTTATTTATTTATTTATTTATTTATTTATTTATTTATTTATTTATTTATTATTGCGATTTATATGCCGCCTTTCTCCCTGGGGACTCAAGGCCGCTTACAAAATGACAAATTCCAATACAAATCACAATGAAATAAAATTAAAATCAGCGACCCTATTAAAAACAATTTAAAATTATGACAGTGTACCCCCAAACGGATCAGTTGAGTTGACGAAAGAGCCACGTCTTCAGCTCGCGACGGAAGGAAAGAAGGTCGGGGGCTGTCCTGAACTCGGTGGGCAATCCATTCCAGAGGGTCGGGGCTCCCACAGAGAACCATCTCCTCCTGGGGGCCGTCAGCCGACATTGTTTGGCCGACGGCACCCTGAGGAGGCCAACTCTGTGAGAGTGCACAGGATGGTGGGAGAGCGGCTGGAGATGGTCCTGCAAGTATCCCGGGCCTAAGCCATGAAGGGCTTTATAGGTGAGCACCAGCACCTTGAAATGTATCCGGAGTGCCACCGGCAACCAGTGCAGCTCACGCAGGAGAGATGTTACCCAGAAGTATCTAGACACCCCCGTAACTACCCGCGCGGCTGCGTTCTGGACTAGCTGGAGCCTTCGGATGCATCCCAAGGGCAGCCCCATGTAGAGGGTGTTACAGTAGTCCAACCTAGAGGTAATGAGGCATGAGTGACCGTGGCGAGGGCATCCCGGTCTAGAAAAGGGCTTTGGGGTGCTTTTATTTCTCATTTGCAAAAATCTTCTCAGCCATGGAGAATGAAACAAAACCAACAGCACAAATATATTATTTAAGATTATGGAGCCCTATCAGCCAATCTCTAAACTGCTACCAGATCAAGGAAGGCTTTGAAAAAGATACAATATTCTCAAAAGAATACAAGATCTACTGACTTTTCTTAATGAACAGTATTAGAATATGAAATACAGGTATCTCAATGAACTGATAAATGCTTGCATATACCTTGAGAAGGGAAATTACTGACCTCTGTTCATTGAGGTCCTCGACTGCAGAGACCTGGCTGATCTCATGTGTGTTGGTGTGTATGGGAGAGAGGTGTTGTGTGGAGTGATGGAGTGGGGTGGAGTGCAGTGGGTTGGAGAAATGAACCAACAGTTTCTTCATGCTTACAATCTTTGCTCATTCAAAGCAAAGAATAACACAGGATCCTGTTACACAATCTGGCATTAGATATATTTCAGTTTTATCTCCATAGCACTAACTTTGTGAAGTAGGGTGAACGGAGTGAAGACTTGTGTCTTCTGGTTTTGTCATGCCACAGCATATAACCTTTTATTTACTGTTGTTGCTCTCCAGCCCCATCTAGTGGCCGGAGAGACAAATACCAAGTATATTGTTTGAAGCTGACCCAACCCCTTTACCCATCATCCTGCACTCTCAAAACAAGTGAACGCTGGGAAGCTAGACTCCATTTCCTTTAGCATTTGGAGAAGGCAGAAGCACAAAGAAGAATCCATCTTGATCTATGGCATATGGTCATCCAAGGGGAAAAAAAAAAAGAGCCTTGATAGTACAGGGGTTTAGTGCACCCTGTTATTAACACAGCTGCCTGCAATTTCTGCTGGTTCGAATCTCTCCAAGGCTCAAGGTTGACTCAGCCTTCCATCCTTTCTAAGGTAGGTGAAATGAGGACCCAGTTTGTGGGGGCAATAAGCTGACTTTGTATAAATATACAAAAGTAAGAAGGCTATTGCTTAACGCATTGTAAGCCGCCCTGAGTCTCCGGAGAAGGGTGGCATATAAATCAAATTTAAAAAAAAAAAAAAAAAAAGGACAAACTCACATCGCACACACAGAGCATCTCCCTGTGAGATTTAAATTGCTTGTATTTATAAATTGTTATGTTCAGCAATAACTCAATACTGTCTATCTTGCATTTGGTTCTCATGGTATCAATGGTGGGTTGCCCCCCGTTCAGACTGGTTCACAAGAACCAGTAGTAAAACCGGTGGGAGGTTCCTCCCACTGACCCAGACATCATCGAAGTTGATCTGCGGATGCTCAGAAGTGTGCGCGAGTGAGCGAAGCGGTAGTAAAGGTAAGTAGAACCCACCCCTGCATTGTATGTATCCCTATTTTCCCCAGTTTCACCATATCCTGTTCTTTCAATAAAGCATTCAGATCTACGCCCACGGTCTGTTTTATTGGAGGATAGGTGAGTTTAGCTGCATGTCGAGCTGCAGACAGACTAATGTGTAGTTGGGATAGAATAGGTCTTGTTCTATCATACATTGATTTTCACACTTGCACCATCTATACGCTGTAACTCAAGTGTGAAATCTTCTCATGGGAGATTCCAAAAAGGTGTGGTGTGCTACTAGCCTTATTAGTAATTAGTAATAGTTATTAGTAATAGTTTGATTTTCAGGCAGCTATAACTAGCTGCTGTGTAAAATACCAAACTATTGTATCAAGAAATTAATGCCACAACACATAGTGAACCAGTTTAAAATGTTAAGTAAAACATTGGGATTAGGTCATCTAAATGGCCTCCTGATACCAATAAATAAGTAAAATAGCAATATATGCTCTTCTTTAGCAATCTAAAAACAATATTTGAAAAAGACATAAGCAAACTATGTTAGCATTGAACAAAAAACACAATTGGATTCTGTCCATCTCTCTGTCTCAATGGTTCTTAAATGTTTTGACCTATTTTCTCCTTTTCCATGTCTCAAAAAATTTCATTACCTCTTCCTCCCCCCAAAAAATACGAGAGCATCTTGACAACAGCTAGAAATTGGATCCTCATCTCACAAACACACAATTCTTGCTTCTGCGCATGCTCCAACATGGCGATGCCGGCCTGAGTCGCTGTCAGGACGGAGAGCATTTTGGGGGTTTTGGGGTCTCCTGGGGCTGTCAGTACCATCGGCAGCCCCACCCCCGCCCGGGAGAGTTTCCCCTCAACCCGTTGAGGGCTTTTTCGCCCTCCGGAATGCTTGGGTGAGGGGAAGGCAAAGAAGAACGCCGCGGGAGGCTGCAGGACGCCGCGAGGCGCGCCGCGAGGCGCCCCGTGAGGAGGATTAGGGAAATTGGCTGCAGCGATGCCGGCTTCTTTCCCGCTCACTGGTCGGCGGCTGTCAGAACAGCGGCGACGACGTGGCAGGACCAATGGTGCCGATGGTGGACTGAGGGCGTTCTGGCACTGGCGGTGGAGTTGCAGAGTTGCAGCGGCAATGGCAGCCGCTGCGCAGCGATTGGGAGGGGATGTTTAGCTGGATAAAGATGGCTGCGAAAAAGGGTGAGGTGGAGGTTGTTGGACATTCGATGCTGGCGGAGAGGCGAAGCGGAGGTCGCCAACGGAGGCATGATATGGCTCAAATGACGAGGGGATGGAAAGATCTGGGGTTGGAGAGTCAGGTGGATGGCTCTGGGATGGGGCCTCCATGGGTGGCCTCTCCTCCCCCTCCTCCCCCCCCCTTTCTGGCCCTGTTATCGGCCTGGGAGTCAGCCTTCCTCCCCCCCCCTCACCCTCTCCTCTCCCTTGTGTATATATCTATCCTCCTACGGAATTACTGGGCAACTACTGGGCAGCTTTATTTGTACCCCACTTCAAATCAAATCATATTAATTACTTCCATCGAACTCCCGGCAGATGGGGACTTGGACAGTATTTTGTGGACCCTGAGGGAAGTTGGCTGTTTGAACCATCTTTTATCAGAAGGGATGATACCATCAAATTCCTTGCCTTTGGACATCTGGCCAACCACTGTGAGAGGGTGGCTGGGAAAAACTTTTCTCCCGCTGACTGTATAAACTAACTCCTTCCGCTGCTGTGAGAGAGCAGGGGATTCCGGGTTGCTGCTTATAAAAAGACCTTCTGTCCTAGGACTCTGTGGACCCTACCAAACTGCCTTCCCATTCTGATTTTACTTGATGTACTCGGCGGCGGAGCTATGTGCACTGCGAGACTCCCCCCTCTCGCAGGTTTGGCCCTCCACTCTATCGAGGGCCTACCTTAATGACGGGCTTTGGAACCCCGAGAGGTGGCATGGTGCGAGAAGGGGGTTGAGGGGTTTTTTAGCTAAATTTTTAACCAAAATTTTAAGGGGACCCGGGAGGAAGGGAGGGGGTTGTAAAAGTGGACCCGGGGGGGTTCAGATAGCAACTGAGCGGGGTGATGGGTCGATTGGCTGCAACAGAGGGGTCGTGAAAGGAAATTTAACCGGGGAGCAGGGGGACGATAGGAAGGGCTGTGTAATTGAAACAATGAGTGGGAGGGGCAGGTATGACGGGCGCAGGGGGCCATATCATGTGCTGGGGGTGCGCACACGCTGTTTACAAGTAATTACGCACCCCGGCCCCCAATGCGCGACTCGTGTCCTGGGTTGTGCAGAGTCTCAGGCCCAGGGTCCGCGGCTGATGTTGTGTAATGCCAGGTCGGTTGTTAATAAAGCCCCCCTCATTTGTGATCTTATTTTAGAGGGGGGTGCGGACCTGGCAGGTATTACGGAGACCTGGTTGGGCCAAGAGGGGGGGGTCCCCCTCGTTGAAATGTGCCCACCAGGTTTCTGTGCATTTCATCAGCCAAGGGCCCAGGGGAGGGGTGGGGGAGTGGCGGTGATTATTAGGGAGAGTCTTTGTCCGAGGGAGACCACTGTTCCTCAGATAGCCGGATGTGAGTCCCTCTTTGTGAAGTGGGGCCGTGGGGTGCAGATGGGTTTGCTGACTGCGTACCTGGCTCCCTGCCACGTGGCAGCGACCCTGCCCGAGCTACTCGACGTCATTGCCGGGGTGGCGGTTGACACCCCCAGACTTATTGTCATGGGGGATTTCAACCTTCCGTCGCGGGTGAGGCGTCAGAGGCGGCTCGGGAGTTCATGGCTTCCATGACGGCCATGGACCTGACCCAGTTAGTTCAACGCCCGACTCACATAGGGGGACACACTCTGGACCTGATTTTTGTCTCTGGTCAGTGGTTGAATGATCTTGGTAGAGGGGACCTAGACATCAAACCCTTGTCATGGACAGATCATTCGCTCCTTCACTTGGACTTTCCTACCGCTTTCCCCCGCCGCAGGGAGACGGAACCGACCAAATAGTTCCGTCCCAGGCGCCTGATGGACCCCGAAAGGTTCCTGACGGAGCTTGGGCCGTTTCCTGAGACTCTGGCACACGACTCGACTGAAGAGCTGGTGGCCGCCTGGGAGAGTGCGGCCACTGGAGCTTTGGACCGCGTCGTGCCTTTGCGGCCTCTGACCCGATGCCGATCTCAATTGGCTCCTTGGTTCTCTGAGGAGCTGAGAGAGATGAAGCGTTGGAAAAGACGCCTAGAGAGCATTTGGAGGACTAGTCAATCTGATTCCGACCGGACACAGGTGAGGTCTTATATCAAGACCTACCTAGTGGCGATAAAAGCGGCGAAATCTAACCATTTTTCCGCTCTTATCGCATCTGCAGAGAACCGCCCAGCCGCCCTGTTTAGGGTGACCCACTCCCTTCTTCGGGGGGGAGTGCGGGAAGATCCCTTGCAAGGCCGCGCTGAGGATTTTGTGCAATTCCTGCATGATAAAGTCGCTCGGATTCGGGATGGCTTGGACTCCGATTGGATGAGTCCAGGGGAGGAGACAGGGGCAGGCCTTGAGAATATTATCTGGGAGGAGTTTGATCCTGTGGCTCCTGAAGATGTGGACAGGGTTCTGGGTAGGATTAGTGCCGCCACATGTTTATTGGACCCGTGTCCCTCCTGGTTGGTACTGGCCTCCCGGGAGGTTACACGAGGCTGGCTCCAGGGGATTATAACTGCTTCTCTGAGTGAGGGTGCCTTTCCCGCCGCCTTGAAAGAGGCGGTGGTGAGGCCCCTCCTCAAGAAGCCTTCCCTGGACCCGGCTGAATTAGTTAACTACCGTCCGGTCTCCAACCTTCGTTTTGTGGCGAAGGTTGTTGAGAGTGTGGTGGCACGACAACTGCCCGGGCACCTGGATGAAGCTATCTATCTAGACCTGTGCCAGTCGGGCTTCAGGCAGGGGCACAGCACAGAAACGGCATTGGTCGCGTTGGTGGATGATCTCTGGAGGGCTCGGGACAGGGGTTGCTCCTCTGTCCTAGTCCTATTAGATCTCTCAGCGGCTTTTGATACCATCGACCATGGTATCATGCTGCGGCGGTTAAGAGGGTTAGGAATAGGGGGCACCGTTCTGCGGTGGTTCTCCTCCTTCCTCTCCGACCGCTCGCAGTTCGTGTTGGCAGGGGGGCAGAGGTCGACCTCGAGGCATCTCGCATGGGGAGTGCCACAAGGGTCGGTCCTCTCGCCCCTTCTGTTCAACATTTATGTGAAGCCACTGGGTGAGATCATCCGTGGTTTTGGGGTGAAGTGTCATCTGTACGCTGATGATACTCAGCTGTACATCTCCACCCCAGACCACCCCAACGATGCCCTTGATGTGATGTCTCTCTGCCTGGAGGCCGTGCGGGTCTGGATGGGGAGGAACAGGCTCAGACTCAACCCGTCCAAGACCGAGTGGCTGTGGCTGCCGGCGTCCCGATATAGTCAGCAGGTGCCATCGCTGACTATTGGGGGTGAATCTTTGCCCCCCACAGAGAGGGCTCGCAATCTGGGTGTCCTCCTGGACGCACGGCTGTCTTTAGAAGAGCATATGACGGCCATGGCCAGGGGGGCCTTTTATCAGGTTCGCCTGATCCGCCAGTTGCAGCCCTTTCTGGACCGGGACGCCTTGCGCACGGTCACTCATGCCCTTGTCACCTCCCGGCTGGACTATTGTAATGCTCTCTACATGGGGCTCCCCTTGAAGAGCACTTGGAGGCTCCAACTGGTCCAGAATGCGGCCGCGCGGGTGATTATGGGCGCAACTCGTTGTGCCCGCGTGCCACCCCTCCTGCGCGAGCTGCACTGGCTCCCAGTGGTCTTCCGGGTGCGATTCAAGGTGTTGGTTACCACCTTTAAAGTGCTCCATGGCATAGGACCCGGGTACCTTCGAGACCGTCTTCTGCCACCAATAGCCTCCCACCGACCAGTCCGCTCCCACAGAGAGGGTCTCCTCAGGGTGCCATCAGCCAAGTTATGTCGGCTGGCGACACCCAGGGGGAGGGCCTTTTCTGTGGGAGCCCCAGCCCTGTGGAATGAACTGCCCCCGGAAATACGCAAGATCTCCGACCTCCGAGTGTTTCGTTGCGCACTGAAGACCCTGTTGTTCTGCCAGGCAGGGCTATCAACTTAATAATTTTAATTGGGGTATTTTAAATGTTTGGGGTTTTAAATCGGCCAAATCTATGTAATTATTTTAATTTTTAATTATTGTTGTGTGTTGTGTTTTTAAATTGGCTGTACACCGCCCTGAGTCCTTCGGGAGAAGGGCGGTATAGAAATAAAATTATTTATTTATTTATTTATTTAATTACAAATTGCTCCATTAAGCCCAGGATAGGCCTAAATTACTCCTTTGGTGATGTTTGCCCCTAATTTAAGAACCACTGATTTATCTATTCCTTCAATACTGTTGTATATATAAAAAAATAGGAACAGATTAATATGCTACTTTTTAAGGAAGTGATTGTTGGAATATTCACCCTTTTAAACATTATCTTCTCTCATCGTTCCTGCTGTTTTCCAAATATAGCCCTATTCTAAATTCTGATAGAATTGACGAAGTATAATCTTTCGTAGCTCTTTTTAAGTTGTTGTTATATAAAAATGTTTCAAAATACCAAATGAACATTCATTTTATAATCTTCACTGTGGTCTGTAAAGAAGAAATCAGAAATATATTAAAAGGGTTAGTATGTACATCATGAACTTTCTTGAAGTACCAGGGTATGGTGGGTTGGTAGTGTTTAATTGCAGAAACAAAGACTACTTTTTAAAAATTAACAAATTAAGACAACAAGAATTAAACTTTTTTAAAATAACCCAATTATCAACAATTATCTAGTAGTGACGATGTTACCTAATTTGAGAAATGAAATCTCTGCAAGAAAAGAACAAAGCTCAAAAAACACCAAGGACCCCTCATTTCAATCCTGAGCTACAAATACTCTCCTTTATCCATAATGCAATCTATCCTTTGCATATTATTATCACCATTACATTTTTTTATTTATTTTATTTATTTATTTATATTTGAATTTATATACCGCCCTTCTCCCCCTAGGGACTCAGGGCGGTGAACAGCCGAAATTAAAATACATACAATATAAAAGTTAAGATAGCTAAAATAAATTAAACCAATCGGCCCCCAATTTAAAACCCCAAAGCTATACAATTAAAAACTAACCCATAAAAAAACCTAATTAGGCTAGGCCGGCTTGCTGAAATAAAAACGTCTTCAGGGCCTTACGGAAAGTGCGGAGATCCGGGATCAGTCGTATTCCGGGAGGAAGCTCACTCCAGAGGGCGGGTGCCCGCACAGAGAAGGCTCTCCCCCTGGGGGTCGCCAGCCGACATTGCTTGACCGACGGCACCCTGAGGAGGTCCTCTCTGTGAGAGCGTATTGGCCGGTGGGAGGTTATCGGTAGCAGAAAGCGGTCTCGTAAATACCCTGGCTCTAAGCCATGGAGCTCTTTAAAGATGAGAACCAGCACCTTGAAGCGCACCCGGAAGACCACCAGGAGCCAGTGCAGCTCGCGCAGGAGAGGTGTTATATGGGAGTGCCATGTCGCTCCCATAATCACCCGCGCCACATTTAGACTGCATACTCCCCCAAAAAATACACTAGATGGCAGCAAAGTAAACCAGAAAATCCTATGCTTCCCTCTAGAGGTCATCTCGATTTGGCAGCTGTGGTTCAAAAACAAGCATCGTAAGTAATTGCACCCTCAAATAAATATATCTAATTATAAACAACCTAGGTTCATCAAAGCAGAGGATGCTTAAGGGAGTGGGGGGGGGATGGTCCTTGGGTTTTGAGGTTTTCATGTTGCACCTCTGTTGACTGGCATGTACAGATTCCTGTAATGATGCGGGGTTATCCTGAAGTACGTAAATCTGAAAGTGATTGATTACTTTATAGTGTAGACTGACAGATTCAACAGGCAAGGCCCTTAGCATTATTACTCTCGCAGTGTTTTTAACTGAAGAAGATTTGCTTAATCTTTGCAGTATAAAACTGCATGACTTTAAGGAGGGATCTTAAACATTCCATCATCAGGCACTACGGTGAGAATCTAACTAAATCTCAGATATCCTGGTTACTCTTCAAGTGTGAACCTCCTTAGCCTATTTAGTTCTAACACTCTTCCTTTTTTTGCTGGGATGAGGAGTCTGTTATTCCTGCCTAGATAAAATCTTCCACGATTTTCTCCGAAAGCTTGGCTTAATTTAACTTTCTTAAAAAAAAAAAAAAATCTCATTCTTCCTAAAGATTATAAATAAGGAATTAATTCTCCCCTTGAAATCAGTAAGTCCCTATTAGAGAATCGTTATGAGATCTCTTGCGTTCAGCTTCTCTTTTCATTTTGCACATATCAGTTTAGTTCAACTTAACATTTGGAATCCAAAGACTTTGTTCTGGAGTGAATTAAAGAGGAGGGGAAAAAAGCACATGGGTACCTGCGGTATCCATATTAAAATATATATATATATAAGAGCATGGAATCGGAGAGGGCAGCATTAAATCAGAAGGAAGAGGAAATTGTGATATTATTTCTCAAATCTCTTTTGTGTCGGGTGCGGGGAATAGCATTGGCTGAAGAATCCTTTTGTTCATGCCTTCTCATTTTCCACTCTTTGCAGAAAGGCTACCTACATGATTGGATGCGGTGCATTCACAGTATATTAGCATGGATATGTTCTCCTTTTCAGTCTGTGCCTGAGAAGCTTTGACTCCAACAACTCGAAATAGAACGATTTCTGTCCTTCCCTGCCTCTCAGACTTTCTCTATTTTTTCTCTCTTTGCTTTCCCTTTCAGATTTTTTTTTTTCAAAGAACGAGGTCTACACACAATATATTCTGAATTAGGGAAGGGAGACATAGTGATGTAAAGGGAAGCTTAATGGTATATAGTATTAAAAGAAACCCCTCCCCCCAACAACAACACAATCCTCCCACTCTTTGCATATGTCTTCTGATTATGACGCTAATGAACCAACTAAAACAGATGCATAGATTGACTAGTGTCCTTCATAATCAATGGGTGTCAGTCATGACTATTTTTGCACTTAACGTCTCACTTCCAAAGGTAACATCTCTCAAAAGTGCACCTTTAACACAAGTTAAAGCTTCTGTCTGATGGTTTTTCTCCCCTCGTTTTGTTGTGGCTCCGTTACCTGAGCCTGTGTTATCGGCAGGAGAGGACTCCGAGAGTGAAGGAGAGGAGTTGGCAAGGCCTCCCTCTCCAGAACCCTCCTCTCTGGCAATGCCTTTGGTGTCTGCCGAAGGTCAAGAGATAGGCCCGGGGCCAAGCACGTCCACGCAGCCACAGGTGGACAGTAATGAAGAAGATGAGTCTTGGCTGGATTCTCAGTAGCGTCGCAGAGATAAGCGCACGCAACAGAAGAAGAGGCGTGCCAGGGATTAGGCTGAGTCACTGGACCACACCCCACAAGGTATAAAAGAGGGTGTGGTGGCCGGTTCAGCTCTGTGACAAGCAAAAAACGGATATCGGACGACCTTCTTTGTATTTACTGGACTTTGTTGATTATTGTGTATTGGCTTTGTTCCCGGACGAAGGGAGAAACTCCCCCCTCGTGAGTAAAGAATACCTGGCAGCCAGCCACTGGATTGCTGCCGGATAAACTGTTGTCAGCTGAGTTCTTTAACTGTTGCCTGTCTGTGGGGGTGCGTGTGTGAGACGGGGACGGAACACATTTCTGTTAACTCTTTTGGCTGTGTAGTACGTTAACAAAAATTCAGCCTTGAATGTGATGTTTAAGGAAATTCTTTTTTTTTTCCCCTGTCTCTTTTTCTCTCCACCTTACCATTCTCAAACACGTGATGTGATGGTGGGGAGATTTTAAGAATAATTCCCTCCTCCCACTTTTACTATCAATAAATATGCCTGAAACACATATTGATTTGACCAGCAGTGTTAAATGCAACCCGTAGAGAAAGGGGGCAAGGAGAGTTTATTTATTTATTATTTATTCTTCTCCTGCTGGACTCAGGGCGGTGAACAGCCAAGAATAAAAAACATCAATACAAAATTTAAAATTATTAAAAGAATTAAACAAATTTTGGCCCAGATTTAAAACATCCCAACTAAAATCCGTTGCAATTAAAATATCTAAAGGGGGGGGTTTACGCCAGCCCAACTTGGTGACATAAAGAAGTTTTGAGGGCACGGCAAAAAACACGGAGATCTGATATCCTACGTATCTCCGGGGGCAGGTCGTTCCAGAGGGCAGGTGCTGCCATGGAGAAGGCCCTCCCCCTGGGGGTCGCCAGCCAACATTGCCTGGCCGACGGCACCCTGAGGAGTCCCTCTCTGTGAGAGCGTACTGGCCGGTGGGAGGCTATCGGTGGCAGAAGGCGGTCCCGTAAGTATCTCATAAGGCACGGATAATGTGTCTTCAGTGAGTTGACAAATAATGGCCACAACTTTTAGTGGTTATAGCAAAAACGAGGCTTTGGTGCTGTGTAGAAAGCAAATACCAATTTTTGTGATCCCTGCTGGTTGCATAATTTTTCTCCAACTGGGGGAGAAACAAACCTGTAACAGGTATTGACTCTTAGAATGCATTGGTCTTTCTTTTCTTTAGCAAGGATATCTAAAATGTTTTTTTTTTTTTTGTAAATATTTTTTTTTTCTTTTCAAACTTAAACATAAAATATAACTTTCAAGAGCAGAGTCTCGATCCGGTCCATAGATGGTTACCACGCTTACATTTCTTTAACAAGCTCCATTCACAATTTCCCATTACATCTTTTACAAATGAAAATTCAAAACATAAAAAAGCAAGTTTTAACATAAATTCTAACATCTTCATCTAAGCAAATCCATTATATCAATACAATTTTAATTTCAAATTAACTTTCACTCATTTTTATATCTATATATCAAACTTAATTATATCTTGTTCTTCTTCACCTTATATCTTTTACCATCAGCATCAAAAAAAAATTTTTTAAACAATATTCTAACCTCTTATTCTAATTATTTACCCTACAATTTTATCACCACAAATCTTAATTTCAAATTCCATACCACTCCATTTTATTACACTTTATAAGATAACATTCCATCTAATTCTTAATCTCTTGACCCTTACCTCGATTCTTAATATCTTAAACTTTATCAATTTATCTTTGATTTTATCCAACTTATCATCTATTACACTTTTCATGTTACACAGATTTATCACACCATACCTCCCTCTATTATTTGGCTATTATCCAACGTATTCTGTTTGGCTGATATCTAAACTGTTTTGTTGTTTTTTTTAATTTGATTTATATGCCGCCCTTCTCCGGAGACTCAGGGCGGCTTACAATGCGTTAAGCAATAGCCTTCATCCTTTTGTATATTTATACAAAGTCAGCTTATTGCCCTCACAACTGGGTCCTCAATTTACCTACCTTAGAAAGGATGGAAGGCTGAGTCAACCTTGAGCCTTGGCGAGATTCGAACCCTGCAGTAATTGCAGGCAGCTGGTCTTAATAACCAGCTTAATAACAGGGTGCCTTAAACCCCTGTACTACCAAGGCTCTGTTTTGAAGGCTGACCACAAATTACACTGTATGAAAGCAGTTTGACAGAGGATTGCTGGGTTGATAGCTCACAGGGGTACTGATAGATAAAAGATGTTGAGATTCTAGAAAGTGTGCAGATAAGAGCAACTAAGTTGATTAGGGGATTGGAGGCTAAAACCTGCGAAGAAAGGTTGCAGGAATTGGGTTTATCTAATTTAATGAAAAGAAGGACTAGGGGTGACATGATAGCAGTGTTCCAATATTTGAGGGGCTGTCACAGAGAGGAGGAAGTCAACCTATTGTCCAAATCACCTGAAGGCAGGACAAGAAGCAATGGATGGAAACTAATCAAGGAGAGAACCAACCTATAGGTAAGGAGAAATTTCCTGACAGTTACAACAGTTAATCAGTGGAATGACTTGCCTCCTGAAGTTGTGGATGCTCCAACATTAGAGGTTTTTAAGAAGAGATTGGACAACTTGTCTGAAATGGTGTGGGGTTTCTGCTTGAGTAGAGGGCTGTTTTAGAAGACCTCCAAGGTCCTTTCCAACTCTGTTATTCCATTATTCTGCTTTTCAGAGAGGAGGTGGGCATCTAGTTTCCTGTACAGCCTCCATCTGCTAGGATTTGGAAACAATGCAAAATGTTTCCCACTGGAAGGGAAAATGTACACCCAAGCATAGCATAGCATAGCATAGCATAGCATAGCATAGCATAGCATAGCATAGCATAGCATAGCATAGCATAGCATAGCATAGCATAGCATAGCATAGCAGAGTTGGAAGGGACCTTGGAGGTCTGCTAGTCCAACCCCCTGCTTAGGCAGGAAACCCTACACCACTTCAGACAAATGGTTATCCAACATCTTATTTAAAACTTCCAGCGTTGGAGCATTCACAACATCTGGAGGCAAGTTGTTCCACTGATTAATTTCTAAGGAAATTTCTCCTTAGTTCTAGGTTGCTTCTCTCCTTTTTTTTTATTGAAAAGTTTTACAAAGAAAATTCCCCCCCAATATTCCCCCCACCCTTTCTCCCTCCCCCCACCCCCACCCCTTCCCCCCTTCCCATCCCACCCTCCCACCCAGACTTCCCAGAGCAAAATACAGGGTATTTCAATTAACAATCATAAGCTAAATTCGCCTAACTATTCTTAAACTACCAAATCCCCCCCTGAAACCTTAACTCCACTATGGATAACATAATACTTCTAAAGTTTAACATTCATTCATAAGCTATTTGATATTTTCTTGTCTGATACTTATTTTGAATATAATCAATCCATCTTTTCCATTCCGATATGTATCTTTCTTGTGTATAGTCCTTCAAATATGCTGAGATTTTCGCCATTTCCTCTAAATTCGTTACTTTCAATGTCCATTCTTCAATAGTAGGCAAAGAGTCCTTCTTCCAGTATTGCGCTACCAACAGCCTAGCTGCTGATATTAAGTTCAAAATCAGTTTAGTCTCTAATACTGTACAATCCATCGTTATAGCCAATAAAAACAATAAGAGCCTTGATAGTACAGTGGTCTAAGCACCCTGTTATTAACACAGCTGCCTGCAATTACTGCTGGTTCGAATCTCACCTAGGCTCAAGGTTGACTCAGCTTCCATCCTTTCTAAGGTAGGTGAAATGAGGACCCAGTTTGTGGGGGCAATAAGCTGACTTTGTATAAATATACAAAAGTATGAAGGCTATTGCTTAACGCATTGTAAGCCACCCTGAGTCTCCGGAGAAGGGCGGCATATAAATAAAATTAAAACAAAAACAAAAACAATTGAGGAGTAAATTTCAACCTTTTTTTCAGAATGTTCTGCATCACCCACCAAATTTTTATCCAAAATGGTTGCTTCTCTCCTTGATTAGTTTCTACCCATTGCTTCTTGTCCTGCCCTCAGGTCCTTTGGAGAGTAGCTTGACTCTCTCTTCTTTGTTGCGCCTTCTTTTACATCTCTGAAACTTGGTCTGGCTTCCTTTTGGAGCCGTCCCCAAAGTCTTTCTCCTTCTCTCCATCGTCCTTGTGACACTCTTTCCCTACAGTAACACACGCACAAAAAAGCCTAGCTAAGTTGTGCCACTCGTGCGTGGGTCTCCGAGGCCTGACACAATTTTCCTTACTTAGATTTCCTGTCCCCTGAAGGCCCTCAAGACTGATGATGAGCTCTCTCTCTCTCTGGGTCTGCTGTCCAATGAAGGCCAGCCTAAAAGCAAAGGAAGCCAAATGGAGCATTGACTGAGCATCGCAGCTCCGGGCAAAGGAAAGAGCCACACTAGTTTTCAGTGCTCTAGCTTTGCTTCAAGCCTCACTGCCTTTGAGGAGCACTAAAGTGGCCTCCGGATAATGCTGGTTAATCAGAGGGAGACAAGCACAGATGCTTTGCTTTTATTAAATATCTGCAGCCTTCCAGTCAGAAGGCGGGGGGGGGGGAGGCTAGGGAAGCGGGAGGAACTGTGTCCTCAGAACTCATGACCTCCACATCCGTCCTTGAAGCCAAGCTGTGGCTGTTCTATTTTGCTTAATTCGTGGAGGAAAGGAGATCTTTTTTAAAAGTTTTTTTTTTAAAAAAATAAACATAAAAAATTCCATGTCTACATAAACAGTGTGTTGTCTGGGTCCATTTAGTTTTAAGAAGTAATAATCATAATGATAACAATATTCATAACATTAATAATT